>NC_140194.1:12267490-12660213 GCF_965226575.1 Pagrus pagrus | reverse complement strand
GGAGGTCAAACTATCAAAGGGTAAATATGAAGAGGAGGACCTGGGACAAGGCTCTGTAATTGCATACAAAGTAAGGAGGGTTGGATTGTACCTGGTGGTAGAATCTGACATTGGTCTGGCAGTATTGTGGGATCGCAAAACAACTGTTCGCATCCTCCTGGAACCACAGCACAGCGTGAGTCACAGTATTTGTTTGAGTGATGGCAACTGAAATCTCTCTGAAAGTGAGAATTCAGAGCTTTGATATGGTGTGTAAAGAAGTAACTGACTCCCTTATCTCTGACTTTACAGAGAGAGGTGTGTGGCCTGTGTGGAAATTTTGATGGTGATGGACAGAATGACTTCACCACCCAAGGTCAGCTGGTAGTGAGCAGTCTGTTAGAATTTGCAAACAGCTGGAAAGTGTCAAGCAACTGCCCAGATGTGGAAACAAACCTTGACCCCTGTGGAGCAAGACCCAATCGACACCACTGGGCAAAAATGATGTGCAGCATTATCACTGGAGAGACTTTCAAAGACTGCCACAATAAGGTAATGACCAATTAGTCTGATTTGTATGATTAAAAGTCACATAGTCAAACATGGGACACATTTTTAAAAATGAATCATATATTTTGAAAACAGGTCAATCCCCGTCCATTTTATGAAAACTGTGTGAAAGACTCGTGCGCCTGCGACTCTGGAGGAGATGTGAGTGTTTCTGCACAGCAGTTGCAGCTTACGCTCAGGCATGTAATGAGGCCAGTGTCTGTGTTGCATGGAGAACGCCAGAAATCTGTCGTAAGTATACAACAAATTTACACTCATAAAACTGAGCCTTTTCCTGCCAAGACCCTGTCATTAGATCCCAAATTCTTATGATCTTAGCATTTAGAGATTTATGCCAAGATATTGTATGTGTGATGTACTGTATGTATGAATATAGTTCTTTTTCTTCATAGATAAGACATTTGATATTCTGCCGTTTTTTTTATTATCATTTTATATTTAATATGTAAATAGACACCAAATGTAAGTAAAGAGGATATGTATTACAGAGACTACTGTATGTTGCATCAGTGCATGCTTTATGAAAAGTATATCATCAAGACTGCACTGATTTCAGGTGCAATTTCCAGTTCAATTTTTACTTACAGTGAGTGTAATTTTGTAAGTATTATTGTTTTTGGTTTTTTTTGGCCTGATGTGATTCAAAACTAAACCTTTTCCTTTCTAATGTTCGGTGGTCTTTTATGTATTATAGAGTGAGTGATAACTTTGAGTTTTCTTTAAAAGAGATTAATATACATATCTGAATCAACAATTCCTTTGGTAAAAAGATTGCATATCTTGTATGTTTTCCCCCTAGCCGTCTTTTGTGATTACTACAACAGCCCAGGTGAATGCAAGTGGCACTACAGCCCCTGTCACACACCTTGCTACAAGACCTGCTTAAATCCACAAGGAATTTGCAGCAACCCTATACCCAACCTGGAAGGTAAGAACACCTAAGGTCTCACCTTACTTACCTCTGTTAAATGTGCTAGGTCAAGATCAACTTCATTATCCCTTGATTTGTTTTACAGCCGGCAATTTGTTTTACAGCCAGTTGTGAATCAAAATAATAATCATCACACATACCAAGGTACACTCAATAAACACATAAAAGAGACTTAGATTTACATGATGCTGTTGAATCTTAAATGTCAAACATATCAAATTTGGCTAATCTTATGTGACTAAGTAAGAAAAGAAATGAACAGCTGGCCTGCTTCAGTGTCAAAGATTTAAATAAAATGTGAGTAACAATTACACCCATCAGCAGGTGATCAGCAGCGAGATGATCAATAATATTCACCTGTCAGTGGTTTTAATGTTCTGGCTGATTGGTGTATTTTACAATCAAGATGTAATTTGTGTTGTTTTATGTTTTGATGTTTACAGGCTGTTACCCTGTATGCCCTGAAGACAAACCCATATTTGATGAGGAGACCGAAATGTGTGTAGAGGCATGTTCTATTACAACTGTCACTCCATCAACACCATCAACAACTACTGCCATCACCACACCAACTGTACCTACTTCTACTACAGCTGAAACCACACCTACAACACCAACCACAACCACAAGGTCTACACCACCAGCTGTGCTTACTACCCCAACTACACCAATCACCGAATATACAACACCACCACCAACTGTACCTACTTCTACTACAGCTGAAACCACACCTACAACACCAGCCATAACCACAAGGTCTACACCACCAACTGTGCCTACTACTCCAACTACACCAACCACCAAATATACACCACCACCAACTGTACCTACTTCTACTACAGCTGAAACCACACCTACAACACCAACCACAACCACAAGGTCTACACCACCAACTGTGCCTACTACCCCAACTACACCAACCACCGAATATACAACACCACCACCAACTGTACCTACTTCTCCAACTACAGCTGAAACCACACCTACAATACCAACCACAACCACAAGGTCTACACCACCAACTGTACCTACTTCTCCAGCTACAGCTGAAACCACACCAACCACCGAATATACAACACCACCACCAACTGTACCTACTTCTCCAACTACAGCTGAAACCACACCAACCACAACCACAAGGTCTACACCACCAACTGTGCCTACTACCCCAACTACACCAACCACTGAATATACAACACCACCACCAACCGTACCTACTTCTCCAACTACAGCTGAAACCACACCTACAATACCAACCACAACCACAAGGTCTACACCACCAACTGTGCCTACTACCCCAACTACACCAACCACCGAATATACAACACCACCACCAACTGTACCTACTTCTCCAACTACAGCTGAAACCACACCTACAATACCAACCACAACCACAAGGTCTACACCACCAACTGTACCTACTTCTCCAACTACAGGTGAAACCACACCAACCACCGAATATACAACACCACCACCAACTGTACCTACTTCTCCAACTACAGCTGAAACCACACCAACCACAACCACAAGGTCTACACCACCAACTGTGCCTACTACCCCAACTACACCAACCACCGAATATACAACACCACCACCAACCGTACCTACTTCTCCAACTACAGCTGAAACCACACCTACAATACCAACCACAACCACAAGGTCTACACCACCAACTGTGCCTACGACTCCAACTACAGAATATACAACACCACCAACAACTGTACCTACTTCTCCAACTACAGAATATACAACACCACCAACAACTGTTCCTACGACTACAACTCCTTTAACTTCTGCCACTACACCATGTATGACACCGTGTGAGTGGTCAGAGTGGTATGATGTAGATGACCCAGGTACAGACAAAAGTGACTGGGAAACATATGAGAACATCACAAATAGTGGTAAACACATATGTGCAAAACCCATTGAAATTGATTGTAGATCCGTAGATAATCCTGACATGGACTTCGATGACTATATCGATCAAACTGACCAAATTGTTACTTGTAATGTGAGTTATGGTTTAATATGTAGAAAAGAAGACCAGCCCTTACGTCCAGGAAAGTGCTTCGACTATAAGATCAGAGTATGTTGTGATGTATGTATACACGAACCGACTACACCAACAGCTGTACCTACAACTACGCCAACAACCACTGAATATACAACACCAACCACAACCACAAGGTCTACACCTCCTACTGTGCCTACTACACCAACTACACCAACCACCGAATATACAACACCACCGCCAACTGTACCTACTTCTCCAACTACAGCTGAAACCACACCTACAATACCAACCACAACCACAAGGTCTACACCACCAACTGTGCCTACTACCCCAACTACACCAACCACTGAATATACAACACCACCACCAACTGTACCTACTTCTCCAACTACAGCTGAAACCACACCTACAACACCAACCACAACCACAAGGTCTACACCTCCAACTGTGCCTACTACTCCAACTACACCAACCACCGAATATACAACACCACCACCAACTGTACCTACTTCTCCAACTACAGCTGAAACCACACCTACAACACCAACCACAACCACAAGGTCTACACCTCCAACTGTGCCTACTACTCCAACTACGCCAACCACCGAATATACAACACTACCACCAACTGTACCTACTTCTCCAACTACAGCTGAAACCACACCTACAATACCAACCACAACCACAAGGTCTACACCACCAACTGTACCTACTTCTCCAACTACAGCTGAAACCACACCTACAACACCAACCACAACCACAAGGTCTACACCTCCAACTGTGCCTACTACCCCAACTACACCAACCACCGAATATACAACACCACCACCAACTGTACCTACTTCTCCAACTACAGCTGAAACCACACCTACAACACCAACCACAACCACAAGGTCTACACTTCCAACTGTGCCTACTACTCCAACTACACCAACCACCGAATATACAACACCACCACCAGCTGTACCTACTTCTCCAACTACAGCTGAAACCACACCTACAATACCAACCACAACCACAAGGTCTACACCACCAACTGTACCTACTTCTCCAACTACAGCTGAAACCACACCTACAACACCAACCACAACCACAAGGTCTACACCACCAACTGTGCCTACTACCCCAACTACACCAACCACCGAATATACAACACCACCACCGACTGTACCTACTTCTCCAACTACAGCTGAAACAACACCTACAACACCAACCATAACCACAACGTCTACACCTCCAACTGTGCCTACTACTCCAACTACACCAACCACCGAATATACAACACCACCACCGACTGTACCTACTTCTCCAACTACAGCTGAAACCACACCTACAATACCAACCACAACCACAAGGTCTACACCACCAACTGTGCCTACTACGCCAACTACACCAACCACCGAATATACAACACCACCACCAGCTGTACCTACTTCTCCAACTACAGCTGAAACCACACCTACAACACCAACCACAACCACAAGGTCTACACTTCCAACTGTGCCTACTACTCCAACTACACCAACCACCAAATATACAACACCATCACCAGCTGTACCTACTTCTCCAACTACAGCTGAAACCACACCTACAACACCAACCTCAACCACAAGGTCTACACCACCAACTGTGCCTACTACCCCAACTACACCAACCACCGAATATACAACACCACCACCAACTGTACCTACTTCTCCAACTACAGCTGAAACAACACCTACAATACCAACCACAACCACAAGGTCTACACCACCAACTGTGCCTACTACCCCAACTACACCAACCACCGAATATACAACACCACCACCAACTGTACCTACTTCTCCAACTACAGCTGAAACAACACCTACAACACCAACCATAACCACAACGTCTACACCTCCAACTGTGCCTACTACTCCAACTACACCAACCACCGAATATACAACACCACCACCGACTGTACCTACTTCTCCAACTACAGCTGAAACCACACCTACAATACCAACCACAACCACAAGGTCTACACCACCAACTGTGCCTACTACGCCAACTACACCAACCACCGAATATACAACACCACCACCAGCTGTACCTACTTCTCCAACTACAGCTGAAACCACACCTACAACACCAACCACAACCACAAGGTCTACACTTCCAACTGTGCCTACTACTCCAACTACACCAACCACCAAATATACAACACCATCACCAGCTGTACCTACTTCTCCAACTACAGCTGAAACCACACCTACAACACCAACCTCAACCACAAGGTCTACACCACCAACTGTGCCTACTACCCCAACTACACCAACCACCGAATATACAACACCACCACCAACTGTACCTACTTCTCCAACTACAGCTGAAACAACACCTACAATACCAACCACAACCACAAGGTCTACACCACCAACTGTGCCTACTACCCCAACTACACCAACCACCGAATATACAACACCACCACCAACTGTACCTACTTCTCCAACTACAGCTGAAACCACACCTACAATACCAACCACAACCACAAGGTCTACACCACCAACTGTGCCTACTACCCCAACTACACCAACCACCGAATATACAACACCACCACCAACTGTACCTACTTCTCCAACTACAGCTGAAACCACACCTACAATACCAACCACAACCACAAGGTCTACACCACCAACTGTACCTACTTCTCCAACTACAGCTGAAACCACACCTACAACACCAACCACAACCACAAGGTCTACACCACCAACTGTGCCTACTACCCCAACTACACCAACCACCGAATATACAACACCACCACCGACTGTACCTACTTCTCCAACTACAGCTGAAACAACACCTACAACACCAACCATAACCACAACGTCTACACCTCCAACTGTGCCTACTACTCCAACTACACCAACCACCGAATATACAACACCACCACCGGCTGTACCTACTTCTCCAACTACAGCTGAAACCACACCTACAATACCAACCACAACCACAAGGTCTACACCACCAACTGTGCCTACTACCCCAACTACACCAACCACCGAATATACAACACCACCACCAACTGTACCTACTTCTCCAACTACAGCTGAAACCACACCTACAATACCAACCACAACCACAAGGTCTACACCACCAACTGTGCCTACTACCCCAACTACACCAACCACCGAATATACAACACCACCACCAACTGTACCTACTTCTCCAACTACAGCTGAAACCACACCTACAATACCAACCACAACCACAAGGTCTACACCACCAACTGTGCCTACTACCCCAACTACACCAACCACCGAATATACAACACCTCCACCAACTGTACCTACTTCTCCAACTACAGCTGAAACCACACCTACAATACCAACCACAACCACAAGGTCTACACCACCAACTGTGCCTACTACCCCAACTACACCAACCACCGAATATACAACACCACCACCAACTGTACCTACTTCTCCAACTACAGCTGAAACCACACCTACAATACCAACCACAACCACAAGGTCTACACCTCCAACTGTGCCTACTACCCCAACTACACCAACCACCGAATATACAACACCTCCACCAACTGTACCTACTTCTCCAACTACAGCTGAAACCACACCTACAATACCAACCACAACCACAAGGTCTACACCACCAACTGTGCCTACTACCCCAAGTACACCAACCACCGAATATACAACACCACCACCAACTGTACCTACTTCTCCAACTACAGCTGAAACCACACCTACAATACCAACCACAACCACAAGGTCTACACCACCAACTGTGCCTACTACCCCAACTACACCAACCACCGAATATACAACACCACCACCAACTGTACCTACTTCTCCAACTACAGCTGAAACCACACCTACAATACCAACCACAACCACAAGGTCTACACCACCAACTGTGCCTACTACCCCAACTACATCAACCACCGAATATACAACGCCTCCACCAACTGTACCTACTTCTCCAACTACAGCTGAAACCACACCTACAACACCAACCACAACCACAAGGTCTACACCTCCAACTGTGCCTACTACTCCAACTACACCAACCACCGAATATACAACACCACCACCAACTGTACCTACTTCTCCAACTACAGCTGAAACCACACCTACAATACCAACCACAACCACAAGGTCTACACCTCCAACTGTGCCTACTACTCCAACTACATCAACCACCGAATATACAACACCACCACCAACTGTACCTACTTCTCCAACTACAGCTGAAACCACACCTACAATACCAACCACAACCACAAGGTCTACACCACCAACTGTACCTACTTCTCCAACTACAGCTGAAACCACACCTACAACACCAACCACAACCACAAGGTCTACACCACCAACTGTGCCTACTACCCCAACTACACCAACCACCGAATATGCAACACCACCACCAACTGTACCTACTTCTCCAACTACAGCTGAAACCACACCTACAACACCAACCACAACCACAAGGTCTACACCTCCAACTGTGCCTACTACTCCAACTACACCAACCACCGAATATACAACACCACCACCAACTGTACCTACTTCTCCAACTACAGCTGAAACCACACCTACAATACCAACCACAACCACAAGGTCTACACCACCAACTGTACCTACTTCTCCAACTACAGCTGAAACGACACCTACAACACCAACCACAACCACAAGGTCTACACCTCCAACTGTGCCTACTACTCCAACTACACCAACCACTGAATATACAACACCACCACCAACTGTACCTACTTCTCCAACTACAGCTGAAACCACACCTACAATACCAACCACAACCACAACCACAAGGTCTACACCACCAACTGTGCCCACTACCCCAACTAAACCAACCACCAAATATACAACACCACCACCAACTGTGCCTACTTCTCCAACTACAGCTGAAACCACACCTACAACACCAACCATAACCACAGGGTCTACACCACCACCAACTGTACCTACTTCTCCTACTACAACCGAAACCACACCTTCAACACCAACCACAACCACAAGGTCTACACCACCAACTGTGCCTACTACTCCAACTACAAGACCATCAACGGAACCCACCACTACTACTACTACGACTACACCATTTTCACCTGTCACTGGTCCTACTGCAACCCATCAACCAACTGCCCCTCTTGTCAGTGGATTTACAACCATAACACCTGAAGCTACACCTTCAACGATGCCTATACCCACACCCACTGTACCTACTTGCCCTGAATGGGATGCTGTAGTAAGAATCTTTATGTATCTAGCACATTGAAAGTATACACAATGTATTACTAAGTATTATAGCATTTTCAATAACAATGCACATTTGCACATAAAAAAGACAAGCTTACTATCAATTTTCTATCAAATGACTTCAAAGTACTATTAATTCTCCCCATTTTTTTCTTCTCATCAGCAAAACGAGACCTTCTTAGTGTGCAACTGCACCATGGCCAGATGCATTGAGAACAATACAATTGAAATAATTCCATATGAATGTCCACCCATTGAGAACATCACTTGTGCCAATGGAAAGAAACCAGTTATTGTGTACGATGAGCACTACTGCTGCAACTATTCTGCTTGTGACTGTAAGCCATTCTTTGGTTAAAATGCTGTTTGACATATTTTTTGACTCATATGTTTCCACTAAATGAATTTAGGATTTTTAACTTTTTTGGGGTTCTTTTTAGGTGAATGTGAAGGCTGGGGAGATCCTCATTACATCACTTTTGATGGCTTATACTACAGTTATCAAGGAAACTGCACTTATGTCTTGATGGAAGAGATTTCACCACGACATCACTTGAAGATTTATATTGATAATGTCTTCTGTGATCCCACTGAAGATGTTTCTTGTCCACGATCGTTAATTATAGCTTACAATTCACAAGTTATCACACTCATGAATCATAACCTAATTGGAGCTCCACAATTAGAGGTATGTATGGTCACATGGAGGTTTTATTGTACATTCTGAGACACTCACCAGACTAACTTTGAGTAGATTATTACTGTCGGTGTAGATAGAATAGCAATAATGGATAATTTTTTCATAGTATATTTGCTGTTATATAATTTATTTACTTTTTCCCTGTAGGCACTCAAAGATGGAGTCCGTTTGAAACTACCTTATTCACAGCAAGATGTTAAAGTCTTGAACTCTGGCCTTAACTTGATTTTTGAGATCCCTACTCTTAATGTGGTCATTTCTTTCGGAATAACTGGCTTTAGTGTCAACCTTCCATTTCAAAAGTTTGGCAGAAACACACAGGGCCATTGTGGTAAGAACATCTCTCTTTCAAGTGGCCATATTGAGAAATTATTTGTGGCCAGACTGTAATATTAACTGTTTGGGACTCTCTTTCAGGAACATGCAATAACAACCAGGCTGATGACTGCATGTTGCCTGGAGGCCAGCTGGTGGAAAGTTGCGCTGTGATGGCTGACTATTGGCCTGCAAAACATATTTACCAACCTGACTGCCAGATACCAACTGTACTGCCCACCAGTGCACCTGAACCTCCACCAACCTTAACTCCATGCAGGCCAGATTCCATATGTGATATGCTTAAGAGCAGGTAGGCGCAAAACTCCATAGTAATTCAAATTCATCCCCATAATTTTGGCATGTCTGCAGTTTAAACACCATAACTTTTTTTTGTGCTCTGTTTGTGTTTTACTCTCACAGTTTATTTGAAGAGTGCCACCCCTTCGTCTCTCCAGACAAATTCTATCAAGGTTGTGTTTTTGATAGCTGCCATGTTTCTAATCCAGCAGTGGAGTGCACAAGCTTGCAGACTTATGCTGCTGCCTGTGCTCAGGAAGGAGTTTGCCTTCACTGGAGAAACCACACCGAACTGTGTAGTAAGCAACCCCTCAATATTTTCACTGTAAATGCTGAGATCAGTGGAATCAGGAGGTTGAACTAATTTTTCTTCACTTTTATTGCACCCAGCACACATTGCTCAGGCTGCTGCATATTGTATTATATACAATAGATGGGCAATATGAATTTTAAAAATAACCTTTCTTCACTAACAGCAAGCGACTGCCCTTCTGACAAAGTTTACAAGCCATGTGGTCCTGCAGAACAACCAACCTGTGATGACAAGTTAGTTTCACACAAACAGTGTATTCATTTTAAAGTGGACTGCTCACATTAGTGTTTCCTGAAACTAGGAGCATAGTGGTAATAAATGTTTGACCACAACATAGTAGAGTAGAATGGAGTGTTTAAATTAACTGTGTTTTTAGAGATCTTAAAGGAATATTGTAAATTGACATCTTTCTTGATGATTCAATATTACAGTCCTGCTGAACCATCTTTAAACTTCACTACTGAGGGCTGCTTTTGTCCCGATGGAATGAAACTCTTCAACAAAGAGTCTGGCATATGTGTTGATAAGTGTGGTAAGTGTGGTGTACATCTTTATGTCTTATCATAGAGCTAAAAGTATCTTATCAATCATGAAGTCCTACAGGATTGCTCATTTGCATCTTTGCTCAACAGGATGTCTTGATTCCCAGGGTATTCCTCGTGAGGTAAGAGTGTTTAATTAAAATCCTAACCTGTGTTGTTTGCTTGCAAAAGACAGTTAAGTCACTACTGTATTCTGTATTCTTTCAGTTTAATGAGAGGTTTGAGTATAACTGCCAAGACTGCGTCTGTGAGGAGTCAACCAAGACTGTGACATGCAAGCCTAAGGTGTGCCCAGCACCACCTCCAACAAACTGCACTGGTCCAGGGTTTGTTCTTGTCAGCCAGACTAATCCATCAGACCCCTGCTGTTCTGTCTTTGTTTGCCGTAAGACATCAATGCACATTTTTCTTCTAGAGTTTTCAAAATTATATAGATGACGATTCTTGAGGATGGCTCTTAACTAGTTGTTTTCACTGTTTTATCATCTCCAAAGAATGTCACAGCAACACTTGCCCAGTCACCAACATGAACTGTCCTGTTGGATATATACCAGTTTTCAGTGTTCCTGAGGGAGGATGCTGTCCGGAGCATACATGTGGTGAGCTCATTAATTCATAGCTTGAATTTATATAAAACCACAGGACGACAGTGACACTTTCATGCAATTTCCATTGTCTTACTCTTTTCTAGATCCTAAGAGAGTTTGTGTGCACAAAGACGTTGAATACCAGGTAAATAAGTTAGAATTACAAAAATGATTTCTTACGTAATTTGTTAACATGTCACTATTGTTATTAAATGATATCTGTTACACTGCTACAGTTATGAATGACTAAAAACAAAAGTATGAATACATGTCTTCTTTATTTACCAGCCTGGTTCGTCAGTTCCTGTAGTTCCCTGTCAGGACTGTACCTGTTCACTTGAGGTTGATCCCAAGTCTGGTCTATTCAAGGTTATTTGTGGGCCACAGCAATGTCAAAGAGACTGTGACTTGGTAGGAGGAATTGCACCCATCATATCCAAACACACACTGAATACTATGCAACTTGTTTTCTTTAGAATATGTTCACTGGGAGGGTGAACTTGTAAACTTAACTTGGCAACTTAACTGCTCCTTTCCTTCAGGGTTATGAATATGTGAAAAAAGCTTCAGATGAATGCTGTGGGAAGTGTGTACAGACGCACTGTGTGGTCAATGTTAATGGTACCAAGCAGCCTGTGACGGTAAGTTGGATCATCTATGTTGGCTGCTATTCCACATGTTCTTCATTAACTGTGTAGAATTTCTCAGTAATTTGGTGTCTGTGTGAATTCCGGTTTATGTCTGTACGCCCATCTGCTGCTCTCCAGCTAGGACAAACCTGGTCACCACTTGAGAATAAGTGTGAGTTCTACAGCTGTATTAAGAGCGGTGAGACTTTAACAACAGTCAGTTCACACATTGTGTGCCCACCATTCCAGGAGAGCAACTGCAAACCTGTAAGTACCATTTTCAATCAATCTGGATTGTCATCTGTGAGAACATGAGTTTGTTGATGTTGTGTATTTTCCTCCTTAGGAAACAATCCAGACTGCAGCAAATGGCTGTTGTAAAGTTTGTGAGTATGACATTTGTGTTTACGTTTCCTGAAAAGGTACAGTACTTGAATGAAAAGCTGAATGTGTCTCTCTTTTTAATAAAAGGTGTAGAGAAGGAGAAGGCCTGCAAGATAGCAACAATGAAAACTCACATTACACACAAGAGCTGTCAGTCTTACCAGGAGGTCGAAATGCCATATTGTGAAGGATCCTGCAACACTTTCACCAAGTAAGGATGATACTAAAATTTATCATTCCTCTGGAAAGTCATAAACCCATTGAAATTTGAAAATGTTTAGGTATAGTTTAGTGCATTAATCAATCCCTCCTCTGCCTTCTTCAGGTACTCTGAAGCAGCAGCTACTATGCAGCATTCTTGCTCCTGCTGTAAGGAGACACGCTCCAGCAATCGCACCGTTGACTTGCACTGCTTGAATGGAGAGGTTTTACCTTACACCTACATCCATGTGGAGGAGTGTGGCTGTGGCCACACAGACTGCACCAGAGCTACTGGACAACCAGCTCGCAGGAGGCGGAGCTTCACTCTGGTGTAATACACAATATGTCATTACATTGATGGATGAGGGATGTAAAAGTTCCTTCTCATTTTGTCTTAATCATTACATCTCTAACAAAGTATTAAGATTGTAGAGAGTATTTATCAATTCAAATAAAACGATGCAACTTGAAGTGTCATCTCTTTTGTCTTGTTTGTGCCTATTTAAGTTTTGTATGTTTTCCATTATTTTACTTTTTTCATTTTTGAAAAGTGTTTTTAAATTTTACACAACAAGCAAGAAGATATGTTACATCCATCTACAATCTCTTCTGGATTAAGAATAGTTACCAATGTGGGAAAGGAGTTTAAAAAACTTTTATACCATAACAGTTACAGTGGATGGAGAATTTCCCAAAAGAGGCTATCTCAATTGATATAAATCCACATTTACTGTGATCATTAACATACATTAACTGATACTAAAGAGATTTTTTTCGCCAGTACAGTAGGTTTAGTAGGTTAGTGGATGTACTCTCAGTGATGCTAAAAGGAGGTGGTGCAGCCATGCATGTTTGTTTGTTTTTTTCCTTAAACTTATTTTGGTTGTATTTTGGAAACCCCTCTTTTTAGTAGGAAAATGTCAAGGAAAACAACTGAAGACTTCATTCATTTGGTAATAACTGAGCATATTACATTCACACAAAATTAGATAAAGGGAAAGGAAGGATTTCTGTTATACTTGCATATTTCCTTTTCATCTATGATAGGAAATTTCAGTAGCCTATAATTGCCATTAACCACATGATCCAGATTTGCACTTGGGTTTGCATACAGTTTGGGCAACATGTAGAAGATCTTAGTCCATAGGTTGTTGAGCCCAGAAATCTAGAGCGAGGCTTTTTTCTTTAATCAGAAGTCCTTGCAACTAATAAAAGTGCAGAAATAAGTGAGCAAGTTCTTTATTGTGTTGTTCTCATACAGCATTGTGCCAATTCTCACAGAAAAGGTGGTTGGATCAAAAGATTACACCCAAACATGAAAGCGTCATCACACCATTTCAGGATGTTTACTTTGTATCAGGCAAATGTGAGGAGGCCAACGTCAAGATGAGATGAGTTTGTTTGCTGTTTGTCCATTCACTTTGGTTTGACTCAGTCTGACATGCTTACTTAACAATGTGTTTCCTGTTGCCTGAACCCTTTTGGTCCTATGCCAATTTTCTGATGTCTGAGAACTGAGGTCTAACAATGTCCTTAACTGTACACTGTACTACTATTGTACACTTGTACAAATTAAATAAGCTTTTATGGCATGTATGCTGTTGCCAAAGCTGAATAACATATTCAATTATCACATTTTAAAAATAAATTAAAGTCAATTAGACGAAGACTCCAAACTGCAAACTAACCAAGCCCTAGGAACTTTGCCCTGTGCACACTATGTTCACCATCAGCCCACTGACAGAAATGAATCCGCAATAATGGTTTTTAAACAGAGCACTCAGTCATGCATAGCAGTCATACAGTTGCAATTTCTTTTATTAATCACTTCAGCTGGTGGAGTGATCAACCGAGCACTTTAGTTTTATAAATGCTTGAAATGCTGTTTGATAAAAATCGATTTACTCATTGTTTGACCTTGGGTTCCTGGAACTCAAAGTTATTTTTCCACTCAAATGCACTGATGCACTCAAGCAGCTACTCACACAGGAGCTCCTCCAAGAGCAAACATGGCTTTGGGCTTCCCACAGGTACACAGCATCATGATGAGAAAGGTCCATTTCTGTGTGACAACATGGATTGTGTTGATTCAAGGAGGATGGTTAATACGACATAACACCTTCAACAAGTTTTAATTAAAGGACGGACTGTTCAAGATGTTGTTGTAAGTATCAACATAATTCTATTTGACTTCCACCAAATGTTACAATACCTCAGACAAACTAAAATATCAATGAGGTTGTTTAAACAAAGTAGTGTGTCAGAATAATGTGCAGGCTTTAACATGGAAACGCAACCGAAATGTTACAAGTTAAACAAGAACTGGTAGAACATGATTGTGCTGTAGTATTTCCAGTAGTATTTCTACATTCATTCAGCGCTAGCCTAAATTCAGATTTCATACTCAATGGTTAAACAAAAATTCCAAGATTAATACAATAACATAGCATCCAATCTTAATCCAATCATCTCAGTAATGCATTTCATATCAAATTTAAGTGGACGCTATCTATCTATCTATCTATCTATTTATCTATCTATCTATCTATCTTTTTCAAACTTTTAAAAGTTCATTTACAAATTCAATATCACCAATTAAGTTAGCCTTAGTACCTTATAGTTAATAATACATAGAAAATCTGAGGACATTCTCCATAAAATCTGTTGCTAAAATAAATGTTTTTTTGCATTGCAGGCTGTGTCCTTCCCGGGTCCTTTGTCTGTCCTGTAAAATAACAAAAATACCACACACACACACACACCAACACCTAGCTCCATATCACTGCCAATTCACATGGTATTGTTACGCTCCAGCTTAGTTGGCTGTGTGACAGATAAGTCAATTCAAGCCTTTCTGTTTGTTATGTGTCAGAGCAAGGCTTTCTCTTTGCATGGACGTATGCTAACACAACATGTTTAAGTGTTTAAAGCACACAACAGAAATATTTAATATTTTTGATTTTACTTTTCAAAAATGATGAATTTATCTCAGTTAATTTTTTAATATGAATTCATTTTAATGGTTCTCTGGTTCTCTGTGTAATCCTTCACGAGTGAAGACAACCTCCTTGGCGGAGATAATTATGTATTTTAATATTTATTTATTTATTCATGTATTGATGTTTTAACTAACCAGCTGCAAGGCATACTGATAAGCTTCATTATTGGAAGAATATTGACTTGAATGTTAAACTGGCAATAGAAAATGTTTCTGCTTTAACTTACCATTGTATTGTTTTGTCCGGACACCATCCCAAAGTAACAGTGGAACAACTGGAATAACTGTGGAAACTCGACACTGCAAAAGAATAAGAAAGAAGGAGGGAGAATGATAGAAACTGAGGGAAAACAAGAGTGAACAGACGGGCATTCACTATATGGAGAGTGCCGGTGTTGTGTCAAAGTCTGTGCCCCCATTGATATGTGTTTTCCCTTACCTGCAGGACTTGATACGGTTTAGAACTGACATTCTTCCCACTTGATGAGTGATCATTAAATCTGCCTATTTATTAATACAACCAGGCGTATTAGGCCATTAGCTGTAGCAATGCTGTCTATGCAATAGCGGCCACAACAGGAATCCCCCACAGGGAAACACTCGGACACTGTTTCCACTTTGAAGCATCAGTTCACCAAAGTCAAACACACAAAGAACGGTGACCCTTTAAATTACAAGTAAAAACACTGACCCTAATGAATAAATATTTAATTGGACATCATTGTGGTACACAGTTAACTGTTCAGTCATACTGGAGTAAAATTGTGATTTCTTAGCCTACAGTATGGCTTAGGTGGTTCAGCTGTTCATGTGGAGGGTTTGTGGTTTGATCGCTGGTTTTCCCTGATGAGCAGGCCAGCACCTTGAGGACAGCTCCACGACATTAGTTCGAACAAACAAAAGAGCCGTTGTCGTGTCATCCTCTCATATGACGTTCGTTTTTGTATATTTCATGGCCACAGTGCATGACAGTAACCAAGGATGTAGTGTTGCGTGCATATCCTGCACTGTTCATAATGCAGTTTAAATTATGCAACATGGTCTCTTACCACATTTAAATCCACAGTTACTTGAAACACAACAATATTGTTTTCCATGAGTTTCATTAATATTATGGGCCTTTTTCTTTAAGTTGCATGAGACATTCGCCTTTGCAAAATGGGTCTTGATTTTATCAGTGTACCATGTAGTTAGCCTAAAAGTTTAATATTGTAAAACAGCAGAAAGTGTTGCTTTAGGATACAAAAAAAGCAAAAAAAAAACAGCAATCTGAATGTAAAGGGCTGGCAAGTGACTGACTATTACCTGCTTTGATGACCCAGAATCCTCTTGAGATGTGTAGAGCGTATAGATGTGTGTATGGTTGTGTTTCCTTTCTTAGTCTGTTGCCTGGGTCATTGATATAGTTTAGACTATTTCAGATTGTGAACAGTTTTCAGAACAGTGTGAATGTTTCTATTTGCCACATATTCAAGTACAGCACTGTCTCTAATATTTGTTATGCTCAAGCATTTAGTCAGACTGTTTATCACACTTTTAAACAATGCTGTGTGAACTGCTCCTCAAACCCCACACTGCTTCCTGTAGCCTCCGCTCCTCTAATGCCAACCTCTTATCTCCACAAGACTAAGCACAGTACTTTGGGTGACAGAGCCTTCACCATAGCGCCTCCTCCCTCTGGAACTCTCTCCTCAAACACAACCACACACCATTTATTTGTTCAGAAAAAATTCCCTTTGTATTAGACCACAATAGCTCATTGGTGACACCCTGCAGTTCCTGGCTCTGAAATGCATCATCTTCAAGTGTTTCCTCCTTACTTAGAATGCACATTTATTTTTTATTAGATAACAGGTAAACAGCACTAGTAGGTTTAGTATCCTGTAAACCTGTAGTGTGAATGTTGTAGAGTTGCTGAGTATTTAGCTTTTGTGAAGTGAACTAACAACACAGCCAGTTAATTTGTATTTTTCTTGTTTCTAGTTACACCTTCTTCCTTGTATGTTGTCACATATGAGCTGATAAGGCACCATGTCTCAAAAGGTTTTTTCAACCAAGAGTTAAACTAGACCAGTAATTAATTTTGCCATGCAAATGGCAACAAAATCAATAAAGTTGATCTGTAGTAAAATATTCAGTAACAAGGCTGAAAAGCACTTGTAAATGTTTACGCTCAGTGTTATGAACACTGTTATGATACTTGATATGAGAGAGAAGATGATAGACAGATAATTATGATGATAAACACTCAGTAAACATTCAATAAGCCCTTGGCAAATGTTTAGTTAAATAAATGGTTGAGTGATTTAAGGATACACTGGAACACATTTACCGATCTTCATCTTCAACCATGTTGTAATAAGACACCTTTTCACAGGTGGGATGTTAATAGAGCCAGAAACCACAATGGTTGACACCCCAAATGTATCTTTGACCCCTCCTAAACAGCAAACATCCAGTGAAGTATTTTACATGACATTTATAGTTTGACACCATTCGGCTCATCCATCTCTGTCAGGACTGCACATTGCTCTCGAGAACAGTCAGGATGCCACCAGAACGGGTGATACCATGGCTCATCCTCTGCTTTGGACTGTCTGCCGCGACCACTGGTGAGTCCACTCAATGGGACACAAAGAGAGCTTCATATATTAAACCTAACCTTATTGTTTGCACTATCATAAGTGAACTTATCCTGTGAAAAAATATTGATGAAATAAATAAAGGTGGGGGTTTTTTCATGTGCATATTCGGTAATACAACAGGCTGTTTTTTGTGTGATATTATTGTGATCTTTTTAATAACTTAAAGCATAAATGTCTTTCTTTTTTAAGTCATGATTCAGTCGGTGAGCAAAATGCCAATAATTACAGGTAATTTTTCTTTCCAAAGATAAAAGATAGCCAAAATCAAAATGTATAATTTGAGCTTCAGTGTAATGAAGTTTTTTTTTTTCTCTCCACAAACTAGAAGTGAGACGCTCCCAGAATGACCAGTTCTGCAGTACATGGGGGAACTATCATTTCAAGACTTTTGACGGAGATTTCTTCCAGCTTCCCTACACTTGCAACTACGTCTTTGTGTCCCAGTGTGAGAGTAACTATGAGCTTTTCAATATTCAGCTACAACGGCAGATGATAAATCAGACCACCACCATCAAGACGGTCACTATGAAACTGGATGGGGTTGTCGTAGAGTTAGCCGAAACTTCCATCAAAGTTGACGATGCTGTGTGAGTAACTTTTCATTACCCGCTGGTCTACTGGTTAAAATTATGGTTATTTCAAGATTCAGTTGAAAATTAGTCCACACAGTTTTGTACAATTAAGTGTTTTAATATCTTATTGTGGTGATTTTCTTAAATGTATTTATTCATTTATTTTTGTCGTCTCTAGTGTTACTTTACCATTCAGCAAGCGTGGCGTCTCAATTGGAAAAACCATGTCCTATGTCCAAATTGAGGCAAAGCTGGGTCTGATCGCCATGTGGGATGAAAAAGACTCATTTTGGGTACGTGTAAATATTGTGTCATCATACCTGATTCTACTTGTGTATAAATTATATGATATTTTTTAAATTATTGTTATTTTTTGATAACTTGCAGATAAGCACATACACTGAGTTCTGAAAATATATACACTTTATTTAATTTTACTGCTATTTGACAAATCAGAGAATTGACTCAGGTGAATTTAAGATTAGTTGAGATTGATTAAAGAGAAGCAATTGTGTGGGCTATATTATACATTACTTGCCCACTGTTGTTTTGCTTTTTGATTAATTAAGTAGTTGTTTGGAAAATTGTGTCACCTGGACAAAACTAGTTCAGTGTCTTGATCAACACATTTCTTACGTTAATGACTTTATTTTGGAAGTCTATACAGACCAAAATACTACCAAAGATAGACACACACTGCACTGACTCACACCAATATTAATCAAAGGCAACAGAAAAAGTGAAAGCCTGAGAGCATTTCATGTTTTAGATTTAGGTATGACAGTTCATTCTTTGAGACAGTAGTTTTCGAATGATAAATTATATGATAATATGATAAATGATATGATAAATTATGATGTGGATGTTCAGACTTTCCATTCTGTTCTTTTGTGGTAAAAACAAAGGTATCAGTGAGCTACTGCGCAAAAATTGTGCCAAGATTTCTTATTGTCTGCACTTTTTTTCAAATCTGATTTTCATTTGGTTCCAAGGTTGAGCTGGATGCAAAATTCAAGAATCAGACTTGTGGCCTCTGTGGTGACTTTAACGGCGTCCAGATTTACGATGAGTTCATCGGAAAAGGTCATTTCTAAAAAATAAACCCTAAAACAAACTGCGCACAGTCAGTTTTCATATTTTCTAAAACCTATATTTGCTTCTAAAAACAGGGGATCCTGTAAGTCTTGAAGATTATGGGGATGCCTGGAAAGTCAATGGTCCAACTGAAGACTGTGAAGAAATCCCATCTAAAGACACAAAGAGCTGTGCAAATCAGGTATGTAAAAACGGATTTGCTTCAAATGATTGTGTGTAAATAATTTTTACTGATACAAATGAAATGCTTCATATATTTTGACCAACAGAACGACCTCTGTAAGAACCTGCTCTTTAGACCTGAATTCCTCAGCTGCCAAGGCCTGATTAATACTGACTCCTTCCTCAAAGCTTGTGAGAAAGACCAGTGCAACTGTGACAGCAACAGCACTTCATGCTTGTGTTCAACCATATCAGAGTACTCCCGTCAGTGTGCTCATGCAGGCGGGAAACCACTGGAATGGAGGACCAAACACATGTGTGGTAAGAACAGCATTTACATGTTTGAGCTTTCATGGTTTCATTGAATTTATATCTGAAACTCTGTTTTTATAAATTGTTAATTTTTTGTGTGCTGAATAGCAAAAACATGCCCTTTTAACATGGAGTATCGGGAATGTGGTAGTCCCTGTATCGACACCTGCAGCAACCGTGAGAGAAGCCAAGTGTGTGATGATCACTGCATAGATGGTTGCCTCTGTCCACCTGGTAAGCTTCCCGTTTGAAAATCAGGACAGATGATATTTGTTTAAAAGACGTAATTTAAAAAAAAAAAATGTTTTGTATTATTTGTTCACACAACTATGTAATTTATGCTCTCAATTACTTAATATGGGCTGTTGTGTTACTGTCAAGTTGTCATAGCGTCAGAAGTGGAAGTTGTAGTTTTAGAGCCAGGCTAGCACCTGTGTTTTGGTGTTTAGTTGCCTAAGGTTATTACATTAATTACATTTTTCCTTGTCCTCTCAACACTCATCTTTACACATTTGTGCTGCAACATAAGACTAAGGTTTTTAGCTTTGGCTCCTATCAGTTGGGTGCTAGCATGCAACAGTCTAGCTTAATGTACTAAAAATTGACAGTAAAAGTTTTCAGGCCATTGTCAAATAAATCTTATTGAGGAGCTCGGATATGATGTTTGTGTGTTTGTTTTTTCATTTCGGATGGAGATGTGTTAATATACTGCAGAATTTTCGATTAATGTTATCTTTGACATTCCTAAAACATAAAACATATAATTTTATTTATATACACAAATTATTAATTGAATGCAAATCAAGCAATTCAAAAGCATTTTCCCCATGACACCTGCTGGGCTCTGCACACTATTGCAGAAAATATTTTGCAATACCCATGTGCATGTATAGCTTTTACAGTATTTTCACTTTAGAGCTGTTACGCTTCGACTAATCGTGTCATGTTTCCTCCAAGGGACTGTCTTTGATGACATTACAAAACATGGGTGTGTTGCTGTTGAGGAGTGCTCCTGCGTGCACAATGGCAAGCCATACTCCCCAGGAGAATCAATCTCGAGTCAATGTAAAGAATGGTAATCACTTAATTTTATTCAATATAATGTTTACATTTACAACATGTGTCTGTCATGATGGTCTGTCCAGATGAAGTGACTGAACTCTGTTGACAGCACCTGTATCAACGGTCAGTGGAGCTGTAAGGATAAGGACTGTCCTGGTATCTGCTCTGTACTGGGTGGCTCCCATATCTCCACATATGACGATAAAACATACACTTTCACTGGAGACTGCACATATATTCTCTCCAAAGTGAGGCATTCAAACTTTAATTCATCCTTTAATTCACAAAAATATGACATTACTTGTAAAAAAAATAAAGAAATAAAGAAAAAAGAAAACTCTTTGTAACTGAGGGCATTTTTTTCTTCTTGATTTTAGGAAACTAGTGGGATTTTCCGTGTCCTTGGTGACCTGGAAAAATGTGGAAAATCTGTTAAGGGGACCTGCCTGACTGCTGTCACTCTTCGACTTCGTAAAAGCATGGTAAAAGGAGACTTTAGGATTTTCTCTGTGTCATATCTGAAGTAAAGGTTGAGATGTACCCTGTAGTTTTTAACAGTCATATTGACTTTTTTCCCTGCTGCAGAAGATAGTAGTTGAAGCAAATGGACAAGTTTTTCACAACAAAATGACCTCCAAACTGCCTCTTTTCTTGGGTGAGTGGATGGTTATTTTTGTTATTCATTTTTCTATAAAATAACAAGACATAATCGAGTTTTCTCAAATTAAAACTGGCTTTTCTAATTAATGTGAAAATGTTTTTTTGCCTGCAGATGACATAACAGTCTTCAGCCCATCAACATTCTTCATTGTAATCCACACCCCCCATGGGCTTCAGCTTGAGATTCAGCTCACACCCGTCATGCAGGTCTACATCAAAGCCAGTGTTTCCAATAAGGGAAAACTCCAAGGTGTGTTTTACTTCTTGAGAACTTTTGATTATAGTGTAGCGGACAATATGAAGAATATCGGGTGAGCATTAAGTCAAAATCATTATCCTCATTCAGGTCTTTGTGGAGATTTTAATGATGTGGAAGTTGATGACTACAGAACCCGCTCTGGATTGATTGAGGGAACAGCTGGTCCCTTTGTTAGTTCATGGACAACCAAAGAACACTGCCACGATATGAAAAACAAATTGAAGGACCCCTGCAGTTTGAGCACAGCCAAGGGTAGGTAACAGACCTCATGCTCTATATTTTAATATCATTCTTCACATCACTGTACCAGTGAACATGTTTGTTTGTTTTTTTGTAGAGAAATATGCCAAAAACTGGTGCGCCTTGCTGTCAGACCGAAAAGGGATTTTTTCCAAGTGCCATTCTATAATAAGCCCAGAAGACTATGAAGCTGTAAGCAGTGATTGCATTTTATATGTTGTCTAACATTGGTATTATTTTACTTTCTTTAACACACATTTCAACTGCTCATTTTGCCGTTTCTCTCTTCAGTCTTGTATATACGACACCTGTGCCTGTGATAACAGTGAAGAATGCATGTGTGCTAGCTTATCCGCTTATGTCCATGCATGTGCCGCTGAAGGTATTTTACTGAATGGATGGAGGAACAACACATGCAGTAAGTTAAACCTAAACTACCAAAACTGAAACAATGAGGTCTATAGCTATCATATTCAAACACTGAGTGAATCTGTTTCCTTTCAAAAGAGAAGTACATGACTGCCTGCCCTCCGACTTTTGTGTATGACTACCAAATGACAAGCTGTGGACGCACCTGCCGTTCTCTCAGTCAGTCAGACTCAACATGTGGGGTTAGGTTTACCCCCCTTGATGGCTGCGGCTGTGCTGAAGGAACTTATCTAAATGAGAAGGAAAAGTGTGTGCCAGCCAGTAAATGCCCCTGTCATGCGGGACAGACGTTGGTACATCCCAGGCAAACCACCAGGCTCAATGGACAAACTTGGTGAGAATTTCGATTTTTCAAAACAAATAATAAAGCAGAGCAGTCTTTTTTTTTATTAGTAAGCTGATGGTCGAGAGGTCACAGGAAAGAAGAGAGAGAGAATGGAGAGAGAGATGGGAAATGACACGCAGCAAAGGTCTCCATCAGGAGGCAAACTGGGAACTTTACTTTTAACTAAACAAAAGAGACACAAGATTAGTGGGTCCTAAGTTGTGGGTCAAAGTCCCAGGAGCCAATTGTGGGTCAACTTTATGTAGTACATATCAAGCTCACTGCAGAGTGAGTACCAGTGTTAATGCATGCAGCGCTCCAAAAACAAGCTAGCCTAGCGATGCTTGCCCTGCACATCGTTGTGGTTCCTAGAGGATCTCTAGAGCTAATTCCAGAGATGGAAGCTAGCATTATCTTCAAAGTACTTTTTAACAGACGTGTGACAAGTAATAAGTGAAATTTGGTTTGACTTAAAGTGAAGAATAACCAAAAAAAAACAAAAAAACAACCTGGGTATGTTATATGCAGGGGGGGTACTGCCCTCGCTGCCCTTGCTTGAAGTCTAGCTTGTAACTTGTTCTTTTCAGTGAAGACATTATTAACTTTATTACTTCTCTCTTTATTCTCATTATTATTAGGCCCATGGACATTATGCTGTAAAATAAAAAGCTTTGTGAGCCTAAATTTGTTGTAGTTCCTAGATGCAATGATTTTTTAAGCCCTATTTTATTAGGTTTAATGCTCCATTTACACCTTTTATTTATTTTTTATCTTATTTTTTATTTTTTTTACATAAAATTGAAGGAGGTCCTGGTTTTGACACATTGTTTGTGTGTCTTTCCTCTTGAGGCTTTCGTTTAATCCAAATGTCCAAAAACAGCGTTAGTGACTCGGGGCAAAAACAGAGAGAAATACAAACATGGGAGAAATTATTCTTTGTAACACGTGTTAAACATTGTGAAATGGTATATTTTAAACCTTCAAGTCCTGAAACTTACCTATTATTGTTCTTGTCTAAACCTAACAAAGTCTTGTTTGTGCCTCAACCTTACCAAACAGCAGTATAACAGCATGCTCCACTCAGGATACCAACAAGAGTGCTGTACTCAACCCATGAAGCCAGAATGGCTTGCTTAAAATCTGGACATAGTTGCTTTCTTGGGAGAAGAAATTATGATCCTGGACCAACATTAATTTGGAAAAACACCAACACAGGGATATTAGATAGACTTTGACAAATCAGTGACTATTCAGGTGTACACTGCTTTTTCTGAGGTTTGTGCCAAAATAGTCCCCAGCTTCCTGCAACCTCTTCCGTTCAGAGAATGTACTGATGGACACAATATTTAATTGGCATCAATTTAGCCTGTGTGTGGGGACAATGACTTAATTACCACTGAGAATTGTAGATCCTAAAAAATAAGAACTGTTTGCAACCACTGTCTTACATTGTTTTTGCTTGAGAAAGAAATTGAGCTAAAACCGCCAGAAATTAACTCGTCTTTGGCCTCCTTGCCTGTTTTCCTGTGCATTTCAGCACCTGTCACAGTGGAAAGCTAGACTGTAAAGGACAAACCAAATATGAATGTAAGTACAAATTGCTCAGCTTATCATAGTATTCCCTTGACAGCAAAGCACTGTATGTGCAACATCAAGCGTACAGTGGTGTCCTTTGTAACATGCTTTTATTGTCATCAGCATGCAAAGATCCAATGATTTACTTCAACTGTTCAAGTGCAAAGCCAGGCGTCAAGGGATCAGAGTGCCAAAAAAGCTGCCAAACAGAAGACATGGACTGTGTAAGATTGAAACACTAGTTCATGATTATTGTTGAATCTTCTACTCATGTATACTAAAGCAGCAGGATGACATGTTGAATACATTTCTTTATGCTGTACAGGACAGCAAACAGTGCATCTCAGGCTGTGTGTGTCCTGCTGGCCTGCTGTCAGATGGCAATGGAGGCTGCATTGAAAAGGAGCACTGTCCTTGCAAATATGATAAAGACTACTATAAGTCTGGACAGACTATCACGGTGGACTGCAACACCTGGTGAGCCCTCTAATCCTTTCCACACTATTTTGTTTTTCAAATCTGAGACATAACGTGACATTACTTCATCAATATAATTCATAGCACTTGCAAAAGTGGAAAATGGAAGTGTACACATCATAACTGTGATGGAACCTGCACCATATATGGAGAAGGGCATTACATCACTTTTGATGAAAAGAGATTCTCCTTTAATGGGGACTGCGGCTACATCTTCACGCAGGTATAGAGCAACTTCGTTTTGTCTTTTGCGATTTGTGAAAAGTTAGTCTTGGGATACTAACATCAATATCTTCCAGGATTATTGTGGGGGCGAAATGAATGGAAGCTTCAGGGTTCTGACTGAGAGCATCCCTTGTGGATCAACTGAAAGCATCTGCTCCACTATTATCAAGCTCTACTTAGGGGTACATTACTCAATTATATGCATTTAAAACCATGTTTACAATGCTGTCTTTGCAGGACTACAGATAAGCATGTTTTGTTTCTTTCAGAACAAAGAAATTGTTCTTTCAGAGGAAAATGTCAAAGTTATCAAACAAAGCAAAGGGGTGGACATACCCTATCAGGTCCACTCTTTGGGTATATATCTTGTCATTGAGGCAGATAATGGTCTTATTCTCATTTGGAATAAGAAGACAACACTCATGATCAAACTCAGCTCCACATTTAAGGTGAGCAGATACGCAGGTATTCAGGTAATTGTTGAAGTGGTTGCCTTTTTACAATATCACGATTCCATTTTATCCCAGGGAAAAGTCTGCGGTCTGTGTGGGAACTTCGATGGGAATGTCAAGGATGATTTCACCACCAGAAACAAAGAAGTTGTGGCCGAAGCCCTTGATTTTGGAAACAGCTGGAAAGCGTCAACTACATGCCCTGATGCAAAAGCACTAAAAAATCCCTGCAGTCTGTACTCACACAGGCAGGCATGGGCCTCAAAACACTGCAGCATTATCAACAGTGAAGTATTTACTGCTTGCCATTCAAAGGTAAGGAAACAATTGAGCAATATCACATGGCATGAAAACACAAACAAAGTTATTGTAATCAAATAACTATCTGCATAATGGCTTTCTGTATAATTAGCTGAATATAATTTAGCCTCATCTTACATTTACAATTTTTTCTTCCAAAAAGGTGGAGCCGCAGAATTATCATGATGCATGTGTGAGAGACACGTGTGCCTGCAATACAGGGGGAGATTGTGAGTGTTTCTGCTCGGCTGTAGCAGCCTACGCAGCAGCCTGTAACAAGGCCGGAGCCTGCATAAAATGGAGAACTCCCACAATCTGCCGTGAGTGTTGTATTTCTGTGAGGAGATAAAAAAAAAAAAAGACAATGTATTTTCAGCTTACAGTAGTTTGTTAATATTCCTTTCTTTTGTTTCATTAGCTCTATTTTGTGATTTTTACAATCCTGATGGAGAGTGTGAATGGCACTACGAGTCCTGTGGGAAACCCTGCATGAAGACTTGCAAGAATCCCTCAGGAATGTGCTCCAATAAAATTCCAGCATTAGAAGGTACAAATGAAATGTAATGTGGGTATTTCAAACTTAAGAGTTATTTAGGGAGAATTGATTGACAGCGCATGATTTTGTTCTGGCAAAGCCCATTGGTTAAGTTCAATGGTGCTTACCATCATCTTAACAAACTTTCGTTCACTTTTAGCAGTCAGAGATTGTCCTGGGGTTAGGGCTTGACTTCCTGTCGGTACCTATTCTGTGCTTGTTTTGTGATTAACCGTTATATTTCAATTTTTAAGGTTGCTATCCACATTGCCCACCTGAACGATCTTATTTGAGAGAAGATACCATGAAATGTGTGTCAAAGGAGGAATGTGGCTGCTATGACAGTGAGGGGAATCATTATGAACCAGGGGAGCATGTGCCTTCGAAGGAAAACTGTCTGTACTGGTAGGACACTTTCCATCTTATTAAGACTGATGTTGGTGCAAAAGTAAATGATCATTTTTATGCTATTTTTTTTGTTTTTTATTTAGAAAAGCTGATACAAAGAAATAATTAATACTCTCATTCATTCATGCTGATAAGCTTTATAATAATCTGAAAACAATTTTATCGCAGCATGATATACAGAATATATATGTGTATATGGTTAATAAAGTAGTGATTCATTATGAAAATAATTACAAATAAGATATTAAGGGTTCTATTTTTAAGCATTTTGCAGCACTGCACTGATCACAGTCAAGTGCATCTTGCCCACTCCATCAGGGGTGTGCACTGGTGAGGCTTTACATCTGTTGACATTCAAGCAACTCAGAAACAAATGTACTACTTCATTGAGAAAAGCAAAAGCCAATTATTACAAAGATTTAGTCTCAACCTCCTTCGCAGAACCATCAAAATTTTTGAAAGTTGTGAATGTAAATAAAAATAATCCCACTTCCCTTATTCCCTCACATATCAAAATTAACAACTGCCTAATCGATAGACCAGATCAAATTTGCCATGCCTTTAATTCCCATTTTGCCACTGCTGGTAATCAATCTGATGTCTTTGTCTCTGGACAAAGTTACTCCATTCAACCACAGGCTCAGGTACCCTCCCCAAACCATCAGGAAGGCACTTCAATCTGTAGATTGCAGAAAAGCAACTGGAGAGGATGAACTTGATCCATACTTTGTAAAAATCTGTGCCCCTCTGATTACAGATCAAGTTACACATATATTCAACCTCTCTATTTTAACAAAGACCTTCCCCCAAGCATGGAAAACTGCACATGTAGTCCCATTACATAAGGGTGGGGATAAATCAGATGTTAATAATTACCGACCTATTTCTAAACTGTCCTGTCTTGCAAAAGTTTTAGAATCATCTGTTAATAATCAGATTAAAGTGTTTCTCCACAAAAAACAGGTCTTAAATCCACGCCAATCCGGCTTCAGAACCAATCACGGTACCATTACTGCCATTACCTCTGTTACAAATGATATTGTATCCTCCCTTGATAAAGAAAAATATTGTGCTGCACTGTTTGTAGACCTATCAAAAGCCTTTGATACTGTCAACCATTCCTTGCTCCTTCGGAGATTAAGTGAGGTGGGTTTTGACTCTGACTCCTGTAAATGGTTTCATGATTATCTGGCACAGAGAAAGCAATGTGTTGTTCTAGGAAACAGCCGTTCTACATATTTAACACTGTCAAAGGGCGTCCCACAAGGTTCAATACTGGGTCCTGTTTTGTTTACAATATACATCAATAACATTACGTCCAACATAACAAATTGCAATGCCCATCTTTATGCAGACGACACAATTCTGTACTGCTCTGCTGACACTGCACACTCAGCCATTCAAACCCTTCAACAAGCATTCGATCAATTGCAGTATACCTTATCTCATCTGAAACTAGTTCTCAACTCAAATAAGACCAAATACATGCTATTCTCTAAAGTTAAAGACATTAATGACCATGGGTTATTTATCACCACTCTCACAGGACACAGTATTGAAAGAGTCTCTGAATATAAATATCTGGGTATCTGGTTAGATCAAAAACTCACCTTCAAATATCACATTGATACTCTGTCAAACAAGTTAAGACAAAAAATCGGTTTTCTTTACAGACACAGAACCAACTTCCCATTGTCCAGCAGAAAACGGATCGTAGAAGCCGTATTCTTATCTGTTTTAGATTATGGTGATGTCATTTATAGGAATGCCTCTGCCTCCACACTTGCTGCCCTGAACCCCATTTACCATTCTGCGATTAGATTCATTACTAGTAACAGCTATTTGACTCATCATTGTGTTTTATATGAGAAGGTGGGCTGGGCCCCTCTAGCTTTAAGACGGGACAGGCATTGGCTCTTATTTATTTATAAAGCTTTAATTGGAAAAATGCCGTCATATATTACTTCCTTGCTAAACCAGTCTCATACTCCAATCTCAACTCGCTCAAGTAACTGGTTGACACTCAAAATTCCACGGACAAACACCTCATTTGGTAGAACTGCTTTTAGTTTCTCTGCAGCATCCACCTGGAATCATTTACAACTAACATTAAAACTACAGACACTTGTGTCTCTGGGTCAATTTAAAACTATGATAACAAACTCCTCTGTATATGAATGTAATTGTTTTTTAAATGGATGAAACTGTCTTCTGTGTTCTTTCCTTCTTTTAACTTATGCTGTGTTGTTGTTGTTGTCTTATTTGTATTTTGTGTATATCTGACTTGTACTCTCGACATCATTGAAAATGAGGGCTTGCTCTCAATGATTCTCGAGATTAAATAAAGGTTTAAAAAAAAAAAAAATGCAATCACCCGGTGCACCTGGGGCTTACATGGACGCAGGATTTACATAGAGGATTGAATCAGAAGGAGTAAATTATCATACATTGTACAGTAGGTGGGCGTGTTACAGCCTGTGAAAATCATGGCCAATCACATTTGTTACTTTCATCCCCGTCATGTTTGGGAATATTTGTCATACTTCAGAAACCCTCTCGTTTTCCTTCGAGGAAACTTGGGCCAATATGTTTCCACATATATAGATATGTTATTTTTAAACAGATATTTTTCCCCATATCCATCCACATGATAACATCTCTGTATACACACAAAAGCAAAAAATACATCAAATGTTCAAACAAGCATGCCTGGCCAGTGCCAATAAAGTCTAGGTCAATGATACATTAAAAACCAGAACATTCTTACCATAAGTAGTTAGCTCACTGTGATTAAATGAAATTATTGTTTTTGACTTATCATTGACCTAGACTTTATTGACACCCTGCCACACTGGCCCAGCATGTGAATTGAGGCATACAGATTCCACATATAAATATCTGTTTCAGTAACATTTAACGTGATCACATGTTAGCTGGCTGAAGAGTGTAGAATAAAGGTGGAAAGATGAACAAAGCATGAATAAAAGGGGTTTTATTGTGTATGGGTGTGCCACAAATATAATGAAAGAGGATTGGCACTGTCACATTCCCCATCATGCCTCTCCTCCCACTGGGATGCATGGCAAGTTGCTAAGATACCAAATTGGCACAGTTGAAGAAGTTACCTCATCGTGTCCCAGTAAAATACCAGTTCACATGTGTGATGTTGCATTGCGTGCTGTGCGCCAACACCAACATGTGACCCTACTGTAAATGTTTATACATTGTGTTCAATCTGTTCTTTTTTATTTATCTTTTAGTAATTGTTCTTCATCAACACTTGAATGCAAAATCCAAGGTGAGCATGATTATGAATATTCCTGTGATTGACTATCACAACATAGAGAATAATGGAAAAAACATTATAACGTGTACATTTTAACCATAAAGATTCATATAATTCTCATATAAATACTTTTTTTGCAGCTTGCACAGCAACTACAACCACAGCAACCACAGAAACACCTACAACAACCACAGAAACGCCCACAACAACAACAGAAACAACCACAACAATCACAACCACAGAAACAACTACAACCACACCAACAACCACAACCACAACTACAATCACAACCACAACACCTACAACAGTCACAGAAACAACCACAACCACAGAAACACCTACAACAACAGAAACAACTTCAACCACAGGAACAACCACAACAGCAACAACCACAGAAACACCCACAGAAACACCCACAGCAACTACAACCACAGAAACACCCACAACAACAACAACAACAGAAACAACCACAGCAACAACTACAACCACACCAACAACCACAACTACAATTACAACCACAGAAACACCTACAACAACAGAAACAACTACAACCACACCAACAACCACAACCACAACTACAATTACAACCACAACACCTACAACAGTCACAGAAACAACCACAACCACAGAAACACCTACAACTACAACCACAGAAACACCTACAACAACTACAACCACAGAAACACCTACAACAACAGAAACAACTACAACCACAGGAACAACCACAACAGCAACAACCACAGAAACACCCACAGCAACTACAACCACAGAAACACCCACAACAACAACAACAACAGAAACAACCACAACAATCACAACCACAGAAACAACTACAACCACACCAACAACCACAACTACAATTACAACCACAGAAACACCTACAACAACAGAAACAACTACAACCACACCAACAACCACAACCACAATTACAACCACAACACCTACAACAGTCACAGAAACAACCACAACCACAGAAACACCTACAACAACTACAACCACAGAAACACCTACAACAACAGAAACAACTACCACCACAGGAACAACCACAACAGCAACAACCACAGAAACACCCACAACAACAACAACAACAACAACCACAGAAACAACTACAACCACACCAACAACCACAACTACAATTACAACCACAGAAACACCTACAACAACAGAAACAACTACAACCACACCAACAACCATTGACTGCTATGTTTGTAACTGGTCTAATTGGACGAACAGCGATAAACCTGACAAAGGCAATCCAAATGGGGGGGATTATGAACCCATTGAAAACATTCCTTATCTACATCAAAATGATTGCAGAAAACCTCTGGAAATAGAATGCAGAGCAATAGGCTTAAATATTCCTTTCAATAAAATACCTCAAAAAGTAACATGCAATGCAGAAGATGGACTGATTTGTAATAATAAGGACCAAGATCTACCTTTGTGTAATGACTATGAAATACGAGTAAAATGTTGTGTCTATGATAACAATTGTGAAACAACTACAACCACAGAAACACCTACAACAACAGAAACAACTACAACCACAGGAACAACCACAACAGCAACAACCACAGAAACAACTACAACCACACCAACAACCACAACCACAACTACAATCACAACCACAACACCTACAACAGTCACAGAAACAACCACAACCACAGAAACACCTACAACAACAGAAACAACTTCAACCACAGGAACAACCACAACAGCAACAACCACAGAAACACCCACAGCAACTACAACCACAGAAACACCCACAACAACAACAACAGAAACAACCACAACAATCACAACCACAGCAACAACTACAACCACACCAACAACCACAACTACAATTACAACCACAGAAACACCTACAACAACAGAAACAACTACAACCACACCAACAACCACAACCACAACTACAATTACAACCACAACACCTACAACAGTCACAGAAACAACCACAACCACAGAAACACCTACAACTACAACCACAGAAACACCTACAACAACTACAACCACAGAAACACCTACAACAACAGAAACAACTACAACCACAGGAACAGCAACAACCACAGAAACACCCACAGCAACTACAACCACAGAAACACCCACAACAACAACAACAACAGAAACAACCACAACAATCACAACCACAGAAACAACTACAACCACACCAACAACCACAACTACAATTACAACCACAGAAACACCTACAACAACAGAAACAACTACAACCACACCAACAACCACAACCACAATTACAACCACAACACCTACAACAGTCACAGAAACAACCACAACCACAGAAACACCTACAACAACTACAACCACAGAAACACCTACAACAACAGAAACAACTACAACCACAGGAACAACCACAACAGCAACAACCACAGAAACACCCACAACAACAACAACAACCACAGAAACAACTACAACCACACCAACAACCACAACTACAATTACAACCACAGAAACACCTACAACAACAGAAACAACTACAACCACACCAACAACCATTGACTGCTATGTTTGTAACTGGTCTAATTGGACGAACAGCGATAAACCTGACAAAGGCAATCCAAATGGGGGGGATTATGAACCCATTGAAAACATTCCTTATCTACATCAAAATGATTGCAGAAAACCTCTGGAAATAGAATGCAGAGCAATAGGCTTAAATATTCCTTTCAATAAAATACCTCAAAAAGTAACATGCAATGCAGAAGATGGACTGATTTGTAATAATAAGGACCAAGATCTACCTTTGTGTAATGACTATGAAATACGAGTAAAATGTTGTGTCTATGATAACAATTGTGAAACAACTACAACCACAGAAACACCTACAACAACAGAAACAACTACAACCACAGGAACAACCACAACAGCAACAACCACAGAAACAACTACAACCACACCAACAACCACAACCACAACTACAATCACAACCACAACACCTACAACAGTCACAGAAACAACCACAACCACAGAAACACCTACAACAACAGAAACAACTTCAACCACAGGAACAACCACAACAGCAACAACCACAGAAACACCCACAGCAACTACAACCACAGAAACACCCACAACAACAACAACAGAAACAACCACAACAATCACAACCACAGCAACAACTACAACCACACCAACAACCACAACTACAATTACAACCACAGAAACACCTACAACAACAGAAACAACTACAACCACACCAACAACCACAACCACAACTACAATTACAACCACAACACCTACAACAGTCACAGAAACAACCACAACCACAGAAACACCTACAACTACAACCACAGAAACACCTACAACAACTACAACCACAGAAACACCTACAACCACAGGAACAACCACAACAGCAACAACCACAGAAACACCCACAGCAACTACAACCACAGAAACACCCACAACAACAACAACAACAGAAACAACCACAACAATCACAACCACAGAAACAACTACAACCACACCAACAACCACAACTACAATTACAACCACAGAAACACCTACAACAACAGAAACAACTACAACCACACCAACAACCACAACCACAATTACAACCACAACACCTACAACAGTCACAGAAACAACCACAACCACAGAAACACCTACAACAACTACAACCACAGAAACACCTACAACAACAGAAACAACTACAACCACAGGAACAACCACAACAGCAACAACCACAGAAACACCCACAACAACAACAACAACAACAACAACCACAGAAACAACTACAACCACACCAACAACCACAACTACAATTACAACCACAGAAACACCTACAACAACAGAAACAACTACAACCACACCAACAACCATTGACTGCTATGTTTGTAACTGGTCTAATTGGACGAACAGCGATAAACCTGACAAAGGCAATCCAAATGGGGGGGATTATGAACCCATTGAAAACATTCCTTATCTACATCAAAATGATTGCAGAAAACCTCTGGAAATAGAATGCAGAGCAATAGGCTTAAATATTCCTTTCAATAAAATACCTCAAAAAGTAACATGCAATGCAGAAGATGGACTGATTTGTAATAATAAGGACCAAGATCTACCTTTGTGTAATGACTATGAAATACGAGTAAAATGTTGTGTCTATGATAACAATTGTGAAACAACTACAACCACAGAGACATCCATTACAACAACTACAACCACAGTAACACCCACAACAACTACAACCACAGAAACACCTACAGCAACTACAACCACAGAAACACCCACAACAACCACAGAAACAACCACAGAAACACCAACAACAATTACAACCACAGTAACACCCGCAACAACAACTACAACCACAGAAACACCCACAACAACTACAACCACAACAACCACAGAAACACCAACAACAATTACAACGACAGAGACAGCCATAACAACAACTACAACCATAGTAACACCCACAACAACAACTACAACCACAGGAACACCTACAACAACTACAACCACAGAAACACCCACAACAACTACAACCACAACAACAACCACAACCACTACTACAATTACAACCACAACACCTACAACAGTCACAGAAACAACCACAGAAACACCTACAACTACAACCACAGAAACACCTACAACAACCACAACCACAGAAACACCTACAACAACAGAAACAACTACAACCACAGGAACAACCACAACAGCAACAACCACAGAAACACCCACAACAACTACAACCACAGAAACACCCACAACAACAACAGAAACAACAATCACAACCACAGAAACAACTACAACCACACCAACAACCACAACTACAATTACAACCACAACACCTACAACAGTCACAGAAACACCTACAACTACAACCACAGAAACACCTACAACAACCACAGAAACACCTACAACAACAGAAACAACTACAACCACAGGAACAACCACAACAGCAACAACCACAGAAACACCCACAGCAACTACAACCACAGAAACACCCACAACAACAACAGAAACAACAATCACAACCACAGAAACAACTACAACCACACCAACAACTACAACCACAACTACAATTACAACCACAACACCTACAACAGTCACAGAAACAACCACAACCACAGAAACACCTACAACAACAGAAACAACTACAACCACACCAACAACCACAACCACAATTACAACCACAACACCTACAACAGTCACAGAAACAACCACAACCACAGAAACACCTACAACAACTACAACCACAGAAACACCTACAACAACAGAAACAACTACAACCACAGGAACAACCACAACAGAAACACCCACAACAACAACAGAAACAACCACAACAATCACAACCACAGAAACAACTACAACCACACCAACAACCACAACTACAATTACAACCACAGAAACACCTACAACAACAGAAACAACTATAACCACACCAACAACCATTAACTGCTATGTTTGCAAATGGTCTAATTGGACGAACAGCGATAAACCTGACAAAGGCAATCGAAATGGGGGGGATTATGAACCCATTGAAAACATTCCTTATCTACATCAAAATGATTGCAGAAAACCTCTGGAAATAGAATGTAGAGCAATAGGCTTAGATATTCCTTTCAATAAAATACCTCAAAAAGTAACATGCAATGCAGAAGATGGACTGACTTGTAATAATAGAGACCAAGATCTATCTTCGTGTAACGACTATGAAATACGAGTAAAATGTTGTGTCTATGTTAACAATTGTGAAACAACTACAACCACAGAGACACCCATAACAACAACTACAACAATAGTAGCACCCACAACAACAACTACAACTATAGTAACACCCACAACAACTACAACCACTGAAACACCTACAACTACAACCACAGAAACACCCACAACAACTACAACCACCACAGAAACACCAACAACTGCAACCACAGAGACACCCATAACAACAACTACAACCATAGTAACACCCACAACAACAACTACAACCACAGAAACACCCACAACATTCAATGGCCCTGAAACTAATCCAGCGATTACATATCCAAAAGGGAGCCAGAACGGGACATCAAACACCACAACCACAGAAACACCAACAACAACCACAGAAACAACAATCACAACCACAGAAACAACTACAACCACACCAACAACCACAACTACAATTACAACCACAACACCTACAACAGTCACAGAAACAACCACAACCACAGAAACACCTACAACAACTACAACCACAGAAACACCCATAACAACAACTACAACCATAGTAACACCCACAACAACAACAACTACAACCACAGAAACACCTACAACAACTACAACCACAGAAATATCCACAACAACACATGCTGACTGCTATGTTTGTAAGTGGTCCAATTGGAGGAACGAAGATAGTCCAGACAAAGGCAACCAAGATGGTGGGGATTATGAATCCATTGAAAACATTCCTGATCTACATCAAAATGTTTGCAGAAAACCTCTGGAAATAGAATGTAGAGAAAAAGGCTCAAATATTCCTTTCAATAAAGTAGGTCAAAACGTAACGTGCAATGCAAAAGTTGGACTGAGTTGTCATAATAGAGACCAAGGTAAACGTTTGTGTAAAGACTATGAAATACGACTAAAATGTTGTGTTGCTGTTAACAATTGTGTAACATCATCCCCAACAATTACAACCACAGAGACACCCGCAACAACTACAACCACAACAACCACAGAAACAACCACAGAAACACCAACAACAATTACAACCACAGTAACACCCACAACAACAACTACAACCATAGTAACACCCACAAGAACAACTACAACCACAGAAAAACCTACAACAACCACAAACACAGAAACACCCATAACAACAACTACAACCATAGTAACACCCACAACTACAACCATAGTTACACCCACAACAACAACTACAACCACAGAAACACCTACAACAACAGAAACAACTACAACCACAGTGACACCCACAACAACATCAACTACAACACCCACAACAACCCCAACCACAGAAACCCCTACAACAACTACAACCACAGAAACACCTACATCAACTACAACCACAGAAACACCTACAACAACTACAACCACAGAAACACCTACATCAACTACAACCACAGAAACACCTACAACAACTACAACCACAGAAACAACCACTACAACCACGGAAACATCGACAGCAACAAAAGCCACAGAAACACCCACGACAACACCACCAGAAGACTGTTCTTATCTCCAGCCACCTAGAAAGGTATTTGAATTTAGTTATATAAACATGTACTTTAAAAACTGGCATGTTTTAGCTTTAACGTGACATTATGAAGTAATGTTGATTGCACAATGTAATTTCTATAGAACAATGACACCATCTGCATAGAGTTGGGTGGCATTCCAGTTTCATCACCATCACTTGTGTCACATTCTGCTACACCATAGATTTTGCAATATCGTCATAACCGTTGTGTCTTAGCATAATAAAAAAAAATGTGGTTGCAATAACATGCGGTTAAAGGGCTTAACACCTACTCATAGAACAAAAGTTACATCCAGTAACCCCTGTTTTCCTTGCTTATACCAACCTTGGCAACTCAAGCATGTGGAAGGTAAACAAAGCAACCCATTGCCGTTGTTGTCTGCAAAAACACAACACAAGCACCTCCATCTACTCCCACCATCAGAGGAAATGAAAACCCAATGGATTAACTTTATTTTTAATGGAAATGTTCCCAGAACAACTTGAAAACACTTTTATGACAGCTGTCTCAACAAGGGACAGCAACATACAAAGCAGGATCACTTCAAAACTGAAGCTCAGAGATAGATTGTTACTGAGTTCACTGTGGTGAAGATAGTTTTAGTTTAGATATTCGACAGACATTTGAATGTCTCTTTAAGGCACCCCTCCCAAAAAGCCCAGTCTACTCTGATTCGTTGGTTCGCAAGCATGAGCTAGCACCACCCACTGTGTCTCAAGTCAGCTCCAATTGGCAACAATTCTCCCACAAATATCACCACAAGAATCGCTTCTAAACCAAAAACTGCACCAACACTCATCTTAGAGAAGGATTATGATACGTGTTAGCCTCGGCCTCACTGCCCGGTGGGCCTCTAACATTACCACTTTGTAACAGCCCTGGTATGGTGTTAGAAACTGCGGGGTGATATTCACATTTACACACAGTTGCCAAGCAAATTAATTCCTTTAGTTTAATCATTTCTTTTTCACATGTAACTTTATCAATATCAGCAGCAACACTCATACAGATACATACCAGTAAGGATCCAGGAGCAAAACAGGCTTCGTATAACAACAAAGATAACGGTATCTGAGCTAGCACTGCAGTAACATTACAGTAACAATAACACAAAAGACAACATGAAAAACAGTTACTTAATGTTTACACAATTTCTCTTGACTGTCGCTTAATATTACAACATTATGTAAGAAGGAGGCCAAAATCTGAATGGCTTGCTGAATCCCATGTTTTGTGACTGGCAGCTCACAAATACAGACTGGTTTGTGGGTTGGTAGGCACTCCAGATACCCAAACTTTAGCTTTTCACAATATGTCCCGTGTAAAGGGACAGATAACCTTAAGATAACAATGCTGTCATTATGTACAGAGTTCTAAGTTTTACCTTATTTGACTTTGTTACCAGTGTCTAAATGATTAAAATCTGAGAAAGTCTGGCAAACAAACAAGGCCTTTAATTATTTCTTTGGTAAAGGAAAGGGCCTTTTAATGCCTGTTACTTATTGATCTTTTTTAGTTAAAAAGTACCAAGTACACGTGAAGTAAAGTGCACCAACATTCAATAGATTTAACATGCTATTACTGATTCATTTGAAATGCCCTCAATACCAATAATATTATAACAGCTGCTTGTTTGTTTATTTTTGCACCTTCCTTCCCTGGATAAAGTCTACAGTAGTGTAGGATGACACAGAATTCTCTTATATCAATAGATCTCCTCTTTAGTAAGTAATTGTAATGTAACAAATGTCAATGGCTGTTAGCTATAATTTAATCTCTTAGGGTCCCCATTAGCTTAACTAAAACTGAGATTCCTCCTGGGATCCAATCACAAACTACTTTAACAGCAAACATGAAACAGTCAAACACACCCAAACACCAACTCAAAACATACAAAAACAAACTTAAAGTGAGAGATATTGATACATACAACACAACAAAACAAATAGATCCATAAACAAAGTAAATTGCAGGTAAGTAATACAAATAAACCCAACATTAACATTATTAAAGAATTTCAGTCCATAAGTGTGACTGATAATACCACCTTTGAATAATACTGTATTTCTCCTTAGCATTGTTACTATATAAAATTCTTCATTCGTTTCTGAATTATTTTCTTGTTCTGAATTACATTAATTATAGATGTGTATATTGTACATGTGCACCTAGTAGGCTCAAGCATAATATTGATTTTACTGGAAGTAGATTAAAGTACTGCTTTGGCCTTTACAGCATGGTGACACCTGGAGGCCAGACAACTGCACCACAAGCAAATGTGACAATGGAAGCGTAATTACATCACATGTGGAATGTGAAAAAGTGACCAAGCCTGTGTGTGAAAATGGGATGCCACCAGTTAAGATTTATGATGAAACAGGCTGTTGTTTCCACTACGAATGCAAATGTAAGTTCAAATGAAAGCATTTTAAAAATTCACATTCAAGACATCTTAAAACTACTGCACATATAGGCTATCTACAACATATGCAGTATTTCTTAGATGTAACACTTATTTTGATCTCAACTTAACATTTGCAGGTCTTTGCTATGGCTGGGGAGATCCTCACTATAAAACATTTGATGGCCAGTATTACAGCTTCCAGGAAAACTGCACATATGTCCTGGTCAAAGAGATCATTCCTCGATACAACATTACGATTCTTATCGACAATGAAAACTGTGATCCTACTGGAAGCGTGACATGTGTAAAAGCCTTGCTTGTTTTTTACAAAAACTATAACATTACTCTTGTCCTGGAGAGAGCCCCAAAGACCAAGAACTTTGTAAGTTTTGCCACAATAAACTTTCTTAACTTATTTTAAAGACCCCCTCCACACATGTATTAAGGGTTAGGCATAGTATATAAAATACTCAGACATGTTTTTATGTGTGTATATATGTATATATATATATATATATATATAATCTCATTCAATCCTTAAAATGGTACCTACTCATTTGCCCTCATTAAAAATTCCATGATATATGTATATGCAAATATTTTTAAGTTTAACTGTTGTACAGAAGATGTCTCCTACGTCACTGTAAGGTCCATTCTCAGTGTATATGCACTGGAGGCTTCAAGTTTCCACATCACACTTGTGTTTGCTGAATATTGGACCAGGATTGGCTTCTGAGACTATTTATGATGTCACAAATCATGCTTGTACGCCTGCCTCTTCAAATCAAATTTTCAATGAGCACAGAAAATTTACACTTTGAGCAATGATTGTGAAAACAGCCTTCTAATTTAAGACTCTGCATGTGCATCATTTTAAACAGTGAAGCTCAAACATTCAGCTGTAGGAGCAAGACGAAAAAAAACGTTTTGCCTGGAAAGGACTTATATAATAAAACTACATCAGTATATTTAAATGATATGCAATGATATTGATGAACGAAACTGATTCACCGTAACAATGTTCAAATTGTTTAGGTGTACATCAACAACAAGCAGGTATTCCCAACCTACTCTAATGATGACCTCATCATAACAAGTACAGGAATTAAGCTGCTTTTGAGAATCCCAGCAATTGGCGCAGATGTGACGTTAGAAGGATTCTTTTTCAGCGTGCAGTTGCCATTTTCCTTTTTCCATAACAACACAGAGGGACAGTGTGGTAAGCTGATCATGATTTTGCTGTTGGAATTAGCAGCAAGATTTAATATGAAAATGTCAATGGATGCACCAAATGTGGAAACACATGGGTTGTAATATCTATCATGTTTTTCCTTGACTTTCACAAGGTTATTGTGACAATAACAAGAAAAATGACTGTAGATTACCAAATGGCCAGATTCATCCCTCATGCTCAGGGATGGGACAGTGGCAAGTAAATGTTACGAATAAGCCATATTGTCAGAAGCCGCCTCCTACAATACCTACACCAGTAGCAACATCAACACCTCAACCAACTTGCAAAGCTCCTATTTGTGAAATTTTGATCAGCAAGTAAGACTTTGCCTAAAAATAAACAAGAAACATGTAGATTCATTCTGGAGTGACAGCCGGATTAACTGCCTACTTTCCTTTGATTTCCATTAAGGGTGTTCGAGGAATGCCGCAAAGTAATCTCACCAGATGACCTTTATAGCGCCTGTCAATTTGATGTTTGCCACACGCAAGAACGCATGGGTTGTTCCAGTTTGGAGCTGTATGCCTCACAGTGTGCTGAAGCGTCTATCTGTGTAGCCTGGAGGAATGCTACTAACGGACTGTGTGGTAGGAGGGTTTTGTTTTGGTAGAAAGCAAACAATGTTATCTCATAGATGTCCAAACTTTTTAATTTGATGTTAAAATCCACTTTCTCTTATTGTAGAATATAAGTGTCCAGCAAATAAAGTCTACAAGCCTTGTGAGCGAGCTGTTGAACCAACTTGTAATGCAAGGTAATCGCTCTGTTCTATGTAGCAATTTCATGAATTAAATGATGTCAGCTGCTTGTGATTTATCAAGGCACAGTCTATAGCCATGCTAATGGCTCTGAGAGGTTATACTTAGGCTCAAATGTAACGTCAGCATGCTAACATGCTCATGAAGACAATGCTAACATGCAGGAATGCAGTAATGTTTACCATGATCACCATCACTGGTGTGATAGTATGTTAACGTGTACAAGTACAGTAAAAGCTAATTGGAATTTTGCAAGTATATTGGTATATTGATACTTTGGTCATAAACCAAAATTGGACAAATTCAAATTTCGACTTGATGATAGCACTAGATAAGAAGTTATTACATCTGATCTTGAGGGGATCACTCATTTCTGTACCAAATAGCATTGTAATCCATTCAATATTTGTTGAGAACTTTCATTAAAACTACAAATGTCAACCTAATGGTGGCAAAAGAGGAAAAGTAAGGGGGTCACTAGTAATTAAGATTCTTTCTCGAGGGACTTTGAATGTCTGTGCAAAACTTCACAGCAATCAATTAAGTATATAATACAATACAGTATATAATTTCTGAAAAGATTCTGTTTGTTTTTTATCCATTTTCTTCACATTAAGATACAATCAGATGTATGCGGGCTGCCAGAACAAAGGTTATGATGGAATCCAGGATGGATGTTACTGCCCAGATGGGATGATTTTATTCAGTTCAACTTCTGACACTTGTGTCACCTCCTGTAAGAGATTCTGTTGTGAAGAAAAAGCAAAAAAATTTTTAGGAATGAATTAAGGTACAGGTAAACTGATTGTTTTTATTGTTTAAGGTTGCACTGGGCCTGCTGGCGAACCTATGCTGGTAAATGCTACAGAACATGACTAACTATTATTATTCATAGTGTAATTATTGCTGTTACCACATTAACTCTGTTTCATTAAACAGCCTGGTAAGCCTTGGCGGAGTGGCTGTCAGCAGTGTGTTTGTGATAACAACACTATGGAAGTCCAGTGTGAGCCTCTCACATGTTCCACTCAAGAACCAATAACCTGTAATGAGGAAGGAGAGGTGTTGGTGAACCGCACTGAGGACTGCTGTGAGAGACATCGGTGTGGTGAGTGATTCAAAGTCTGCTGACATAATAGTTTAACAGAAACCTGTACGATGGAGGTTATTGTGTTCAGTGTTGTTAAAAACTGCTGTTTAACTTTATTGCATTATACAGAGAGGTGACTATTATTTAGCTGACCCCCAGTGATATACAGAGGGTGGACAAATAAATAGAAACTGTCAATACAGGCACAAAAAACTGCAGCCTCAAAAATAACCATACAGTTGAATGAACACCCTCACCCTTTCAACAAAATGAACATTAGGACATTCATGGAGGTAGAATTTATTACAGGGTTTTTGCATAAGACTGTATTGATTTCAGGTTGGTGTATTTATTAAACTGGCAGGTGTTATGGAAAGGAAACATTAGAAATTGGGCTCACGAATTTTGGAAGATGCATTCGTTCACCAGGAGGGTCTAACTATAAAGTCTCAATGTGGGAGCTGAAGAGTAGCATTTGGAGTTTGACCCATAAAAGGGACTAAAGGTCAGGATATTTTGGCCTCTGCTGCATAATTTTCACTCACAAATCCCACAGCTTGACAGAAGTGCAATACTAAATTGTTGGCATTGACATGCAGCTCTCATTAAATACTGCAACAAAGCAGGATTTTCTAATCATGAACGAATATTATATGCATAAAAATGAAATATGGAAAAAGACATGCACATTTAAATTAAATGGGAGGAATGCCCACATTTGACTTGGAAGAATAAAACAAGTTTTTCCTCTTGAAAAACAACATATTACTATACACAGCAAAGTATGGCGCCAAATGATTGGTATGCCATTATTTTTCCATTTGTCCGATTTGAAATCTAAACAAAAAAATTTCAGTTATTCTTACAAGTTTTAAGTTTTGCTGTATCAGTGAAAATTTGTATTCCTGTCACTTTTTCTGCAATTAAAAAACCTTTTTTATTCAAAGTTATTTATTTGAATGTGATAGTGATTCAAGTTAATGTGTCTAACAATATTTGGTATTCTTATGGTATACTCACCAACCCTGGAAATGTCTTTTAACCAACAGAATGTGTTAAGAGCCGCTGTTCGTCACAGAAGTGCAAACTGGGATTTGAGTTGAACATCTCAAGTGACAGCTGCTGCCCAACCTGTGGTAGGCTTTGCATATAGGTTTCAGTTACATTTACTTTTAGTATGATTGTGTGTAAGATGACCTTAAACTAAACTAAGCAAAGCCTTTAATGTGATCATATTTGCTGACATTTTTTTATCTAGTACCCAAAGGTGTCTGTGTCTTCAATGAGACTGAGTACAAGGTAAGGAGTAATTTACTGTTTATATTTTGAATCTGCTCTACTAAAAGTATACTTGCTTGTTAAAGTGTTACTAAAACTCTGCGATCTTTAAATGAAGTATACTATAATATAATATAATTCACTATTCCAGCCATCATGCCTGAGTAACATTTGTATTGCTGGCATTCATATAAAACTAGCTCAGACTTTACATTTTATTATTCGCAGCCCGGTAAGGATTTCTACAAAAACCCATGTGAACTATGCCGCTGTACTGAAACTCAGGATCCCATCACCCAGTTGAACATCGACCAGTGTCATGTGGCACTGTGTAACATAAGATGCCCAGAGGTACTTTGCATGGAAAATTAGAGTATTGCAGTTTTAATCAATTGAATTTAGAGTCAGTAAAGTTATATATTGTAAAAAGAATTTGAACATGTAAACAAATGCTAAATCAGGGGGTCACTCAGTCATATGCTTAACTCTCAGAAATGCTTATACATAGACATGTTTTTTATGTGCACATGATGATTGGTTTGAAGATACATATTCACATAACCCAGTTGTATCTAGTATTGAGTTATGCAAATATATATATATATATATATATGTATGTATATATATATATATATATATATATATATATATATATATATATATAACTTTGTGTGAACTTCCAGTAATTGATCGTAGATGCAGATCACATTGATTTTGGTATATTTCAGGGCCATGTGTATGAGGACAAACCTGGAACATGTTGTGGATCATGCAAAAGGACAAGCTGTGTTTTGGAGCTCCCAGGCTTCACTTCTCCAATAATTATTAAAGTAAGTACTGTGTAATGGAAACACCTTCATAATCAGTGTCTGCAACCTCATAGGTAATGTTGACCAAAAAATGACACTTCAGTCTTAAACCACTTAACCCCATGCTGATGGAAAGTCGGGTGAAGTTTTGTTGTCCACAAAACATTTCTGGAGCTTCACAGCAAAACAGCGTTGCAGCATTCTCCTAAACAACTGAAGTAGATGGAGACTTGTTTTAAAACAGAAAAAAACAAATCCCCCAAAATAAAATTGCTGCTAAGCTAAAAGTGTTAGCATGCACCCTGTCAAAAGTGAGTGCATGGGCTTGAGCTTGCTGCATGTCAAGGGTGTATACAGTATAACACATGTTCAAATTCATTTGGGATCTAATAGATTTCCGACTTAGACTTAGATTATGCCTTGTGAGCGGTATGAAGCCTATTTATTTATTTATTAATATTATTATTATTATTATTATTATTATTATTATTATTATTAGGTACTTTCCATAGGCATGTGGGTGAATAGATATTAAGTTAATTTTCATTTTTGGGTGAACTTTTCCTTTAAATTGCAGTATCATTCAGAATGGTTTATGTTCACTAATCGACCTCCTCTACACATCTAACAGCCTTCTCAGTCTTGGTCTCCACCAAATGACAACTGTACCACGTATGATTGCCAGAAGGTGAAGGATGAGTTCATAACCTCTAAAAACCTAAAAACATGTCCTGAATTTGATCCAGAGAACTGTGTTCCTGTGAGTATAATCCAGTCTCTTTGTTAATAACTTTAACTGATTATTTTACAAACTTAATCTCAAACAGTTTCACATTTGTCAGATAATATGAGTCGATATATATGGTTAGAGAAATATAAAATATGTAAATATACCATATGAAATACACAAATACATAATGAAGGTGAATTTTTACATTTGTCAGTGTTGTGTATCTGCATGTTATAATCTATAGTCTCTATATTACAGGGAACTGAACAAAGTGACGCGAACGGTTGTTGCAAAATATGTAAGTATTCCATAGATTTAATTTAAATTACACAATATTATCCATTTTTTAATGTTATTACACATAAATATAAACCTTCATGAACCTCATCCACAACCTTTGAAATCAATTTTTATTTAAATGATTTGGTGTTTGGGAGAAATAAGGAGGTATTTTCGCCTATCTTTGTCTACTTTTGTCAGACCAACAGCCTTAAATCCAGAGGTATTTACATTAACAAAAAACCCAGAAACACATTTGAGAAGCTGGAGTCAGTGAATGTTTGGCGTTTATGCTTGAAATTATATACTGATTATTATTAAAATTGTTGATCAATTTTCTGTCAACCAAACATTTAATAAATCAACTCACTGATCAGCACTAAATTTCTATCTTCAAAGGCTAAAAGTCCACGTATTAGATGCTTTGTTTTACTTGGCAACTGCAATAATAATGTGTGTGAAATGTAGTTTTTGCAGAAAGATGCAAAAGATGTTCATGTGTTGTACACAGGTACTCCTCGTCACCGCTGTGCAATGAAGAAGAATACCACCTATCTGGAGACAAAGGACTGCAAGTCAGTTAGGCCAGTGGAGATGACAGCCTGTGAGGGATCCTGTGGACCGTCCTCATCAATGTAAGAAGCCAAAGATTAAAAAATAGAAACTCTTTACTCAATCATTCTAAAACCATCTGCCCAGTTTTCATGTGAAGAGTAATTTTTAAGACAAATGTTTGTTTACATTGAACGGCAGGTGACTGACATTGATCCAGTCTCTATTTACAGGTACGTTATGGAGAGCAACAGTTTGATGCATTCATGCTCGTGCTGTCAAGAAAAAGCCACCAGTGAGAAGAAGGTGGAGATGGTGTGCACTGATGGCAAAAGGATGATGTACTCCTACACTTCAGTTGATAAGTGCGGTTGCGAAGAATGTCTTGGGAGCAAAACGGAAAAGGAAAAGGAAAAGGGAAAGGGAAAAGAACTGGGAAAGGGAAAAGGAAAGGAAAAGGGAAAGGGAAAGGGACTGGGAAAGGGAAAGGGGAAGGGAAAGGGAAAGGGTAAGGGAAAATGAAAGGGAAAACATGACTAATGTACTTTTATAAACTTCAATAATTCCTCTCCAAAGTCTATTAAAGAATCAAGACTCAGTATGTGAAGATCACCAAAGGCACATCTCTGTGTATTCAGCAGCCCTGAAATAAGGACAAAAAGGTTCAACTTTTAAACAGCAGAGAGCTTGTCATCTAAAATGTCCTTCACCTCTTTGCACTTGTCATCACTTTCTAATTTGTTGTCGGGGAGGCAGGTCCACAGCAAATATTTGTGTCGTGGTCTCTTTAAGCTTTGAAGAGGGTTTTCCTTTATCCCAATTATATCATGTGGTGTTTTCTTAGAGGGTGTTTTCTCTTCATTTTAACGTCAATGATTTAAGAGATGTAAGACACAATGGCTTGGGTATACATGACATTGTAGCGATAATTTCACTGACTTTTGGCCCGGGAGAAAAGGGATTATATTTGTGGTAAAGGCTTAAACGTAGATTTGATTTTTAAATGATTGTTGGTTACTATTCATAACAGCACCATCAACAGAAATGATCTAATTAAAATGTATGAATAAAAAAGTGTAAGGAATCTTGAAACTATCATTATCCAGCGTCTGATGTGTTAATCTTCTGCAAATCTTAATAAAACTCTATTTTTCATGGCTATTTTTGTGTAATTTGTCTGCATGTGTTTACATTATGCATTGTTGATAGTGAGGAGAATCTCTTCATTTCAGTAAAAACTTATTAATTTGCCCAGAGGCAGAACACCATTATTTGTAATTTAAAAGAGAATGGGAATGCCATTGTGCTCCAATTAATTTGAAAAGGACCAACTTTATGTAGGAACATGCACCATGTGAGCCTAAATAAATCAAAACAAACAAGATACAGCTAGATTTTGTCAAATGGCCCCTCCAAAGGACAGGGCCAGAAGATCAGATAATAAATAATTCATTAATTGGTACAAACTGCCCAACGTTTACAATTAATTTCATCTCCATAAACCATCTGACAACCTGGGCTTCTGGGGGTCTGCAGCCTTGGAGTATTTGTCCACTTTGACTTGTTGGTAACGAAGCCCTGATCCAGTATTGTAGATTCAAACTGGGTCAAAAATATGGACAGAAAATCATGATATCATATATCAGTTGTTATGAAAAACAGATAAGCCTCTTTGGCATCAGTGGCTGAGGGTGTAGCTGAGGGTGTAGCAACATATCCTGTTTGAAAAAGAGCATGGTCTTTGGCTGTGTGAGAATTCTCTACAGAAAAAAAATCAGTAAGCCTGATATTTAGATTTTAGTGTCTGTAAAACCAAATAAAGGGAGCAAAGAAATTATTGGAAATAAGACCCGACTGTGGAGGACTGAAAAGTGCCAAAACTAGAAATAATTAAAGAAATATATAAATTGCTCAATAGATAAATTAATATGCCATTAAATGCACCAGAAATAAATTATTATTAACAGTATAATAAAAAGTGAATTCATAGTTTAATGAATACACAGGTAAATAAATACCGATTCAAATTAAAGCAGAGATATGTTTTATTATTATTATTAATAATAATAACAATTATTATTATTATTACGGCAGTTTTAGTCCTCCATAAAAGGGCGAGCTCATGGCAGCACAATACAGCTCGACCACTCAGTTTTGTGACCTGACTCTGTAACATCATAGGAATCACTTGCAACTTTTTACATTGTATAAACTCTCCCAAACTTTTTTTCTGTTATCACCCACCCATTTAAACGCAAAGTCAATTAAAAAAAAACAAAAAAAACAATGATTTATTAAAAATCACTAAATTAAATTAAGTATTGATTTTAAATGCTATGTATCTATTTATTATTAAAATCGATGTTTGTATTAAATTAACCGAATTATCTTATATTGTTCAGCAGGCTCTGAGTGGAACTGATTCTTTATCGCATTATCCAGTCGGAACATTTTGAGGGTCACACACGGCTTGGCAGTCATGTCAGCGCTGAAGTCAGGACGCTCACTGTTAGAATAGTCAAATATCTGTTTAAAATAACTCATTCTGTAATATTTATATTGAAGCTGCATCAGTTTCAGATGATGTGTTGAAGGAAAGCGACGTATTCGTTGCGGTATCGATTTATTTTGAGGTAAAATAAGTTTATTGCCGACTTCTCCCCCAGGCTTTTCTCTCTTCTTGACTGTTAACGTTAGCTAACGTAACGCTGGTTAGCTAAGTTGATATGATAAAAACGTCAACCCAACAGTGGCTCACTTGTGTTAAGGTCACATTACCTAGCAGAGAAGGTGTTGTAGGAAACGTAACATTTATTCATGACGTTGTTGTGCTCGCAGCTGAAATAGTTCGTGCTTGTATCTCATACAAAGTGCTTAATGTCTCAGTGTGTGCACTCGCTTTACTCCTGCTTCCGTTAATGTCACTTATATTAATTCTGTAACTGCAGCTCAAAGTAACGACTAAGTACTTTAGTCACATTGTTTAACATATGTTTAATACGTGTATTTCAAGTGCTCTTTTTTCTTATTTAATCTTAGCTTGTATCAATACTACACAATACTGTGCATGATTATTAATGATTATCAGTGCTAGTTTTTTATGTTTTCTTCTCAGTTATTGTTTTGAGCCATGGCATCACTATCAGAGGAGGTGTTGCTGGTGGTCAAAAAGGTTCGCCAGAGGAAGCAGGATGGCACCCTTTATCTGATGGCTGAACGTATAGCCTGGGGTCCTGAGGGCAAAGACCGCTTCACAATCAGCCACTTGTATGCAGATATTCGCTGTGAGTCCATAACATCAAATTACAAGTAGTGCAAAAATAATGTTGTGTTGGTGGTGTTCTGGAGCTGTTCTCCATTTGTTTTCTGTACAGGTCAGAAGATCAGCCCAGATGGTAAAGCTAAAATTCAGCTCCAGCTGATCCTTCATACTGGTGAGAGTACCACATTCCACTTTTCCAATGAGAGCAGCGCACTCAAAGACAGAGATGCTGCCAAAGAACTGCTGCAGCAGCTGCTTCCCAAGTTCAAGAAGAAAGCCAACAAGGAACTGGAGGAGAAAAACAGGTGAGATTGTGCTGTTCGTCTACAAATTGTACCTGAAGACAAAAACCAACAATGAATTTATCCTTTTAACAAGTATTGTTTGTGTAAGTAGTGTTGTCACAGTACTGGAAAATCTAACTTTGATGCAGTAGCTTGAAAAATATTGATTATCTATCCCATGAGGACATTTTTTTTTACATTAAAAATAAATATAACAAGCCAAATATACTGTTTGTTAAGAACAATAGCATTTCAGTCAATTTACTTCTGGAGGAGGTGGGGCTTTTTCAGACACTATAGCGGTGAGTGTGTCAACCTGCTGTTGGAGAGGAGAGGGGGAAAAAAACAGCTGGCACTGGTGTATCATACTGCAAAAAATTATAGGTATGCACAATATATATCGGACAGATAAATTATCAGCCCAATAATGGAAAATTTACATTATTGGTTATCGTCAGAGCTAGCCGATGATACAAAGCCAAATTGCTTTTGTTGAATTAACAAGTGCAGCATCTACACACAGTAGGTGGTGGTACGCACCTTTAAAGTTGTTTTGTGAGCAACCAATAAACACAGAAGAACAAACGCGCTGATGTCGCACTCATAACATCAAACTGCTGCCCCTGTGCACACATCATCACTGGTGTGAACGTTTTTTTTTTACCAGAACATAACATGAGGGAAAAAGTCTTCAAGTTGAACCTTAAAATCTTAGCACAGCTATGGAATATAACCATAGTTGCTCACTACATCTTAGCCTTTCTTGCACTCAGGTGTGCTTTAAAAAAACATAAAAATGTTGGTTTCTGTTATCGGTTAGTTTATTGATATTAGCCATGAGAGTCAGGTAATTATCGGTTATCGTATCGGCCGAAAAAAATCCATATCGTGCATATCCCTAAAAAATGCTAATTAAAATTGTTTCAAATATTCAAAATTGGATATGTATCAATATTTTGGACATCGCTATGTGTTACCCAAGCCTAATAGAGCATATTTCTTTCAGCCATAGGTCTCCATAGATTTCCAAATACTTAAAAACGCACCAATGAACCTTGCTGTTGCACTGGGTGGCATGTTCAGTTGTTGTTAACTTTCAGTCAGTGCCACATTCACTTTTCAGTAGTATGTTCAATGCACTAGTCCACTGAAACCATCAACAACAAAACCATGTACTCCTGTTTGAGTAACATCAAATTATTTTGTTTTAAAACTGGGATACATTTTTATCTACATATCAAATGTATATACATATTTTACATCAAGTAAAAAATTGGGGCTCCGAGCCCTTAACAGTGTAGGGATGTCAGAAAGTAAATGATCAGTTTGTGTTGAGCATTGAGTTCACTGTTGACTTTGGGAACATTATGTGTGAAATAGTCTCAACTCAAGATTCACTTACTCCAAACTCTTTGACACAGGTGTTGATTAAACTTTTAGGCCATTTTGGAGGCTGTAGTTTGTGTTGTTCTGGGATATGTTCTAATATTTAGTCTAGCCTCATTAATAAATGATGTGGAAAAAGTACAATTCAGAAATGCAGCTTTCAGAAAGACCATACAGTTAAATCAATACTTCTCAAAAGTAGTTTCAACAAAAACTAAACATTCATGAAGGGAGGGTTTAGTGCAGCACTGTTGTAGACTGCATACGTTTAAGTTAGGTGGAACCTAATAACTGGCAACTGAGTGTATATTAATGTGACTTTGATTTTATTATAGTTGTCTGAAGTTTATTTTTTATGTAATATCAGCATATATTTTAATAACATCTTTTCCTGTTCTTAAAAGATGCTTCACAGTAAATCGATACAGTTCTCTGAACTTAATAGATTAATCCATTAACAATTTCATTCTTAAAATATCTTTGTTTTATTTTCTGCTGTAGGATGCTACAAGAAGATCCGGTGCTTTTCCAGTTGTATAAGGATCTCGTGGTGAGCCAAGTGATCAGTGCTGACGAGTTCTGGGCCAACCGGTTAGGAGACATAAACAACTCAGACCCCACGCCAATCAACAACAAACAGGAAGTCGGTATATCTGGAGCCTTTCTGGTGAGTACGAGCCTGGCGCAATTAGAGCTTACATTTTCTCAAAACATAATTATTGATTTAAACATTGACAACTCCATCATCAACAACACACTTGAAATTTGACAGACCTTAATTTTGTGCTTCACAGGCAGACATTAGACCTCAGACAGATGGCTGCAATGGCTTGAGATATAATCTGACAGCTGACATTATTGAATCCATCTTCAGAACATACCCTGCAGGTAAAAGATCACATCTCAACTTTGAAGTTTGCAGCAGAAATAACAGAGCAGAAAAAGGCTGCTGCAAGCTCAGATTTTCATCACAACTAAAGACAACAACAGTGATGTTACTGATTAACACCCTGTCAGCCAGAGAAGAATAATTGATTTGTAAAATCAGCTGGCATGTCTTTAACTAGACATTGTAGTGCATTCTGTTCTCCTCAGTGAATGATATTAAATGGTTTTCCTCATTTATTACATAAAAGATTGGACTAAATACAGTCATATCAACTTGTGTTGTGCTTGCAGTGAAGCAGAAGTATGGCGAAAATGTGCCTCATAACCTGACGGAGAAGGAGTTCTGGACCCGCTTTTTCCAGTCGCATTATTTTCACAGAGACCGTATCAACACAGGAACACAGGATATCTTCTCAGAGTGTGCAAAGCAGGATGAAAAGGGTAGGTATTTTCTAGAAATTAAGAACCTAACCTAATAAAAACCTAATAAGCCACAAATCTGTTTTCATATGTAAAGGTTTTAAATCTGTCTCATGCAGGGTTAAAGTCTATGGTGGTTCAAGGAGTGAAGAATCCGTTGGTCGACCTCCTGTCGTTGGAGGACAAAACATTAGATGAGGTGAGACTTAATGAGATGATGGGCCTATCACAGCCACATCATACGACTCAAAAATCATTTTCTTGTATAGATTTCTTTTTCCTCTCCGTCCTTCGACCTCAAGACTTGGTATTATCTGTGACACAGGGTTATGGAGCCAGCACAACAACACCCTCAACTTCTAATGCAAACAGGACGGTGAAGGAGAGCAGCAATGCTGCCATCATAAAGCGGTTCAACCATCACAGTGCCATGGTGCTGGCAGCAGGCTCCCGCAAAGGGTAATGAGAAGTCCTTTTTTTTTTTTTTTTTTTTTTTAAAGTTATTATTGTCTTAAATGTTTTGCCAACTGTATCATATTCTAAAGTGAAACACCAACTGACCAAGCCAGTGAGACGAGCAGCACAGACGGAAACTCGAGGGATTCTGACTTCTTCCAGCCTCCTGTAAAGAAGGTATAATGGCTCTGTAGTTTTAACAGAGTTTTTTCCAAAATATGTTTGTTCTTCTGTAACAGACTGAATCTTTTTTTTCTCTGGGTAAACTCTCATAGGTTAGATTACAAGAAGCCATTGAGTATGAAGATCTGCAAAGGGAAAACAGACTAAAAACTGTTGCGTTAAACCTCAAGAAGTCTGACAGGTACAGTGTGTCCATTTTATTTATTTTTCTTTGTTCCTTACTGGGTAATTTAACCTATTCTTAACCCCAGATGGCAGTGATTATTGAAACGCATCCATCAACTGACCAGAAATGACATAATCAGATGATATTGTGTCCGCTCTAGTACAGACAATAGCACTTCAACAGTTTTAGGCTTCCATAGACAGAAATCAACTGTGCAGAATTAGGGAAGAAGCTCATCTGTTGTGGGTGAGTCTCACTTCCTCTGGACAGAGTACTGTTTCGAAATAGATTATTGTATTTTAATTTACAGATTCATTGCTGTCACCGTGTGTAAATTCCTGCCAGTCGTCATTACCCAACACCTGAATGTCACATAAAGTCAATGTATGAAATCTCAGGTGGAGGACAAAGGATGCTCTTCCAGTTTGCAGCCCCCACTTTTACTTTTGAAAGTTAAAAACTTGTCCAGTAATGAAATATTTATTTCAATTCTTGGTTGAATTTATGGTTACATGTTCTAATATATTTCTCAATCCCTGTCTTTGTTTATAAGGTATGCTCATGGTCCTGTGCCACTTCAGTCCCAGCACTATACGACAAGCCAGGATATCATCAACTCTGTCAACTACATCCAGCATGAGATGGTCAATTACAAACCCAACCTCACTCAGGTTAGATCATGCACACTATGCTTCTGTAACTGGACATAATATTTGAGATTTTTATTGTTAATCCAGTTGTACGAGTGGAATTCTTTGGTTGAGAGGAGCCACTACAGAACATAGTCAATAAGTAAAGAGAAGATATAAAGATGGGAAAGCCATAAAAGGTAAAGCAATAAGATGTTTGAAAGGCAATAGATATAAAAACAGGATGTAAATAGAAATAAAGGGTGACAAACATAACACACAGCTTTGTTGTGATTAAACAATCATTGACCTTTGAAAAAGATTAATAATTATCTCTGCAGCTCAGGCGTCCACTGACAACATATTCTCAGGTTGAGATCAGGAAGCTTGTTCTTTGTTGTCACACCTCTAGGGCTGCCTGCCTCTTCATAACCCTTGAGTGCAGACTTGAGTTGTGTCTGTGACATTGTGTATACAGGTGAGGCCACTATCTATCTAGTTGGTACCCCCACTAGAGCTGTGGTTGTGGCCATGTTCAGGGTCAGAACTAACTCTACCTTATTTATATGCAAAAGATTACAATGCGATTGGTTTAACACTCAATAGATCGATATTCATGTTTCCTGTGATAATCGTAGGATATTTAAGAATGGCGGGAAACAAAGAAATAATGGTTTGGGTTAAAAACAACTTGATTCACACGGGAAACAATCCCTGGTCTCCTATATAAAAGTGTTGTGTTTGACCATCCATCCACCCCGACCTCCTGTATACGTGGACTTTTTCACTCTTTAAACCATGCTCATCCTTTGCTTACTGGTACTTGTGTATGTACTTAATCAACCTTACATAATTATGTAATTAATGTCCTTTTTTAACCAAAACCATGGTCTTTTCCTGAACCTAAGTAGTTTTGGTGCCTAAACCTAACCAAACTGTGACTGTTTTACATAAGTGCATTTAATAAGGCAAACGGAGCTTGTTCATGGGTAAACATAAACAAGCTCCAGAGCTATAAAGATATAATATGCCACATAATGACGGCAGTATTCAAAGTCATAGTCATCATAAAGTTTAATAATGTTTATTTATGGGTACTAGTTTACTCATTATATGTAACCTCCAGACCTAATTTTGAAAGAACCTTTTACAGTGTAAATGGCAATGAAATGCTTGACTGTACCCATGTGTGTCAGCGTAGAAATAACACACAATAAGTCAGTACTTGATTTCATTTGTTCTTTGGCCAGAAGATTTTCATTTTGATGAAGTGGGATCTGCTGGCAATTATAGCGAAGAATCAAATCTCCCTGGGCTTAAAATGTGATTTAAGGTTATGTACACCCAGTTTTGACTTAAGTGACTTAAGAAGTCATTTTCAGTTTCCTGAAAAGCCAGCAGAACATAACTTGTTTAATGAATGAATGAATGTTCCCTTCAAACTGATGGAGTACTCTTACTCTCTGCAGGTGTTGTCCAGCACAGCGGCTAGTTCTGCCATTACAGCACTTTCTCCAGGTGGCGTCCTCATGATGACAGGAACACAGCAAGCCATAAATCGTAAGTTAGGTGTACAATTACTAAAAAACTATAATATTACTGCTGTCTAGGTCTTCCGAGCAGATAGAGGAGAGAATTATTTCTGTAAAAATAGCCAAAATCTCTTAGTTTTAAGATTTCTTGGTCATTTACTGAAAATGTTTAAATGCAGAATATTTAAACTTGCAATAATTCATTTTGTCATTTCTCCCCAATCTTTGTTTTTCTCCAGAGATGGTTCCCACTGAGGTTCAAGGAGAGTTGAAGCATCTTTATGCAGCTGCAGGAGAGTTGTTGAGACACTTCTGGTCCTGTTTTCCTGTAAACACACCATTTTTGGAGGAAAAGGTGACTAATACTCCTTGTACTGAAAGGTCAAATTATTTTTGTCACAGTCAGTTACACTGTCCTTTGACAATTCTAATATGTGTCAAATAGTGCATACAAATCAATGATCAGCTTTTCTGTGTTTTAAAAAAATATTTCCAATTTTCCTTGTGTATTTTCACACAGGTGATGAAAATGAAGTCAAACCTCGAGAGATTTCAGATGACCAAGCTTTGTCCTTTTCAGGAGAAGATTCAGCGTCAGTACTTGAGTACAAATGTAAGTCTTGAGGCTGTTAAGAATGACACAGTAATGGCTTATACCTGAGGGCGATTGCATTAAAACTCTTTGACGTTCCCACAGCTCACAGGGCATTTGGAGGAGATGTTGCAGACGGCCTATAGCAAGTTCCACGTCTGGCAAACCCGGCGCATGTTGAGGAAAACCTGAGGGTCTAATCGTTTGACAAAGAGAGAACAAGGAAGACATTAAAGTATATGGACATAAATGGCCTGTGAAGGTTCTCCAGACTGCTGTGAAGAGACCACAGATCCTGATGGGACGTGGTTCACAGGGGCTTAATGAGGATATAGGTGGACGCTGCTACAACTGTTAAACAGAGACTAACTGCATCTCAGTCACAAATAACTGTAATTAGTTTATTTCTCTTTTGTTTGTGTTTTCTCAATGGCTGAGAGATTGGTGCCGATAATGGTTAAATGGGACTTTTAAAAAAAAAAAAGTGTAACATGACCAAATTTCAAGATGGAAAATCAGAAAGACGCTCAGGACAACAGGCTGAGGTGTGAGATGCAAGCGGAGGGCTGCAACCATGTGCTTCATCAGTGCACAGAGCAGAGAAAGACAGCTTGGACATAACAAGGAAGCCCCTCTGAGCACTCGGTAGATTTGTGGAACAAAGTTCCCGGAAAATCTAAAGCGAAAGGCGAAGTGAATATAGCAATACTGTAAAGACATTTCACACTCGAGTGCACTAGTGTGTGTGACTACAATCACACTGTCACTGGTTTGTAATGTCTGCACCCTCTGCACTGAAGACAAAAATGTAACTCTGAATTAAAGTGAGGCGTAAAGCTTTTGATCATGCCACTGTCTGTTGAAACTGTAGTATTTCATTAAGCACTGCTTTTGTTTCTGTTTATATGCGTATTCATCTCAGGTTTTACAACTTTGTTTTTCCCACTGGTTTTTCCCTAATAAACTACAGCATCTAGAGCTGTAGCTACATGTTGTCACCTTTCTAAATATGCAATCAGTGTTGTAAAAGATACTCAAAAGTCATACTTGAGTAAAAGTAAAGACACTGTGTTAAAATATTACTATGGCAAAAGTGAAAGTTACCCATGCGACTAGCACTTGAGTAGAAGTCTGAAAGTATTTGATATTAAATGTACTTAAGGAACAATTTTGGGCACATAAATATACAGTTTATGCTTAAATGTGCTCTTTTTGTTCTCATCCTACCATAACTCAAAATACAAGCCTGTTTTGCTCTAATGTTTACAAATACAAACATAAATCAATGGTCATAAGGTATATCAAAAACTTATGTTGATATTTGCAAAATGCTATTCTTTATATCAGAGGATATTTCTCTTCTGGTTAAAATAGCTTCCCCAAAATTACATAGTGCATCTTTAATCATCAAAAGCTCAAGTAAAAGTAAATTATACATGTATTTAGGCCTACATGTATGTTTATTTACTATGGGTCAACCAATTATTGAATCAGATCTGTTGTTTTTTTTAATCGGATTGCCAATAAAATAATTAAAATTGGCTCTAATGCAGCATACAACTTGCAAAGTAACTAAAATTTTCAAACAAATTAAGTGGAGTAAAAGTACAATATTGTGTTGGAGTGGAAGTATAAAGCAGAAGATACTCATGTGAAGTAAAGTAACTTAATATTGTGCTTAGGTAGATGTACTTAGTTACATTCCGTCACTGTGTAGCTGCTTTGTATAATTAGGAGATGGTTTCACATTTTGTTGGGACGTCCAGCAGCATCCACCATCAGGGCTGGTGGGGAAGCCGTCGCGCTGCGTTCAGGAAGTGCAGTCACATCAGCTGATAGAAGCTGTGACAGGTCGGCAGGCTGCCGTCAGAGTGAGGCGACACTGACCGCTAACTTTCTCCTCAGAAAGCGAGTGAACCCAGCGATGTAAGACAGCAGTTAGGTGAGGATTCATCAACAGTCACTCCGACCATTTGGTGAGTTTAACTGACGACACGGCGAGTGGATGACAACATCACTGTCTCAGCTAGCTAGCATGCGTGCTAGCTTGTAAATATATAAACACTGGAGGCGAGCTGGCACACTGAACAGAGTCTGTAAGCTAAATCTTAATTTTAATGACCTGTCATACATTTTTAACAAAGTCGCGTTGTGCTCATATGTGTTTATTAAAGTTTTCGGGGTTGCATTAGTTGTGATAGAAACGTTAGCATCAGTGTCAGCAGACGGGTCTCGTGATGCAGGCTGCCATGGTCGACCGATCGACTCGCCCCTTTAAATTTAGTTGTTTATCATTATTCTCCCTTTACTGTGTGTATTCAACAAAAACTTAAACCGAAGAGAGCCGTCCAGTTATCCAGTTGACCGAGTCGCAGTAGTTAGTTGACATTAACCTGGAACGACTCGGCACGAAAGCTTGAAATGTAAAGGTCTGTCGAGGGTCATTGATGTTAACGTTGGAACGTTCTGGTGACTTAACGGTTAATTAGAACATCTGTGTCAACGTCCCATCTTAGCTAGCACATTTACTCAAGTGGCTAGCTGACTGCACTGTAAACAGCCACACGGTGTTTGAGGTACTTTCCTTGGGTATTTCCACTTCATGGCACTTCATACTTGCAGTGTTGTGTCAAGTGCCCAAGAGTCATACTTGAGTAAAAGTAAAGATATCACGTCACACGATTTCTTTGGTTAAAGTGAAAGTCAAACATTCAAACAGAGCCTCAGTGAAAGTGTTAAGATATTAAATGTACTTAAATATAAAAAAACGTACAAGTGAAAGTAAATTATACATATATTTACATGTAGGTTATGCATATCCTGTATACCAGGCCTAAACCAAGGGCCACAGTACAAAGGGACTAGTTTTTTGTCCGCTTTGCACATTAGTTTCAAATATATATAACTTTTAAAATGTAAATAAGAGTAATTTTGTGCTTAGCAACAGACATAACCAATTAATGGGTTGATTAGCTGACTGACAAAATGATCAAGGGGCCAGAATGAAGTTGTTAAAGGATCTTATTTGGCCCACTGGCTGCCAGTTAATGTATCCTGCTGTATACTGTGAGTTGACTGATTACTGGACCATAATTTTTCTAAAAAAAAAAAAAAAAAAAGCAGCAGCATTCAATCTGCAAAGTAACTAGTAATTAAAGTTTTCACATAAATGTAGTGAGTGCAATATTTGTCTCCTAAACATAGTGGAATTGAAGTATGAAGTAGCAGAAAATGAAAAGTACTTCAAAATTATTCTTAAGTACAGTACTAAAGTAGATGTACTTGGGTACATTACATCACTGCATACTTTTACTCTTGCAGAAACACACACACACACAAAATGAACTTTAAAAATAAAATTTAAAAAAACATTAAAATTAGCCCCACTTTGTTGATGCAGCAGTAATAATGGTCTTTTGTAGGTAAAATAAAATTGTGTTACGCTCAAGTGGTCTTTTTTCTGTACCTTTTGATAGTTGAAGTAAGATGGCCATTAAAACTTTATCATTACGGGACTTCCAACAACTTGAAGTATTTTGTATATTGTTGCTACTTTGACTTTTAAGCGAGGGATCTGAATCTAGCCTCTACCACTTTACATTCCTGTAGCACTAAAGTGCTAACAAATACAGAGGTCAGAGTTGAATGCCACTCCTCACCTTCTTTTGAGATTCCTATGTCAGCTACTCAATGCTCAGGAGCAGTTATGTTCTCTCATTTTGTTTAAACACACTTTTGGAGCTTGCACGCTGATTTTTTGCCAACAGTAACTGATAACTCTCATGAGCTGCAGCTTTAGTTTTGCTTCTGCTTCCTCATAAGTTGATTTAAAACCACAATAAGTCAATTCGAGTGTGTGTTGTGCTTCTTTTTGAGATGAATTGTGTCCTCTGGTCCTTTCTGGCAATATTAACTGACAACTCCAGGACAAGAAATATTTGAACAACACTTACACTTCTTAACATGATAACGTGTTTTTACCCCCATAAGCCTCAGCCTAAAACAGAATTATGTATGCAAGTGAACATCCAACTATTTACAAGATGTTTCATCTTCATTAAGTGACAGTAGTGTCTTCCTCATGGTAGGGATTACTGGAATTACAAAATATCCCTTCAAGTGTAGTTTTGTTTAGCATATTAAATGTCCATGAGGCTGATGAGGATGTTTTACCGGGCTGGAGTCAGTGAAAATTGGAGTCACGACTGGTCAATTTAAGAGCGTTGGTACACTATTAAAAGTCAGACGCCACACAGCTGATGGCCGTGGTATGTGAGGAAGCAGAGTAGTGACTCCCTTGTTTCATTCTCTCACAGATGTAGAGGATCACCGGTGAAGATGCCTCTAGTACCAGTTGTTCCAGAGAACCACAGTCATGTACTGGCAGAGTTTGACTGCCTTGATCCGCTCCTGTCTGCTCTCCGATTGGACTCGGGAAGGCTGAAGGTAGGTTACACCATCACATGCCTTACGAGAAAATCACACATCGATGATTTATAGTACCTTGTAATTTAATGTCTTTAAAGTACTACAGAGTAAACAGTTAGTGAATTACAGTTACTTTAAACAGTTATAGGTATTTATAGTCACCAAACATAGATTCAAAACCCAACAGCTGCACTGGACTTGCAAAAAATGTCTTGCCGATTAAAAAGTTGGATTCTTAGGAGAAGTGGGGGTAACACTTTCGATGAAAACCACATCCATAGTTCATTTATCTAACGATGTATCTAAATTAATAGGATGAGTAATCTGTTTATAAATGTGACCCTGTTGTGTTACAGTGTACCTGTTTGGCCGTGTCAAGGAAGTGGCTCGCATTAGGGACATCAGCAGGAGGGTTGCACCTGATTCAGAGGGAGGGATGGAAACAAAGGCTCATCCTCACTCACAAGGTAATATGTTAATGAGTACCTCATGCAGAAGTGCAGAGCTGACTATTGTTCCGCTAATAACTGATAAAGCTGCACATAATAAAGAACACAGTGTTCGTATGTGTTGATTTCTCTCAATTTCTTGTTAACTCCTTATCTGTGGTGCACTCTTTTTCAGGAGGGATCTATCACTCAGGTGGCATGTTGCCCTCATGATGAAGACTTTATCGCCGTTGCAACAAGGTTAGCAGCTCTCCCTCAGGCAAAGATATGTCTCATGCTCATCTACCCTCAGTCTAAAGTCACCTCTAGTTATCTGGTGCGACTGTCCTTTGTGTTTCTTTGTGTTTGGATGTGTTGCCTGTATTGTTCAAAGTGTTTGTTTCTGCTCCAGTCAGGGTCTGGTGGTGGTGTGGGAGCTGCAGCTGGAGCGGCGGGGTCGTCCAGAGAGGGTCAGTTTGTCCTGGGAGCACCGAGGTCAGGCCATCACTGCACTCTGCTGGGACACCAGCACTCTCAGAGTTTTTGTCGGAGACTCAGGAGGCAAGGTGACCTGTCTCCGTGCAGGATCCTCCAAGCTGGGCAAGGTAGTGACTGCTGATTAATATTGAAAATTGTTTGTTTCCTCAATGATAATGTAATAAGATATAGAAAGTAAATGTGGCTTTAAGAGTTTAGGAACTTACTAGTTGATAAAGTAGCAGTCATGTAAGGTCTCAGAATTTAATCAAATCGGCAGGCCTTAATTCAAGCCAGGTGACGATCATAGCAACCTTCAAGCAGCTGACTAAGGATCTAAAAATAAAAATGATTGACTCTTACTTGGCAAATTATACGAAGAAGTTCATCTAAGTCCCCAGACTTGAATATAAATTGGAAATTGGTGGTTCGATATCAAACATTCATTGTGTGCAACAACCTAATATCTCTGAGCTGCAAGGGCAAAATTAAAAAAAATAGCAAATAACAACAAGCCCAAATGTTGGTATGTCATTTGCTTGTTTGTGTCTGATTAGAGTTTATTTTCATCTCAAACAGAAATTTGATCTACAAAATAACTTTTTTACAGCAAATTATAAATAGATTGTAATAAATAGGATAAAATGTGCAAAATCACCACCAGTATGCTAAATTATGTTAGATTCTATATTTTCTTTGTTCTTAGCTGTTTTCATTTACAGTAGAGTAAAATGAATCACTGTCCCTCCTTTTTTTTGTTTTTTTCTTTCACAATTTCTTCATATCTATCTTAAGTGACTATTTGATATTGTGTCTTTGTCTCTAGGGGTCAGCATTTGTTATCTTTCCTGTTCAGACCGTCACCACTGTGGACTCAAGAGTGGTTCAGCTCGGGTATCAAGATGGCCGCCTGTTGGTGTCTTCCCTGAGCCGCTGCTACCTGTGTGACACAGAGAGGTGAGTACCAGTAAGGCTGCATCTGTGAAAGGGAGAGAGACTATCATATTGAAAATATAGTCCCTACTTAAATGTCCAGTAGCAAGATGGTGAATCCATATTGTGTACATATCAGTTTTGTGGTGATTTATTCAGGTTTTCTCTTGGTACTTTGTTTGTATTGTAGTGATTTTTATATTTTCGTGGCAGGTATAGAAAAGCTAATCAAAGTAACTTTATATCATAATTTTCTTTAAAACAGCAATGCAACAGAATCTAAGGTACTTTAGGTAAGGGGTAATTATATTGAGTTCCCAAAACAGCTTGTCAAAATGTTCTTCATGTGGATTATTTAGCGGCAATTAATTCTTCTGCTTTTAGGGAGAAGTTCTGGCGTGTTGGAAATAAGGAGCGTGATGGGGAGTATGGAGCTTGTTTTTTTCCCCAGAACAGGGGATTATTAGTTGGTCAGCCCCCCCTGCTGTACTGTGCCCGGCCGGGTTCCCGAGTATGGGAGGCCAGTTTTAATGGCGAGGTTCTGAGCACCCATCAGTTCAAACAGCTGCTGGCCTGTCCTCCTCTACCTCTCATCACATACAGGTACTGGTTATTCCTGTTTTTAAATTTTCTTCTCTAAAAGAACAAACTCCTAATTTGCCTTTTTGTTCCTGTATACCTGCAGAAATGAGCCACATTACAATCCAGCGCAGAAGAGCTCCCAGTCAATCGCCTTCCCCAAACTGCTTTATTTGGGGTAATGCTGGTTATGATAATATGTTTTATTATCAGAGTGGTTAGGCTCGTCGATCACTATTTTTTAATCATATGCACACTGTTGAATACAAGACAAATATGTTATTTACATCAGACTAACTGTATACTTTATTAATTTGTGTAGAGACCAAAACTTGCTGACCTGGACTGATTCAGCTGTTTATATCTTCACACCTCAGAATGGACAAGTCCTCCTTTGGACTGAAGTCAAAGGTGTGTTTGTTGCTTTCTCCCAAAGTACCACGAGAGATCCTTTCAAGTAGTTATGACATTTTTTATTATCAATAAACGCACACAAGCTAAATATGTTGATCCACCAGACATTTTGTTTCTATTTGGTGGACTGTAAATTGATTTAAACTTGTTTTCTCATTTATTAGACTTGGTTGATATCGTAGTCTACCGCAGCGAGCTCTTCTGTCTCCATGGCAGCGGACGTCTGTCTCACCTCTCCCTGTTATCTGCCGAGCGTTGTGTCGAGCGTCTGCTGCGGCGGGAGTCCTGGCCTCTAGCTGCTGTTGTCTGCTGTATGTTCCAGCACACAATCACCACCGGCAGGGTAAGATGGCTGCCACTGCCATGCTAACTGGCCTCGTCTCTGTGTACTGTGTAACCTAGATTCCACTCTTATCTGGGCTGAGTTGTTCATATGACTGTCTCAGTATTTCCTCTTAACACAGCACATAAAGAATCAGATGTAAGTCTAGTTTTGTCTTGATGGTGAAATCCAAATGTGAAATTGACATACTACAGATGAAAGTAAAGTAAGCATTTTTGAAGTCAGGTATCTTAAACAAAAAACTAAAGCTTTGCTCATTCAGGCCAGGAAATCGATTCCCATCGACCGCCTTGAACATCTCAGGTCCCAGCTCAGCTCCAGTACACACCTGGAGCTCTCTGGCCAGCTGGAGGAAGTCATCAATAAACTAGAACCTCTGGACTCGGCCTGCAGCAGCCGAAGAAGTAGTATCTCCTCACATGTAAGTTAAAGTAACTTTCTATAGATAAGGGGTTTTCAAAGTTTGAGACTGTGGGGTTCCCCTCAGACAAAACCCTTTAACCCCCAAATCTATGGATGTCTATGACAGCCAAGATAGCCTTATATTGCTAATTGACGTAACTTCAGACTACACCAAATACATGAAAATGTTCTCTCTGAGATATTTTTTAGTCTCTGACTCTCTGAACTATCTCTTTAACGATGTCACACAGATCAAGTTTATTTTAGCTATTGGATCTACTTTTGACACCTAATAATGTAATTATGTACTTGTAAAAACTATGGATTATTAGCAACCCGCTTCCATTTAATTTACTTTTCTATGGGACCCATTGAATCCCATTGCTATGGAAACCGTTTAGTCAAAGTGTCTCTGTGGCATAACATGATGTTTGATGTTTGTTAAGGTCTAGCAGGTTTCAACAGTAGAATTAAACTTACATGTCAGCTAACATTAGCCAGTTAAATATCTCCACTGTGACTTTCTTCTGTCTCATGACTCGTCACAAGCTCCAGGGAGCAGAACTGAATCCACATCAAACAAACACATCACGGTTTAATTGAACAGGAATGTCCATTCAACACATTTAAATCTGAGTTGATTGTAACAGAAGCACTAGGATTCTGTAAATCTGTATGTACATGTGACAAATGACTGGACTTATATCGGTTATATCATTAACCAGGAGAGCTTCAACGTTCTGGACTGTGGAATCTATCGTGTGATCAGCCGCAGAGGGAGTCAGTCAGATGAGGAGACGGGCTCCCTCATCAATCAGTCCATGTCAGAGGAGGAGCGGCTCAAAGAGTTCAGTTTTGTGCATGAGGAAGATCAGGTGGAACCAGGTAAGAGATCATCAGCCACAAAATAAGCAATCAATATAAATTACTTAAAAGATACAAAAATGTTATTCAGAGTCGTGTTTCTGGGTTTTTGTGTCCCTTCAGGACAGCCTGATTCTGATTTTATTAGTAAAAAGGTTATCTTCAAATGTTAATACAATAATCACTAGTAGAAATAATAATAATCTCAGTAGTAGTAATATGATAATTACCAGTAGGAGTCAAGTAGAACAGTGGGATGATTGCCTTTACTTTATCTATATATTGATTTATTAAGACGTAACATCAAGAAGAATGGCTGCAATAATTTAAGGCCTGAAATTGTGATATTTTTGGATATAAACTAATTTAACCTAACAATGTAATATTTATGATAATAAACAACAAACACACTTATTTACCTTTACTTCTATTTTAATCTGCACACTCTGGCATAAATATAAATGAAGAAACAATGAACCATTCCCTGACGTGAAAGATTATAAATACCGGTTGTGCAGAGTGACATGATAATCAGGTCTGATTATCTGATTTAGAGGTCAAGATGTTTTCATGTGCTCTCGCTCAAAATAAACTCTTCATCAGCAGAACAAATAATAAAGCTCTTATTCACACACACTCTGTTGTTTCTTTCTTTCTTTCTTCACTCCTTATTTTTCTCTGCTTCTGACTCTGTCTCTCTCTCTAAGCAGGAACAAACTCCTTTTCTGCATCCTCTGATTTCAGTGTGAAAAGAGAGTGAAATTATTTTCAGTTTTACATCTACCATTACATTATATGATTAAGCTGAACAATAAAAAACAAAATATGAAGGAAAAATGCCGAATAAGATATTTTGGATTTTGGAGCATCACCGCTGCTGAAAGATTTATAAATGTAAACAAATGACATGATAATAATTTTACTCTTTTACTTTATGTGCGTTGTCGTAAGGATCATATGTACACATTTCTGATACCTTTTTGTATGTTTCTAATTTGATCTGAAAAATACATTAAATCAATTAATACTGTTGCTATGCTGTACCACTGGATTTATGTGAGAGAGCTGAATGAGCAGTCTGATGACTGACGTGCTTTGCGAATATAATCACACTGTTAATATCAAGTTTCCTGTCTGTTCCATTATATCACACATATATCACCATTTGGTTCTTTTGCATTGTGCAGCATTTAATTTACGTTGTCTCTGTAGCGGTGTCTGGCACCTTTGCTCCATTTGCTTGCATTATGTCCTCTGCCTCTCATCACTCCCGTCCAGTACTCCATCCATCTGTGTTTTTCCTCTGGCTCTTGCCCCCATCTTTGTTCAGACCCACAGAGCAGTGAGCGTACGGAGGCTGAGCGATCTGAGCAAGGCCTGCAGTTCCACCTCCCCCTCTCATTCCGCCCCAAACCCCCTCGCATCGCCCTGCAGGCCGTCAAAGACAGGTGAACATCCAGATAAATCAAGGAAAGAAGTGTAAATGGAACAGAATGGATTGTTCTTCTTTCATTTGTTCTTTCACTCCGAATATAATGTTATTCAAGCGCAGCTGTGCTTTTACATGGCTTACTTCCCCTTTCCACTGAAGACCCACATCTAGTTTTTTGAAAGCACTTCACACTCATTTCTCACTCATCATATGAAATCCTTCACTGTTTGTAGTTCTGTTTGCCTCCATGGTTGTCAGATTGTAAACCCATCAAATGCAATCTCACCGAAGACAGGTTGTGTCATCATTTGATTTGCTTTTCTTCAGTGTTTCGAGTTTTGTTAAGAAGACAACAGAGAAGATCAACACCCTCCAGATGAACTCTGAACTCCGGCAACGATCTGAATTCAAAGAGGGCGGACAGGCCGACACCACAGCTTCATACTCAGAGGAGATGGACAACGAGTAAGTAGACTTGAAACAGTTTCTACTGAGAACAGATGTATCTGGAATAGAGAAATGAGTCCACACTCATTTCTTCACTTACTTTTCAGACACATTTTGAGCTAACAACTTGTACATTTCTTTTGATAAGTCTATTAAAACCACTGAATTAAATTTGTCGCCACAGAGTTTATGATGAAATGCCGAACACAGAGGCCGACATGCAGGAGCTTCGGGCAGCAACAGAGCGAGCTATGTAAATACTGCACACCATTTTTTTTAGAATATGTGACAATCTTTTTCACCAGTTTTGATAGTATAATCTGAATGTATATCTACTATATTTACCAAACTTCAGCTCCCAGATCCAAGATCCTTTGGTGCTACTGGATCCAGCCTGCTTGAGAGAAACTCTGCTGGAGTGGCTGCCGGTGTTGGAGCGAATACTCGGACCTGAGGAGTACGGGTCACCTGCTGCAGGTGATTCAAAAGTGGATGGTGCAGGAGAGGAGAGATGGGAGAGAGATTATCTCAACCCCTGCTCAGAGCAACAAGAGGAGTCTTTCAGCTTATCAGGAGAACCAACAGAGAGCATCACAGAGAATGAGACAAAAGAGGAGTCTCCTGAGCTCGGACGAAAAGAGGACCAATGTGACTCGGCTGAGAAGGAGCCCGACGCTTCAAAAAGGAGCCCTCCAGAGCCAGTTCGAGTGGTGTCTCCCAAACTCGTACCGTCAGATCTCCTGGCTAATCTCACCCAGCTGGCAACACTGTACACAGAGCTGAGCTGCTTCAGAAACCAGCGGGATGAACAAGCAGTGGGGTGCACAAATTTCCTGCGGCGCTACTTCTTTCTGCTGGACAAAGAGCGTGTGAGGAGAATGTGTCTGCTGTGTTATGAGGAGCAGCCGGAGGTGCAGAGCTCCTTCACTGAGGCCATGTTAGGTCAGCTTCTCCTTCTGGTTTTATCTTTTGTTTTTTTTTTACTGTATTCTATTTTCAGATTTCAAATTTCACAAATAAAGAAAACACAGTAAAACCATAAAAAAATGTTTTTAAATCTCTGGTACCCTTCTATTTTAATCTTTAATGATTTGGAAAATCTGCTTTTTGTCGTTCTCTGTAGATCTCACTCAGTCCAGTAAGGTGGTGGAGGTTATTCAGAGAGGTGATCTGCTGAGATCACTGCGCAGTCTGAGAGAGCTGCAGCCCTGGAGTGCACCTCCTCTCCTCGCTCACTTACACCGGTCAGTACACTTATTTCTTTCACTGTCAGCACACTTGATGAACCTTGTAAGTAAGATCACTGTCATTATCTAGGCTGTATGAGAAGCACGGGGAGGCAGCTGTACGATCGTTCTCTCAGTTCTATCCTACAATAACTCCTGCTGACGTAATGACCATTGCTCAGCAAAGCCACTTCCTGGCATACCTGGATAATCTGGTCCAATCAAGAACTGAGGGGCACAGGTAAATCTTGTGCTTCATCTATTTTTAATAAATACAAAAAGACAAAAAAAGTGAACTCTCCTTGTTGCTGAATTTTAGATTCATCTCTCCCTGTAGGTTGTCATTTTTGCAGTCCCTTCTGGAACCAGAATCATTGAGACAGGACTGGCTCGAGCTGGCACTTACCCATGATGCTCCTCAGCGCTGTGATACCCTGACCCCCGATGGACAGCCCAGGTCTGGTAACATAATATTAACATTGCTGTTCCTTTAATTAATTTTTAAGAATAACTTGAAAAAAGAAACACATTTAGACCTGATGGCGGTAAACTGAGCAACTATCATGGGTACATTTCATTTGTCATCTTTAGGCCACAGCAAGGTAAAATAATGAAGTGAAGTTGATCAACTATATTGATAATCGATAATCGAATGATGGTATCGGTCATTTTTCAAGCAATCAGTTTGCAATGTGCAGCCCTATAATAATTGTAACCGTGAATTTGTGTGACTCCTGCTGCAGGTGGCATTCTCACTGTTACAGTTGGGGATACGGGCGCCTCCTGTCTCTCCTGATTCATCTTCCTGCTGATCTGTCCTCCAAGCAGAAGATGGCAGAGACTTGCCGCAGTCACGGGTATTTCGGATTTTCTTTCTTTCTGCTGTTGATGCTTGGTAGTGACCTTTGTCTATATAACCCTCTGTATCGGGTGTGTGCAGGTACTGGATTGGCTACCTCTACCTCTGCTGTGAGCTGCAGTGTCGTACGGAAGCGTTTGCCACCATCTGTAAGCTGGATGACATCAGTCTGCTGGAGGAACCTGAAGGTAAAATGGAAATCTTTTCCTTTCACACTTCCACACAGTAGCAGAGTTATAATCTCTAATGGGCTGAGAGGAGAGTTTGTAACGTGAGGTGTGTCAGAGGTTAATCAAAGCCCCTTCACACTGGACAAAAAACCATAATGTCTGCACTGGCTCGCTGTTATTTTCCAGGTGTTGAGCCCCAGACCTTGGACGAGTGGAAGCTCTTGATCCAGTTATCTCAGCAGTGCAGCAGCGTGGGAGACTCAGAGCAGGTCCCTGGTGTGAATGGGAGCAGCTGGTCCAACGGCTCAGCTGACTGCGGAGGGAAGATCAGCCCAGAGAGTCTGACCCTGATGCTGGCTCGGACGGCCGGGCCCGACCGCGCCATGGCCGTCCTGCAGGAGTGTGGAGTGCAGGTGGTCCTTTCTCCACAATCCGAACTGGTGTGTGAGCTGCTGAGAGTCACTGAGAAGAGGCAGAGGTGGGTCAGGGTGCTGATTGCCAAACTATCAAACTTTAAAAGCAGACAAGAGTAGTGTGATCGAGCTGTTTTGAAAAATCCTGTATCAAAATCATTCTTGTGGCTCCTGACTAATGTGGACGTTTTCTGACATGATGGGATTCTGTTTATCTTTTGAAGGTGTTGACATTTTGGCAGAAGTGCTAATGTGATCCATCAACTTTATTAAATTATCTTCTTGAAGAGAGAGAATACACTGAGAACCGTTTTAGAGGTTTCTTAGTGGCTTGGAGAGCATGACGGTGATCTTAGTGGCCTGAAAATCCCTTTTTAATAACTTGATATTGAAACAAACTGCCAGTGTTTTGAAATCTGAGGGCTGATATAGGTATCATAGTACAATTTCTTTTGTTTTGTGTTTCAGAGCGATGATCCAGACGATGCTCGAGCGCTGCGATCGCTTCCTGTGGTCTCAACATGCCTAACTAAAAATCACAGCTGTGTGGGGAGAGGCGTCCCTTCTAGATGACTAACACTGTATGTAAATCTCCCCAGTAACTGCTGATAAAACTGTGACTTAATTTATGCACTGTAATATATGTCAGAGCTTTGCAGTTTAAATGAAGGTACTTCTCCTCCCACCGAAAACAGTATTATCTTTTTAAATGTTACTTTCCTTTTCTTTTGCACAGATGTTACCAGTATTATCCTCTTCATTCCATTAAGTTGCCAATTTTATCAATATTCAGACATGTGTACAGGGTTATCTCTACACTACCTTTTTTTAAACAATTCAGGTGAAATGCTTTTTTGCATGTGTAGGTTGTCAAATATCAAAACAACAAAACATGAGCTGTCAATAATAACTGTGAAATGTTCTAACCAGGTGATATTATGTGAATAAAAGCTGTCGATATGAAAACTTTCTATTTTCATGTGTTTTTGTTTTTTTATAGTCAAGCCTGAATAATGTGCATTTTTCCCTCATGTATCAATGTCAGAACTGTGTGACTCCACAGCAAGTCCAGCCTCCACACTGTCCTCAACTCCACTGCTTCACTAAAGTAACAGTACACATTTATCAAAATGAATAAAATGGTCTATACTAGACGTAACATCTAAAACCAAATGTAAAACTTAGGAATCTTATTTTTAATACTCCAAAATTCAAAAGTTAAAAACTAACAATGTACGTTTTTTTTAGAATTAGTAGTAAACTATGTAAGAAAACTGTGAGAAAAAGAACAAGCCAGTCTTTGCCTCTTACAGTAATGTAATTTCTTTCTTACCGAAAGAATAAAAAATCAACCTTATTTCTTAACTTCATTATTGCAACTGCAAAACAAAATTAAGTCCCATCCTAGTGTCCAGCTATGTGGACAGTTTTAGTTGATTAGTTGAGGTTTTGAGATAAAGGTTGACCCAAAAGAATCCACAGCTACATTTTTTAGAATAAAACATTTCTACATTTCAGTTCTCGAACATCAACAGCACCCACAGTAGATGATGGGTAATGTGGGGCAACAGAGATAATGTTAATAACGACGTAATGAAATGAGACTGATGACTCATTTGATGCTATCACACACCTGGAGCATCAAAGGGCAGACGTGCGCAGAGGGAAGTCCTTCGCATTTGAGTTTTAAAGCCGGGCTCTGTGCCACAGTGACCTTTCTGTCCGATCCTCAACGCTTTCTTATTGTCATTCTCATCCCTGCTTCTACATCATTTCCCAGAATCCTCACATTCCTCTTCTTCCAGCTCACCATCCAGTGTGTGTCACTGGAACAGGGACGATCAGATTGAAGGCTTTGGCTTATGGAAAGACGGACACAGTTGAAGTGAAAATGATCCACAAAAAATGCTGTTTACATATTGTGAAATCCAGTTTGGCTGCTTCATTATAATAAATAATCCCGTTTTTTCAATCTGCTACTAAATTTGTTTTCGGGGAATCAACATTTCAGCTGGCTCTTGAAGGACGGGTAGAATTGCTTCATTTAATTGAAATGATCCAAATGTGTCAGAGAGCTTTCATCACGGCCGAGAGGATTGAAGTAAATTTGATTTGAGAGCTTCTTCGGTCGGGGCGGTGAGTCCAGTGTTTGATGTTGCCTTCCTGTCACCAGGAGGACAGATAAGGGGATTCTGCACATACCTGTTGCCCCTGCTGCCAGTGTATAAATGGCAGCCTACGATGCTTTGAGCCGGACACACTAACCCACCCACACACACACAAGCTCTCAAGATGAGTCACGGTCAGCCCCTCGGTCAGTTCCTTCGAGTGTGATTAATTTTCTCAACCAGAAGTGATTTCGACTGAAGAGTTTTAAGGTTCTAGATGGACACAGCACTCATGGTGAGTTTTCCTTTATATTTAATTTGAACCAAAATGAAAGAATAAAGTTCCTGAGATGTTTAGTTAGAAGTGTTCTGGTTTCAGGTGTCCGCCTCTCTGCTTGGACTGGCTCTCGTCCTGCTCTCTCTCCCCGAGCACGCTTCACTGAACAGAGAATTTGCCAACACCTCAGGTAGGATGTCTGGCTGATTATTACTGATGAGAGCAGCCACTGAGGAGCCTTTCTAACTGGATCTTTGTGGTATTTTCAGGAACTGTGTTTTTGGGATCTGTGTTTGTGAAGGAGGCTCTTCAGAGAGCGATTGAGCTGACTGATGCTGCTTACGCTCGCACAAGTGAAAGGTAAAAATAACATGATTAGTACCCACTTATATATGGCACTGTGATGACACTGAAAAACAAATCTCTAAATTATTCCAGGGTGAAGAAGTCTCTGTCTGAAGGCGCCCTGAGACCAAGTGACCTGCTGGCTCAGTTTAAACAGATTGAAGCCACGACCAGGACTCAGGTCTGGGCTGCAGAGCTGCTGGACAACACAGTGGAGCTGATCAGAGAGATGGTGTACACCAACACTATGGAGCAGCCCAACCCTAATGGTACTGAACAGCAGCTTTAACACAACACATACAGATGTTTCGGCATCTAGTATGTGAAATTGTTGATAAACTAAACTTATCTTAGATGCCAGGCTCTCATTACCCTGGCTCTCTATATGTTTCAGACTACAGATTAATTAAAGGTACTAGACAAAAATTACATGCTTTTTACATGTTAGTACAAATAGGCTTGTCACTTCCGAGCAAGTTAAAGTCATCTGGGGATTTTCTCTCTAAATATGTAAGTTATTATTGGTATAATTTAGTTGCTGTGTTTACTGTTTGTTCCCAAAGAGCTGCTGAGTGAAGGAGACATTGAGAACCTGCTGCAGGTGACCGGCTGCTCTGCTGAGCTGCAAAGACCCAGCTGTGACTCTGACTGTCTGTCTGAGCGCTACAGATCCTTCACAGGAGAGTGCAACAACAGGTCAGTGCTTACCAGGCTTATAGTAATTAACTAAAACTAAAATAAAAACTAAAAACGAATGTCCTATGTGAGCTGGGATCGGTTCCAGCCCTCTGTGACTCCTCAAAGGATATATAAGGAATATGGATTCAAACTAAAACTAGGTGTGAAAACACATGTTACTGAACTGAAATAAAAAACAAAAACTCAACTGAAATATTGTGTACTTACAAAACAAACTAAAATTAAATACATGTCAACAGGAATTGTCTTAAGTTTTAGTCTTTGTCAGTTTATTTGTCAGAACAATAAGCAGGAGGAGGCATTGGATTTCTGCATGACTGTGAGTGAGCTGCCTTCAGAGAGTGTTGAGTTTGTACTGTGATATGTATTCTGAACATCTTGCCCCAGACAAACACCCCCATATTATGATAACAAAAACTAAAGCTATTAACTGAAACTAATAAAAACGAAACTAAAACTAAACATTTTTAAACAGTAAAATTAAACCAAATGAGCAAACCCACTCTGGAAACTAACTTAAACTAAACTGAATTGAAAACAAAAATTAAAAAATATGCAAAAATAAAAACTATCCTAACTCCGGTGCTCACACAAAGAAACATGTAGTCACAGGAGCTGTGCTGTCTCTAACAGACTTTGTCCTGTCTAGAAAACATCCCAGATGGGGAGCTGCAAACATCCCATATTCCCGCTGGCTGCCTCCAGAGTACGAGGACTCGTGGGGGACGCCCAGAGGCTGGGACCCGGAGCACACCTACCATAATGCCACTCTGCCTCCAGTAAGAGTCGAGCAGCAGCACTCACTCATCCTCTGTCCTGTCAGCTGCTGTAGCTCCAACACTTTGTCTGTTGTCCAGGTGCGGCTGGTGTCTCAGGAGGTGCTGTTCACTCGCAACGACAACATCTCTCTGGACTCCACTCTGTCCCACCTGCTGGTGGAGTGGGGTCAGTGGATAGACCACGATGTGGTGCAGACGCCTCAGAGCCCGAGTACAGCCGCCTTCAGGACAGGAGCTGACTGCACCCACACCTGCAGCCGGGACACGCCCTGCTTCCCCATACAGGTGAGCTTTACTGTCAGCTGCTTCTTAGTCCAGTGTGCTTTGTTTTTCTGTTCCTCCTTAACTTGTCCTTCATTCTACATGCTGTGTAATTTTAGAGGCAACAGTTTTCCCCTCATCATCACTAAAAAAAAAAAAAAAACCTCTACTCCCAGATCCCTTTGTCAGATCCTCGTAACGGCGTCCAGAGATGCATGCCTTTCTTCCGCTCTGCTCCCAGCTGTGTCGCTGGCGTCCTGTCTCACCGCCATCGTGAGCAGCTCAACGCCATCACCTCCTTTGTGGATGCCAGCATGGTGTACGGCAGCTCCACCAGTCTGGCCTCAGCTCTAAGAAACCTCTCCTCTCCTCTGGGCTCAATGGCCGTAAACTCCCAGTACTCAGACCAGGAGCTGGCCCACATGCCGTTCCTGCCCCGCCTGCAGGCTCACCTGGACCCCTGTGGCCCTCGAAACTCCACAACCTCGAGGGCATCAGACAGATCCAAGCACCAGGAGAACACCACGTCCTGCTTTCAAGCTGGTGAGCGGGTACATGCAGTAAGATCTCTCTTCAGATTTTAGTGGAGCTCTTGTTCATGATTCATGTTTCACAGGTGATTCCAGAGCCAACGAACATCTGGGAATGATCGCACTGCACACTCTTTTCCTGAGGGAGCACAACCGGCTGGTCAAAGAGCTGCAACAGCTCAACCCTCACTGGAGCCCTGACACCCTGTATCAAGAGGCACGCAAGATCATGGGAGCCATTCATCAGGTATCACTTCAGCTGGACTTCATTCACCTCTACCTACATGAGCATTCCCTTCACTCTGAACTACTTCCTTTGCCTGTCCAGATCCTAACATGGGAGCACTACCTGCCGCGGGTCATCGGTGAGGGCGCCATGTCTCGTTTGATGCCTCCCTACAAGGGCTACGATCCTGAGGAGGATCCCACCATCGCTAACGTCTTCGCTACCGCTGCCTTTCGTTTTGCCCACGTCACAGTGCAGCCAGTCGTGAGCAGGCTGGGGCCAGGATACACCACCAACTCACAGCATCCCCCGCTGCCTCTGCATCACTCACTGTTTGCCTCTTGGAGGGTTGTGCAGGAAGGTAAAGAATGATGCTGTCACGCATTACACTCTGATGACAACTATGTACTCATGTTTTCTGTTTTCTTCTGGTGTGTCAGGTGGTATAGACCCAGTGCTGCGGGGTCTGTTGCTGTCTCCGGCCAAGCTGCAGACTCCAGGTCAGATGATGGTGGAGGAGCTGAGAGAGAGGCTGTTTCAGGCGCAGGGAGGGATGCCTCTGGACCTCGGGGCCCTCAACCTCCAGAGGGGCCGGGATCACGGCCTGCCAGGTACCAGCTTTGTTACCTCTGATATCACTTTGTACTCAAAAGTCAGAACCATCACCAAGATTTGTTTTAATTTGTAAAGTGTATTTAGTTTATCTTCTACTATTATGTTAGGCAAAGGGCAAATTCAACGTCAACAATGTAAGAAAACAAACATTTAATAAGAGTTATTGGACAGATATTAATTTGGCCTTTCTCACAGAAGATATTGTCACATTGTCATAAAAGAAAGGCGTAGATGTAACAAAACAATGACAGCTCGCAGGTGGAGGTGGAAAAATGTATTAGACAACACAACAAACTCACCTTAGACTGGGCTTCCTTGTGTTTGACTTAACTGTGTTTATTCTGGATTATTGTCTTGCTTTTGCTTGTTTGTCTAAGCACTGTAAACTGTTTTTAATAGGTACTATATAAATAAATAAAGTTTATTATTTGAAAAGTTTTGATTTGCAGTGACATTCTAAAGGTGAGTCATCCATTGGCACTTGCATCATTTCCTGACACAGTGCGATAACCCATAGATAATTTGATAGTGAGCTAACTTCAAAGATATACTTTGAAAAAGAGCTCAGAGCATACTGTATACATTAATATGAAATGATGCAGAGAAAGTCAACATGCGCCATACCAACCTTCGTACACCAAATAAATGCAGCCACCAGTGATGTGAGGAAAGTCTGTTGATTCCTGAACTATTTCCAGAAGAAGAAATGTATGTGTGTGTGTCAGTTTTTGTGGCTGAGTAGACCTCTGCTCAGGTTGAAGCTGGGTGGAGCTCTGCTGGGAACAATGGGCACGCTCCAACACACAACTGGCACAGAGCCGCTTGGAGCAGGTCGGTGTGGTTTCCATGGCATACTGTACTTACAAACATGTACCAACAGCCGACTGATATCTCTGCCAACACTTACTCCAACACAACATTAGAATTAGGAGGATACCAATCAAGCACACTCTGTTGCTGCTCACACAGTCCTGAGTAGAAATATAATCAGGCAAAATAAGTGGGTGCACCACGGGTAAATATATGGCATCTGCTGAAGTACAGTGTCTAGCCATTTGCCCCATAGAGTAATGATTTATTTCATTTAAGTGCTGTAATTTATTCTGATGTTTACTAGAGGTGGACTTTGTTTCAGGTAACTGAAAACCTTGTATTTAGTGCCCACTCTTCTGTCTGTCCCGTCTCTCCACATCAGGATACGGCTCGTGGAGAAGGTTCTGCAGCCTCTCTGTTCCCAACACGACATCAGAACTGGCCGAGATTCTGAGTAACTTCACTTTAGCTCACAAATTCCAGCTCCTGTACGGGACGCCACACAACATCGACGTGTGGGTGGGGGCCATCTCTGAGCCCGCTCTGCCCGGAGGTCGAGTCGGACCGCTCCTGTCCTGCCTGCTGGCAAGACAGTTCAGAGCACTGAGAGACGGGGACAAGTAAAACTAAATCCTGATGTAAAATTATGAATATTATCGTGCAAGAAGAGAAATCTAACTGTTTTTTTCTCTCCTGAGGTTCTGGTGGGAAAGAGAAGGTGTGTTCACCAGCCCACAGAGGAGACACCTCCACGCTGTCTCTCTTTCCCGCATCATTTGTGACAACAGCCACATCACTCGCGTCCCTGCAAACCCGTTCTCACGCACCGAGAGACCAGAGGATATGCTGGCCTGTTCACATCCGCTGATCCCCCACCTCGACCTCAGCCCATGGAAAGAACCGGACAAGGGTAAGAAAGTGAAAAAGAAGAATTTGATATCAGGTTTGTTGTGTGTCACGTCTCCCTGCCCGACCTCTCTTTCAGATCCCAGCTGTGGTCCGATACCCAGGATTCAATCCGGCTACTCGCTGCTGTGCAACTCTGTGGTTCTGTATCAGTGTCACTCTGGATTCAAGCTGCTGGGCTCTTCATCTGTCAGCTGTGATCCAGACAGCCAGCAGTGGAGCCCCAAACCCCCAACATGTCAAGGTATGAAGCCTGGACTAGGGCCAGGTGACCTGAGCGGAGTAGATATTGAAGATCAGTGCATCACAGATTGGTTTATGTCTGTAAAATCACAACAAAAGTCACTCTTCCAACCACTAAGGTCCATTGGAGCTTTTGAGCATACCACACTGTCTGAATTGTAGACGTTCAAACTGAATTGTTTTTAGCCCTTTAATGACTTCTCGTCCGCGCTGGCTTGAAACTTGAGATACAAAGTGAGAAAACCTTATCTGCTGAGGAAGACAGATGAAGACAGACTGATGAAATTGCTCTGTTAACCTTTCCCCAAAATGTTACCCTGTTACTGTTGGATCATGTCACTACAATATCTTCCAATCATATGATTTCACTGAAAGATTAACAAATATTTTGACTAATCGCCCCGTCCCATCAGATACAGAATGCATGTCTGCTTGATTTGTTGCAGATATTAATGAATGTGAAGAACAAACTTCTCCCTGCCCACAAAACCTGGAGTGCCTCAACACACCTGGTTCATTTATCTGCTCAGGTTGGTTCACACATTTTCTGCCTGTTTGATATTTAGTGCTTTATTGTGTTTTGCTTTATTGTACTTTTGTTTTGAAAAGTACCATGTAAATCAAAGGGACAGTTACCCCAAAATCAATACTACATATTTTTATCTTTTACTTGTGGTGCTTTTCCTCCATCCAGATTGTTTTGGTATGAGTTGCCCAGTTTTAGAGATCAATGGAACTCGACTTGTGGTGCTCAAAGCGCCAAATATTTCATTTGAAAAACTAAACAGCAATGTCTCTTTCCCTTTCCAAAAGGCATGACCCATTTACTCAGGATAATCCACAGAGCTTGTTGTGAGCGGTTTCATGTAGGAACTGTTTCCTTTCTACCAAACTACACCCACCAACTGTATCACCATGCAAAAGGAAGTGTGCATCTACTCATGAAACAGAGGCTCGTGTCAATGGAAGCCCATTTCCACCAGCTAGATAAAAAAAAGATATATTATAGAATTTTTGAATTTTTACCTCATATGTGACTTACAAAGGGAATATTTTTTTCATCAAGCTTAGTTTTCATCTTTCTTTTCTGAAACTGGCAAAAATGGTCTTCCATACATGTCTGTCACAGCACTGGTTGTAACCCTCCTCGGTTGAGCTGTTATGTTGGCTAGCTTAGTTAGTTAGCCTCTCGTCCATGAGCAGTTTTGATGCTTCCTCTTGCAGAGTGGTAAGAGTTGGAGAGGGTGTAGTTCAGTAAAGAGAGAATAGTTCCTACATGAAAGTACCACAACAAGGTCTGCCAAGTATCTTGAGTAACCGGGTCAGTTTTTCAAATGTCATTTTTTGGTGCTTCGAGCACCACACCCTAAGTACCATCTAGTTCCATTATATTAAAGAGAAGGCAGATATCTCCAAAACTCTGCAACTCACACCAAAACAATCTGGATGGATAAATAACTTTATAGGTAAGAGGAAAAACATGTATTTTTGATTTTGAGGCGACTGTCCCTTTATTCTTTCCTCACTTACATTGCCGACATATTTAAAAATGTGCAACATTTAAGTGTTATCCACTTCTGTTCTCCTGTTTGTGTGCATTGATCCAGAACCGTCCTCGCTGTCCGCCGTCTCTGTCGTCGCTGCAGTGATGGTAGTGATCGGTGGTGTGGCCGCACTGCTGCTGCTGATGTTCTGTTACCGCAGGTCAGTCACTGAAGGTAGAAGTCAATTTAATGGACTGTTGACTGCAGTGCCTTCAAAATCTGTAGGTGGCCCCGATCAGATCATAAAAACACACTAACATATTGACACACAAGTAGAAAAAATGTTCTGTAAATTGTTCATTTATCCCCGAAACATAATATAAACTTTACATCGAAATATGAATAACTAAATGTCTCTTTTGCAGATATTTCCCCAAGAAAGAAGAGTTGGTGAATGCTGGATGTTGCCAGGCGAAAAGTTAAGAGTTTGGTCAGTTTTTGTTCTAATGTTCCTATACGTCATCTGAACATTATCTAACTGTCTTCAATATATTTGCAACCTAAAATAATCATCTGTGAACTTTCTGGACCTGTTTCTATTTTGTTTTGTTTATTTATGATGATGTCATATCACACTACGGCTGAACAAATCAATATTTCACATTTATAAATACCCCTGTTGTTTGTATGCTTATATCATACGATGTCCTCTGACTACACATTATGTTACTGACCTTTTAACATAATCTTTTAATTGCCCCCTGGGGACAAATAAAGTTTTTTGAATTGAATTGAATTGAATAAACCAGTCTGACGGCGCTCCCTCATTAACTACAAGTCAAAGATGAGGTCATGAACACAAAATAACAAGCTTACATAAGTCCTTTCAATCCGGAAACTAAAATCTTACTGGAATGTCAGCTCCAAAAACATAAAAATCCCTCTGAGCGGGATCTGGTCTCAATATCCCTGTGACTGATTCCTGCACACAAACCTGTTAGGCAGCTCTGTGTGTGTCTTTGTATCGAGGGGAACCAGGCTGTTCCTGGCAGCGATCTTAATCTAAAGCCAAATCAGTGTCGTGCTCTGAGAGAAATAGGTCTCTGTGTCATCTGGTTGTACTGGTTGTAAAATGAATTGAATTGCGGCGATGAGTCATCGTTCCCAATCTTCAGTTTAAAATGTACAAAAGACCAAAAAACAAAACGAAGCATCAAAGTCAGACGAGCTAATCCATTTATCTGCTATCAGATAAATCACACACGGTACAAAGGAGATGTCATCAGGCTACAATGCTGGTCTTTAATGGCGTGTTTACACTGGAAGACAGTTGATTATCAGTACACTGAGGTTAGAAACCTCAAAGCCCTAAAGAAGGCTAAGAAGCAGTTATTGCACTTTCTGACACAATATTCTTCATTTTTACCTTCAACAGACGCTTTCTGTAAAAAATGGCCATTAATAATAATAAATCTACACTATGAGGTACAATCAATATACATTGCATAATATGGCTATGTACTGCATTCATGCAAAGTCATTTATGGCTTTTACTGTATGTACAGACTGTTCATTGCAGACGTGCAAAACTACAGTTGTGCATATTGCGATCACTTGTATTAAAGCTTTTTTATTTTCTAACTATATTGTGAATCTGTCACTATGTTGAGCTTGGATGTGTCAACACTAATTCATGATTAATGTATCTGGTCATTAAAGCAACAATGTATAACCTTCTGAAGAAAGATAGTTGATGGTTCAGTCTCATCCCCAGGTCATCAAACATGAATCCAAAGTGTCAGTATTTGATGATTTGAAGATGGGACAGATCAATTAACTATCTTTCTCCAGGAAGTTACATTGTTAGGGCTTTTCCACTGGCACTTTTGGCCGCACCGAGTCTCTGTGTGTTCAACTCTGTGGATTAAAGATTTTTTTTTTCCTCGATAATCCCGACACCACATGAACGCACTATTAAATCCGCTCCTGAGCACTAATCAAGACAAGCGTGCCATTAGTTGAAGACCTAATAGCCCTGTTGAAGTGGAAATGCAAATCCCAGTCCAATGAGCAGACGTGCTGAGTCAAGTCGAGCCAGCACTTCTGTTTGGAAAAGCCCCATTTGTTGCTTTAAGTAAGGCTAGCATCAAGCTGTTCCTTTAAAAAAGGCTGCAGCTGTTACATTTGTGTTTTTATACAAGGCAACGAGAACAGGAAGTGCAGGAGTGCATCAACTGCTGAGACAAAAAGTCTCGTCTGGTGTTTGAGCTGATAACTGAATTTAACAATGAGATGCTGACGAGCATCATATTTATGTAAAAATAAGGAAAACAAACCAAATAATTGGTGAAAACTTGGTGGAACTAAGACATTGCATATGTAATACTTGAGGTAAGAGACAACTAAACTCTCTAGACTGGTTTCATCTCGCTTTGTGCTCCTCACAAAGACCAAGACCTGAAATATGACACAGAATCTATTGTATTAACATGAGACTCCACCGGGGAGGTTCAGAAACAGAAACAACTCTCCTCATCTGCAGTAAAGCATGTTATTTCTACTTCTATCTATCTGTGCTGGTTTAATTCTTTGTCTTATTGCATAAAAGTGAACAGTTTCTTCTTCCCTTGTTGATTGACCTCTGCTGCAGCACTACAATGCTGCACAACCTCTGCTACTAAAACTGATCCATGACTTGTTTGTTACCACAGTTTAACCCTGACCAGGACCTTGAATAATCCTGGTCCTGGGATCTTCTGTCCCGCCGTGTTTCAGTGGACTGTCAGGTCCTCTAGCCCTGGTCAGTGAGGTAGAAACCTAACTTGGCCACAGTCATCTCTCTGCGGAGACGCATCACCTCCCAGAACATCTGCTCCGCTGGACAGAGAGAGACAACAAAAGATACAACATGTCAGCTGCCTGAATGAAACCCTTGTTGGAAAAGCAAAGATGTTACTGTTAACTTACCATCATGTCTCACCAGGCCCTGCTGGATGTAGCGGATGTAAGTAAAAAAATTGCAAACAGCCGTGATCTAGAAAAACAAGGTCAACATGTAGCAAAAGTTAACAGTAGTAACAGCAGTGTATCAAATGAAGGTTACAGAGATAAAGTAATAGTTACCCGTGCTCGGCTGGAAGGAGAGATGTAATAGTAGCTCCCTTTGTCGCCAAGTTTAATGCGATGTCGGCAAAGGCGCGACATGCCGCTTAACGCACATTTTCTACAAATAGAGAAGGATCAGCTGTCAGAAAACAGCTACAAGACGTGGATACACAGTGATGTATCACACAAAACAGTGAACATGAGTCACATCCAATGGAAGCTGGGTTTGAACAACGACTGAATATGTGAGACCACACAAAAGAGTAGTGCACAATCAGAGAAAGTTAGTCACTGGAAGAGAAAAGGTTCACCGTTCCATTAACACACACCAGACACATGCAGATCATTCATTTGTGTTAGTGAAAAGTTGACAGGTGCTTGGTTCCCGAGAGGACTTACGTCTCTATTGCTGCTCTAAAGCCACTGGAAGAAAAAGATTTTTAAATCAGACAGTGATTAGAAAGGTGCCCGTTGATTAAACCCCTCTGAGGTAAGACTGTGAAAAACCTCCAGCTATGACTACTAACAGCAGTGAGAAACCAAATACAAGTAAGAGTGGATTTTCAGTGATGACTATGCCATTGTTTAGCAGTGAATGGTGAAAGAGCGGACAGGTGATCGTTGCTCTGTAAACGTGATAACTCACTTGGGGCCGCCACACTCTATAGCTGAGGCTTTAACCATCGGTAACGCTGACATGGCCACAGGCTCGATAGTCAAAGAGTTGTTTTCAACTGCGCTCTGCACCAGCTGTGACAGCTGTGGAGAAAAGTAATCAATAATCTTAATATAACTTCACACGGTGAAATATAACATGCAGTGTTTATGTGAAGGAGCAGTGAGATTCTGGCCTCAGATCTGGTGAAGGAGAGGCAGGGTCCGATGTCTTCTCTGTAGATGCGACTCAGGAAGGCGGAGGAACGCTCAAGACATGGATTCTCCTTCCACATTAAAAACTCTGCATACAGAACGGAGTCCATCTGCAAGAAGGAAACAGTCCATCACACTGGCTTATTAAACTGCCTTTATAATGTGACAACTGCATGCAGTTATGGTTCTACCCCCGACCCTTCGTAACCCGCCGTTAAATTACAGAAGTTTGCAAGTGACAAGATCATGAACACATTTTCAAAATGGAGGCAGGTTTATTAGAGCACAGATCCAATGAGTATTATATTGTGCAAAACACTCTGGCAAAGATTCATTTTCTGCCTTTTAGCTTGATAAAAATGGATTTTAACCACATTTACCAACTGAAAAGTCTTGTAACAGAAAAATTACAGCTTCAGCTTAAGCAGCTGGCTGGTGCTAATTTTTAGCCCTAGCATTGGTCAATAAACCTATAAACATCAGCTGGCAAAATGTTTTTGTCAAGAAAGTCTCTGGCTTCAGCACTAAATGCGTAAATTAAAACAATAAAAATGCTTACATCAGTTTTCTAACATGCTCACAATAACCATGCTAACCTGCTGATGTTAACCCGGTGTAATGTTTACCATGCTCACTGTCCTAGCATGTTAGCATGTTAACATTTTCGAATTAGCAATGAACACAAAGTGCAGCTAAGATTGATGGGAATATTTTACAGGTATTTGTTCATAAATGTGAGTCTTGGACACATTTAAGTTTTGGCTAGGTAATGGCATTCAAAGAAAACTTAAGGGTTCAACAAACATGTTACAATTCATGGTTATCCATCAAGTAGATGTTGAAATATTTCACAGGTTAAGTGGAAACTTTTATCTGCAGGTGGCGCTCGAGAAAATGTCAACAAAATGATTAGGATCCACCCTGAACTCTGCGGTTGTCTGAACCACATTTGATAGCATCCGTGCAACAAAAGTTGAATATTTCAGTCAGTCTGCAAAGTGTTCAACAGACCAACATTGTAGAGCCACACAGCAACCATGGCAACAAATCATGGTTAGATAACATAAATTGTGAAAGTGGAATAAAGAGGCTGTGCGTTTACTTTTCTACTTGTGCCTCCACGAATCTCCAAAGTGAAGCGATAACACATTGTTTTGTAAGTCATAAACATTGTATTTCACTAACAAACACTTGACAGGATCAAACATTAAAATCAAGTCTTAACTATCGCTGTTGTAAAAAGTATCAAGTAGTGTATAGACATATCAAGTCCATGTCCATCTCACAGCAACACTGAAAACAGAGGCACCACGTTTATGTTACTGAGTTTTGCAAACAAGAAAATGACTGATAATGCACTGTCTCTCTTGGGACAAAGTATTATTATCACTTTGTGCTCTGGGGCAGGAAAAACCTACTCATTGTCCCATGAAAGGCCAAAACTACAGAAAACAGCAGCTAAAGGCCTGCCAGCAGCTAAAGGCCGGTCAAAGGGATGCAGTTACCTGTCTGCCGTCAATGTCTAGCCCCTCCCCCCACTCCTGCCAGTAATGGTCAAAGTTCACACTGACAGACTGGCCAGGGACCAGGCAGAGTATCAGAGAGAGGAGAGCAGGAACGGCAGGCTGAGAGAGGAAGAGATACCAGAGACAGAGAGGAAGATCAAGACAGGGAGAGGTTAGTATAGTGAGAAAAGAAAAGCAAAGATACGAGTGACTGGAAACAGGAATGAAGGGCAGAAACAGAGTCCAAGTTGCAGAAACATACTTAAAGGAGAAGAGAGGCAAATGTGCAAACACCATTCAGGTTACCTCTCGGTCCTCTTTGGCCGCAGGCTGAATGGAAACAGAGGAAGGTTCTGGTTTTCCAATTGAGGATGGAAAGGCACCGCTCGCACTCTTGTTGCGGATGTGGCCACCGACATGTTTGTACGCTCCCCTGGTTCCTGAAGACTGCAGCTGTGGATGTAGCTGGCGGTTTGGTGAAGAAGGTGTCGATGTCAACACCAGAGTCTTGAGCGCTGTCACCTCTGCTTGCAGAACGTCAATCTGGGAGTTAGACACGGAAGAAGTAGAGAGACAAAAAGTTAAGAGAGCAAAGAAGATTTGATGATGGGCTGATGTCCTTTTATTGTTGCCCCAGAGTGCAATTCAAAAATAGTTTAGGTGCTGTGAAGGAATTTTAATGGGACAAAGGGTCATGAAGTATTACCTACTGGAGAACAGGACTTTAGAAAAACAACTTCACACACCTTTCCCTGAGCCTCCTTCAGTTGTTTTTCTGCTCCTGCTTGTTTGACGTTCGCTTCATGCACCATCTTGTGAGCTTCCTGTTGAGAAGAAGATTGAAACATCAACACAAAGTTTATAAAAGCTTTTATAAAAGCATCCAAAGACGTGAACGACTGGGTGCTGAACGGAAGCAAAAGTCTGAAGAGGGGCTTCAGACTGAAACGTCACATATGGAGGTAATAAATGTTCCCTGGAGCACATTTATTATCACGTGTGCTGCCTCTGTAAGTATTTTTCATGTTTGCTTTGATTCCTTCATAATATAAATGATCATTGCAGCTCTGGGGCCAGAAAAACAAAACAAGAGGTTTAATGCTTCGTAAAGCTGAGGGGAACTGAAGAGTCCAGCAGCTTGTCAGCATGAGCAACCCCTTTCACATACTGTATAATCATTTGATCCACTGGTCATAAAATAAAACTCTGATTTGTGTTGATTTAAACTATGCGGAAGTTTCTGTCGAGCAAAAGCTCATCACAGAATATCCATTGTTTCCTTACAGTGAAAAAGATGAAACATTAGTGTTAAACTTACACTTAATCTTTTCACTGCAAAGCAAATTGTCATTTTGAGGACTTGTAATGAATCACAGTATTGTGACACTTCCCTCATCACCAGGGTCAAACCCACGTATCATAATTACAGTGCACTCAGCAGAGAGCAGTGATTACTGCTAACCTCAAACAGACTGGCAGTCAGCTCCTCCAGCTCCTGCTCCAGCTGAGTCCTGACCTGCGACAGACGCTCACACTCCTTGTCCTTCAGTTTCAGTTCCTGAGATGTGCAAGAGAAAAGATCACAACCACATTTACGAGGAAGGACATTTGCACTGTCAACTTTTTTTTTCAGGTTTTGTGCGTGTCAGCAGAAAGTAGGTTGCGACACCTTCTTGGCAGCGTCCAGCTGCTCCCTGAGGATCTCCGACCCCTTTTCTCTGATTTCTCTTTCTCTGATCTCCAGCGAGGAGCTACGGAGCCGGGAGAGGCTGCCATGGTCTCGGCCTGAGGTGGGCCCAGCCTGGCCGCCTCCTTCCACTCTGGACTCCAGCTCTGGATCCAGATCTACCAACCTTTGCAAAAGCAGAAATACAATCAGTATTGTTATTGAGGGGCAAGAAAGATTTTCTGTCCACAGTTTAGGATACAAGGTTGATTTAATGACGATGACTGGTTACACCACACATTGTTTTAGTTGCCAAGCGGCTGCAGCTGTATTGTACACTGACCCTTACATGTACAGCCATTTTAGTTTCAGAGCGTTTGATGTTGAGGATTCATAAACCATAAACGATTCATAAACGAATAGTGTCTGACAACATGAACACAAGGGGTCGACCAACGTGGTTTTTTCAGGGCCAATACCGATATCGATTATTAGTAATCCAGGAGACCGATAACTGATCATTGAAACCGTTATACGTTTACAGGAAAAATAAAGATCATAGTCTCAAAGTTGACAATACCCAGTGATCGAACAACAACTACAATTTACTCAAGTACTGTACTTATGTACAATTTGGAGGTACTTTGCTTCAGTATTTCCATTTTCTGCTTCTTCATACTTTCACTCCATTTATTTTGATAACTTTTGCAAACAAATTCAGATTATTCAGTGCTGATCAACTATTACAGAGACAATCAGAGCCAAATTACTGTATTTTTGCTGAATGTCTGTGCAGATAATCAGCTTAAACTGATAATCGGTGTCCCCCTAATCAAACCAGCCTCTTCCCCAGCTCTGGGGTCTACACATGAACTACATCACTTACAGCTAATTAAAGTTATAATGTGAGAAATCAGCTGAGCTACAGACCCCTGAGGGTCCGCGGACCACAGCTTTAAACCCTGTGCTACTACATTAGCAATCTCACGTTTAGTTAATTAAATGCTGTGTTGTTTTTTCCCTCACCAAGTTGTACAGATCGTGCTCAAATCAGTTCATCTACACACACGAAACGAGACTTTTGCCTATCTAGCTAATAAACATTAGCTAACAATTAGCTAACGTCACAACTTTTCTAATACGAAGAGGTTTCCCCCGGTGTCCGCCCTTACCCTGTCAGCGTCCAGGACCGCAGATAAACCTCCCGCCCTGTCTGGGTATCTGTCAGCTTCTCCCCTCCAGTGTCCTTCAGGTGTTGTTGTTGTTGTTGTTGTTGTTGTTGTTTTTAAGTTAGTAAATAGTGAACAGAGTGAGCTAACGTTAGCTAGTTTCAGTCAAACTAATCTCAGCCGTTTAAATCACAGTCAGCGGAGGAATGCGGACGCTGACGTCGACAACCGACACATCAACAACAGCAGCAGCAGCAGCAGCAGCCTCCTTAACTAACAGTGACACACACAAAAAAACGATGAAGTTTACACGTCCTTCACCGCTTTCCTTCTCATCCTCTGTATTCCCTTTTCTAGACAAGAAAAAACGAGTGTCCCTGCTCTGTTTCTGCCTCTTTCTCACAGGTCACATGACAGCGCATCCACTCCCAACGCCCTGAAAACAGCCTGTCCGGTCCGGAGCCAGCAGCGCACCGACACATGCAGCCAGCATCCATGTATCCGATTACTGCACTACTCCATTACTGATCACATCTGTTACTCAGGTCAAAGTACAAGTCCTGCATTAAATGCATTAGAGGACCAAAAGTAAAAGTACTTATTATGCAAAATGGCCCATGGATAACTCCAGTAGAATATATAAAATATAATATAATATAATATGACTGGATTATAATGAGTGATGCATTCATGTACATGCCACTTTAAAGGGGCACTATGTAAAAATCCAAACTCAACTTAATGTTAAATGTTACAAGCTAGAACGGTGGCAGGGTCCGCCAAATATAAACAAAGTAAAACAGTATGAAATTGTGTTGCCCTGTAACCAGATGAATTGCCTCCGGTGATGTCACTCAGTGGCTTCAAGTTGCATTGTGGGTAATGTAGGCAAAGCAGTCCACCGGTCCCGTATTGCACTCGCTATGGACAGTTTAAAAACAAATTATCAAAATTGATACGTAAGGACCACAGATACCACCTTTTTTATTCCACACGTTTTTTCCTATTTTTCAAAACCTGGAGACTAGATTACCCACAATGCACCTTAGTCACATAGAGTGACATCACTTGAGTTAATTAATCAGATTACATGCAGCTTCCTCTGGAGCCTCAAAAGACTTCATACTACATGTGCAGTAGTACTGTACATGTACTTAGTTATATTCCACTACTTGATCACAGGCCTTTGAAAAACAAAATTTAGGGGACAATTTTTGTTTGTTTTTCTTTTATTAAAATATTTATCATGTCATCATCAATATCATTCAGGCTCTACTAACCACACAAAGAGCATCAGTGCGACTCTCATACTACAGCAATTCACCCCGTCTCTCAATATACAAATCCACTTTGGACGCCTTAAAATCTATCATAATAAAGCACATCAGTTGGCTGCTTTGGCAAGGGACTTCTCTCATTTCCTGTTGGCTCTCTACTGTACTTTATAATGAAGGAAGAAATTAAAACCAAAACAAGTCCTGATCTGACCCTGCAGTCGGCCCACAGACTGAAAACATGCCCGATCGCGTGGCTCTGTCTGTGAATATGTTGCTCGTGCCAGCCAAGGTTCCTCCGCCCTTTACTACTCTGTCTGACGGCCGTGGAATAAAATTTACATGTAAAGCAGGTCTAAGATAACATCATGTATTTTTGGAGTTAAGCTAGTGACTAAATAAAGATCATTGTCAGCTAGTTTACATACTGACTAGTCCAACTGTCTTCTACCTCAATGTGATGGTCACAGGTGAAAACAACATTTTTCATTTCAGTGAGTGAATGAAAGAGTAATTGATTAGTTGTCAATTATATTATTAATTGAAAATTATAGGATCCCAGTTTTTTTAATGTAAATATGTTGTGGTTTCTTTACTCCTCCATGACAAAAAGCTGAATAATTTTAGGTCGTGGACAAAATCATACATTTATAGATGTCATCTTTGACTTTGGGAAACACTGACAACTGTGCAAAACTAACTGAGAGTTAAGCATTTAATGAAAAAAGTCATTCTTTTATATACAGCTATTGTGGTATATTTTAGGGAGTTAATTAATAGTGAAATGATCTAACACTAAACTTTAGGAAACACCTTTCTTTAACCAGTAAAAACCAACATGTTTATTCCACACAGGTGAGATCAATGTCATCAGGTTTTTGACACTTACCGTCCAACAACACAGCCTTTCTCCTCAGTTTCCCTGCTGGACTTGTGTCTGGTTCCCAGGACGTCAGGTGTGCCGAAAAAAACTGCAGAGGAATAAACTGCTATTCCCGATCTCCCTGATTTGAGGACTTCATATCCTGGGCTGGCTGTTGTTGAAGACGGTGGAGAAGAGGAAATCCGGACACTGTGAATTCCCTCAAAAGCATCCATGTCTCTCTCAGGTGATGCAGGGACTCTTCAGAAACTAATAGATGGCTCCATTGAAGTTACATAAAGTGTGTTGAATGCTTTTCCTCCTGTTTAATGATCCTGATTCCTGTGGGTGTCAGACACCTAAGATGCAGAAAAGAAAGTGTTACATACTGCAAACAAAGTCAAAGTCTTCCAGTAGTCGGTGGACAAGCCGTGACGTCTGCAGTGTTAAACTGTAACTTACGTACAGAGCTAAAGGAAGTCAGGCTCTTTCTTTGCAGGCTTTCGTGCTAAAGGAATTTCTCCCTTTGAGATATCCAGTGTAAACATGACTTCAACCTAAGATAAGATACAGTGTCACACACATGATAGACTTACACTCATCCTGGATCACTTCAGGACGAAATAATACACAGAGTATACTCACCAGAGCGTTCAGAGCTGCACCAAGTAAAAACTCAGCAAAAACTGCTGAAACTGCGCTTTGATAATCTCAAGATCGAGAGTTCAGCAGGTTGAAGTCAGTCCGTACTTCGCCCTTCTGTTGGTCTCCTGGTTAGACAGGAAGGGTTAAACACTAACACCTTCTAGTTAGAGTCCGGCTGTGCACATTTCTTCCAGCAGAGGGGGGTGACACACACTTTCACCTGATCGACAGTTTTCAATGATCAAATACAGACGCTTCAAATGGAAAATATTCAGATCTCCCTGCAGAAGTTCACTGAAATCAAGAAATGAGAATGTTGCTCAAAAGTGTGTCTTTGTGTTGCAGCAAAAGAGAGAGACAGAGAAATGTGTCAAACTAAAGAAAGTGGTTGGACTGGCTGCTGAAATTGGTCACATTTCCAAAATCTGAACACAACAACTCAGCACTCATGCCTTTAACCAACCTATTTGTGGCCGTGTGGGTGCTTCAGATTAACAGGACCCGGCCTCACAATGCAGCTTTGTTGCTGAAACAGATTAACACATCAAGTGACCGGAGGTGTAGGAGTCCCCCGCTCTCTTTTTCTTTCCTTCTTTCCCTTCTACAACATTCTCCACGGACTCTGCCGCCACACATCTCGAGCCACAGCGAGTACGATGGCCAGACGTCCTCACATTGTGTGGTAAGTAACCAAAACTTTACAGCCTTGTGTTGGGAGTCAGTAGAATTGACCTTTTGGGACCCTCACATGTTGTAGCCTGACAAACACCTGCTCAGGTAAATGATTAATGTTGTATCTCAACACAGTAAGGGTGTATGATTTCAAACAAGCTGGAGAACATATGTGAAATAACTAACCCTGCTCTGTTTTTCTTCGTTTTAGATATGTGACCAAATTATCCTTATGAGATCCAGGTTGGTCGCTAACGCTGAGCTCAGACGAACTCCGGAGAGCATCACAACACTGGTTTCCTTCATGTCACTCTACAGACAGCCAGCAAGTTGGCCAGCAAGCAGCAGCACCAGCAATGACAGTCACATACTCTCGCAGGGTTGCTGATGCAGGTCTGGGGACCTTCTTTAACCTGCTTCTGCGATGGAAGGGCAGCATCTATAAACTGCTCTACAGAGAGCTCATCATCTTCACTCTTCTCTACTCCTTCTTCAGTATTGTTTATAGGTACTTTCTCTGACCAAACACTCTAAACTCCACTGGTAGTTTTTAATGTTGAGTTGTCATCATTGTATATACAGTTTCTGATTTTATTTAACAGTAATTATTCGCTCAACAAATGTAAGACGTTTTAGAGTTGGAATTTGGGGGCCAGTGGAGGTCTTTGAGGAGCCTCTGGGGGATCTTTAGTTTAGGAATTGTAAATTTAAAGGTCCAGTGTTTGGTTTGTCTATTCCGGGCTACTGTAGAAACATGGTGGACTCCGTGGAAGACGACCAGTTCCCTCTGTAGATATTAAAGATTAATTGGAAAGGTAACAAAAACACGACAATCCTTAGTTTCAGGCCATTATAGACGTACAAAAACATATTTCTGAATATATAATTCTAGTTCTGCCAATAGGTCCCTCTAAAGCCTACACACTGGACCTTTAATTTTAATTTTTGCCAATAGTATAGTATATATAAATAGTAGTATAGTATAAATATAACTGTTTATACTATATTGGAAACTGTTTACATCATCAAGAGGAAAGTTTTGATATAAAAAGAATAATCTGGTTTATAGGTAAGTCAAAAGAAACGTGAGAAGTCAATATAACATAAAAAGCAAGAAACTTTTAACTTTATGAGGAAGGAACAAAAATAAAGATCGACACCAACAAAGAGACCACAAGGCTCCCCTCCCTGTGTTTTAATTGTGATGGACTCAATAGTTGTTTCCTTCACCAGGTTTGTGTTAAATGATGACCAGAGGAGGCTGTTTGAGAAGCTGACTATATACTGTGACCGCTACGCAGAGCTCATCCCTGTGTCATTCGTGTTGGGTGAGTTGAGACTGATTATTTTCTTCTTCTACGTTTCACATCCTCGAAACCATCACAAGAGGTTGGCATCCACTTCTTGTTCATTCTTTTGTCAGGGTTTTATGTCACTTTGGTCGTGTCACGTTGGTGGGGCCAGTTTGAGAATGTCCCCTGGCCGGACCGCTTGGCAGCACTGGTGGGAGGTCACGTTCGTGGAGTGGACGAGGCCTCCAGGCTGACCCGACGAACCCTGATGCGATACGCCAACCTCTCTGGCGTGCTCATCTACCGCTCTGTCAGTACTGCCGTCTATAAGAGGTTTCCCACCATGGAGCATCTGGTGCAGGCAGGTACGATGTCGCAATTAAACCATCAAGCCAGTCTTATCACATACAGCACAACCACTATTTTAGGAGAGTGTGTGACGTGGTGGTTTTGTCCACACTGTGTTTGTTCCTCTCAGGTCTGATGACGTCAGAGGAGCTGAGGCACATGGAGGACTTGCCCTCTCCTCACAACAAGTTCTGGGTTCCCTGCATGTGGTTCGTCAGCCTGGCTCTGAGGGCTCGCACTGAAGGTCGCATCAACAACGACGTGGCGCTCACAGCCATTCTCACTGTAGGTCTTCATGTGTTGTCTGTCTGCAGGCCTGAACATCTTCACTTTGTGGATTTTTTCTGCTCTGAAACATGTTTTTTTGCCTGTCTTGCTTTTTTCTCTCTGTTCAGGAGTTGAATAGTTTACGGGCAAAGTGTATGAAGCTGTACGGTTATGACTGGATCAGCCTGCCTCTTGTCTATACTCAGGTTTTGTTGATATATTGTGCTGGAACTGAAGTATAGTTTGCATTTAGTGATGAATATACAATGATTGTGTAAAAAAATGACTCAGCTAATGACACCAGTAGTCGAAGACTGTAGTAAGAATGTGATTTTGTGTGCTACAAAAATCATCATGTACCTAAAATGATTAACTCAGTTTGATCATAATTAGTGATTGACTGTGAAAAATAAGATGAAATCAGCAGCGTAAACACTTTATAAGAGACTAGTCGTGAAACACTTCCAGATTTGACTCATGTCTCTTAACTAGGTGGTGACGGTGGCGGTCTACAGCTTCTTCCTGGCTTGTCTGATTGGTCGTCAGTTCTTGGATCCAGCTCAGGGGTACCCGGGTCACGATATAGACTTCTACCTGCCCGTTTTCACCCTGTTGCAGTTTTTCTTCTATGTTGGTTGGCTGAAGGTGAGGAACAATAGATTCGTGTTGCGATCATGTCACACTGATGTTTTGTCCTTTTAACGTTTCTATCTTTCCTGCTCATGGTCTCAGGTGGCTGAACAACTCATAAATCCTTTTGGTGAAGACGATGACGACTTTGAAACCAACTGGCTCGTTGATCGTAACTTACAGGTTTGGATTCAAACCAAACTGTTTCCCCTCTTTTTTAATCAAGAGGCTGTCTTCATCTTCTTGCTTTGGTTTCTTTTGTCTCCCAGGTGTCCTTGTTGTCTGTGGATGAGATGTATGACAGCCTGCCGCTGGTTGAGAGGGATATGTACTGGAATGAGTCTGAACCTCAGCCTCCCTACACTGCTGCCAGCGCCGAACACCGCAAACCTTCCTTCATGGGCTCGGCCCTAGATATCAGGTTCAGCAATGTTTATATTTTCTTGAGCTGAAACAGTCCAGCTAATCATCACCTAACCATTTATTTAATCCAATCCAGTGTTCCTAAGGAGGAGATGGAGTTTCAGTCCAATCTGGAGCAAATCAAAGAACACGAGGAAGCCAACTACTCCACCCCGCTGATTGGAGGGCTGGGTCGTCTTCTCGGCGTCCAGTCACCAAACTTTCCTCGCTCCTCCCGGGTCTCTCTGCTGCGCCGCCGTCCTGGGGCTCCGCTAAGCCGTTTCCCTCTGTACCTTCAACAGGAAGCACCATCGACTCCGGGTCAAGCCCGCCAGCCTTTGAACCAAGAGCGAGATCCGGACTACGCCTTCTCCACCATGCCCTTGTATGAGAGGCCGGGATTCTACAGCTGCCCACAAACACCCATCCACTGTGTGCCCCCGACGGTGCCCCGCCCTCGACCTGCCCGGCGGACTCAGAATGAGTGGGACCGCAGCTGCAGCTCCCTCGCTCATCCAATGGTGGGCTCACAGTTGCTGCCTCCTGACACCCCAAACCACGTCCCCCCACCGCCATCCTCTGCCTTCCCCTGGCTGAGTGAGGACAGCGGGGTCCCCAGTGCCCCTACCTTCTCCTTCCCAGACCCACCTGAACTCTGCCCGATATCTAAACTCAGACCTGGACACGGCTTGCTGTCTCGCCGCCCTCAACCTCCACGCCTTACTCTGGACACCCTCCCCTCAGCTGACAGCCAGCCCGGACCCCCAAGTGCTCGGGCGGCAGGAAGCGGAGGGGAAAGAGTGTTCTCGTTCACTTCACCCTCTCGCACAGCGGCAGCAAATCCCAGTAATCCCAACAGCAGCTCTAACAGCATTAATGCAACAAGCACCAACAGCGCTGGCACAACAGGAAGTCTCTGCAACGGTGCAGGTCACGGTAATTTTAGTAACCATGGGAACTTCAGCGCCAACATGAGGGCGAGCAACGGGGGCACCAACGGCGGGCTGAGTAATAACATGAACACAGTTTCCACTTCAGCGTCATCGCAGCAAGAAACCAATCAGCAAAACTCGCCCAATGATTCAGGAATCTCATTGGCTGAAGGGGACCTGCTGGGCGTTTTGGTGGACAGCGGGGTGAACAAGGCGACAGGAGGGAGGGAGCAGGACTGAGAAAAGAAGGTGTGACAGACTGTTTTTGTATCACATGTGGCTTTCAAAACATTACTCACGAACAGGTCCTGATCTGTGCTCCATCTGACGCGCATTACAGTCATCTGGAGCCAAACACACAAACTGAAAAGTATTTGTTGCAAACACTGAGTTAATCTCTACTTCCTGATAAGCTCTTATAGAACAATTAACCTACTTGTAACGCAAAAAAGCACCTTATGAGATTTAACCGTCAACATGCAAAGGTTTCCTCTAAATCTCAGCAACAAGACGCAGAAATGCGTATATTTAAAAAAAAAACTAGTCTTCTAAGCATTGTTCCCATCAGTGTACTCTTTAATAAATATTAAGTATCATATGTTTTGTTTCTTTTGTCATTTTGTTTTTTTAATAAAAAACTGAAACTTGAAATTATTTGGTTACCATTTTATTTTGTTATACAAGGAAACTGTTTGTACAATTCAACTGAAATTCACAAATATTCATAATATATTGATGTTATATAAAGCAGCTGCAGAGAGAAGCAAACTGTACCCTGGAGAAACATCCTCCTGGGTCACACCTGCTCAAACACATCAGTGTGTTCGGATAACAAACATATTTGATACTTCAGCAGCTTCTGAACAGTCAGCTCACACAGACACGTATGTAGTTATCCCATAAATAGACAAGTGATTGATGCAACTCAAAGCTGATGCATTTAAAAGTGAATACTAGGTGAATATATGGAGGGTTAAGTATGTCACAGTTTTAACCACAGTAGGTAAATGTTTTTGAAAATATGGAATAAAGGATAAATTCATATAGATTTGAAAAATTAATTCGGGATCTAATGGCTTCCTCTTGACACAAAACAAAACAAAAAGTTCAACACAAAGTTGAAAGCTAGTAAAATGATGAGCAGCCTAAATGTTCAGGTTTGAGGACTCTCATCACTTTAGATATCCTTCATCACTCAACACTAGCAGGAACCATAAAGTGCACAAAAAATATGAGAATATCAGAATGAAAATGTCAAATTAAGCAAAGAAAAAAAGATGCAAAATTAGGAAACAAATGTGGATTTATAAATTAAATATATATATATGGAATACAATTTAACACTCAGTAAAACCTAAAAGTAAAACTTGAAATTATTTCACAAATCCATTTATAAAATAATTCTCATATATAAAAATATTACAAACAGAATTATAAATTTCCATGTCATTGTAATTTCCTTGGACTCAGACGATTGTAGAGTTTTAGCCACTGCACTTTGGAAACACCAAAAACACTGGAAGAACATCAGGAAGTATGAAGCATAAATGGCATGATTTAAAGGTTTGCTTGGTCTTTCTTTGTTTCTACAAAACATTAGTTTAGAGAGCTATCTATGCTTTGTGCAAATTCTGCAATTAATTGACAACATAAATAAAGCAGCGTTATCTGTGATACATGCAGTACATGACAGGGGCGGGGAGCAGACTGGCATGCAGCAGTGACCAAGATGATCATCAGTGTCATCAGCGCAGTTTAACTGCCTGCCTCAGCCATGGTGTGTTTGTCAAAGAGGTACTCAGCCATGCCGCTCTGAGGGGCTCCCATGCGGCGCAGGTTTGATATCCAGTCAGCGAGCTGTTTGATAGATTTGACTTGCTCATCCAGATAATGTGTTTCTATGAAGTCACACATCTGTGGATAAAATGGATAGGATGTTATTCTTATTACACAGTCAGATCCTCCAAATAAAAGGGACTACATGTTCTCTAACACCGAATGTACACAGCATCTGGATGCACTCTGGCTCGGTCACAGCTCCATCACCCTTTCATGTAAACTGGAAACGCTTCAGAAGTGGAGCGGCTGTTTTTCAGCAGCCACATTTACAGTATAATATAGTTTAGAATAGTTTCTCCCACATTTCTCCTGTTTTACAAGCACAAGTACACATTTGCAGCTCATTTAGCTGTGGTATGTGTTTTTAGCTGGGCTTGAACATGACAACATTTTGTTGCTTGTTCTCATTCTACATGTCATAACCCTGGATTTTTGTTTATATCCCATGATATCGATATGCTACTGAGTGCGACTTTGTGAAATCAACTGCGTTAAATGATCATGAGCAGGAGACAGAACAGAGGTTTAACACTCCCTCGCTCTCCCCCTTCCTCTTTCGTTCACTAATTACAACTACTTTTACTGTGTGTAGACAAAGTCCGAAACAAATAAAGTGCATCATAATTAAAGTTAAATGCTAATAAAGACATCGGATCATCTTTGGCAGCCATGACCGAGCTGGAGCGTGACGCAGCCAGATGCTGTGTGACTTGGCCCTTGGTCTGCTGCTTACATGAGGGTCATTGTGTTCAGCCGCCATTTTCTGCAGGTCCAGCAGGGATTGGTTTACACTTTTCTCCAGCTGCAAGGAGCACTCCAAAGCCTCCAGACCGCTCCCCCACTCATCTCTATCAGGTTTCTATGACAGACATAAATAATTCACGCCAATTCAACACTGATATTATAATTATTTTACAAAAATAACCAACACAGAACTAATAATTGCATCATAAATGGGTGCTTGCATCTCATCTGACAAACTTAAAAAGCATCACCCCCCCCAAAAAAAGATGCTGTTATCACACTAATTTTGTCAAAAGTAGAGAAAGTATCAGTACACACCCTGATGTCCTGTAGAAAAATTCTGCCTCCTCGCTGGTTCTGCAGACTCATCAGCTTCTCCGCATGTTCCTGCTCCTCTTTGGACTGTGCCTTGAAGAACTTAACAAAATTTGGCAGGAACTTATCATCCCTATCAAAATAGTATGCCTACAAGCCAAGAGAAATAAAGAAGAGAAGCTTTAAAGACACAAACAGCACTGAGCTGTGAGCACTAGGAAGAAAAGATGCACATTGCATTACCAGTTGAAAAGTATTTCTTACCATGGAGAGATAAACATAAGAGGCATAAAGCTCCAGGTTTATCTGCCTGTTGATGGCGGCCTCGCAGTCCTGGTGGAAGTTCTGTCGGATTTGTGAAGTCATTTCTGTGTAAATTAAAACAATGAAAAAAGGTGTGAGCAAATGATGATGCACCTAGATGGGTACAGCTGAAGCCGTTTGTGTTGCATCCGATCATGAACCTGGCCACCAACACTGAGACAAACTCTGCTAACATAACCTGACACATTATTCTTCTCAGTAAATAACTGAATGAATGGATTTCCAAAAGACGACACCTTCATTCAAACATGCAGACCGATGAATTAACAAATAACTCTTATAACTACTAATAAATAATAAAGAGACATTTCAAAGATATTTCCATTCGCATATGACGTTTACACTTTCCAATAAACAAACTGCACCTTTACAAACTTACTCCCATGTCTGTGAATTGTGCTGATTCGGGTGCATCGACCCTTTAAGGGATATAACTGCATCCATATTGATCCAGACAGACTGACCTTCATCTCACTATATCCAACTGAAAAACTACATGAGACACTATTGTTCAAAGCAACTCCTAACAGGCTGAATAAACACACCTCACGTTTGTTTTCAATGTGCAGTTAGCTAAATATTTACTAATATATATATTTACGAAGTAATGAAAATGACATAACGAAGCAAGTCATTTTTCAAGAGAGCACAAAATGGCTGTGACTTTTATAATTAGCTAGAAGAAGATTGTTTTTGCTAAGTTAGCACATGAGCTTATTTAAAGAAACGTAACGCGTCAAGGTGAGCTGATAAATGATGACAGAGCTTGCTAACATGGCGTCAAATATACGATTAAAAAGGGATAGTAATGTTGGTATTGACTGGTGATAATACTGAGTTATCGCTAGCCTGATCAGTTATTTTATTTGACAGGTTAGCAAACTAGCAAATTAACAAGCTACCAGAGGCACCGAGCGTTGCTAGCATAGATCTATAGTTATGGTTGCTAGGCACCGTTAGCGAGCACATCTCCATCAGTGCATCGGCAGGTGAACCGTTGACTAGCTAGCTTACAGGCTAGCTAGGACGCTGCATCAAGCTGCTGTGTAAAACCTACCTGGTTTGTGGATCTCTGGCTCTTTAACAAAAGTAAAAAGATAGCTGTGAAGAAGTCCGATATTTATGCCGTCAACTTCCCAACGACTGAAGTTAGCAGACTGGCTGACGTTACCTGCTTGTCACAGCAAATGAACACTGTCTGCTCGACGCTCCGCTCCGTATGGAAGCTCAAATACACCAGTCAAAGAAAAAAGGAAGAAAAATAAGCCTTGATTTAAAAATCCCATGATAAATCATAATTATGAGATTTTTTTAAAAAGCTACAAAGATGAGATAAAAAGTCATATTTATGGGATTGAACACTGAAATAAGGAGATTTTGAAAAAAGGTAAAAAGTCATAAAAAATAAAATGTTAAAATAATGAGTTAGTAAAAGTAAAACAAATATTAGATACATGTGAACTTTTTTATCTCATAATTCTGACTTTCTTGGCTCATAATTTCAACTTAATATTATAATTTCCACTTCTTACCTCCTAGTTGCGACTTTTGAATATCAATTATCAGATAAATTGATCTGATAATTGACTTTATATCTCATAATTATGACTTTAATAAACAGTTTGCTTCTTCCTAAATGTGTATACCATGACTGGGGTTTTCTGAAGTGTTGATTCGTTCTTGTATTATTATTGTCTTATTCAGAGACCCTAAAGGGTCATGCATTCATACATTTTATTTCCTCCGTTTTCCCGTGATAACAAGTTAATTTCATTTGTTTTCTCAAGATCTTGAGTTATTATCTCGAAATAACAACTGCCGTTTTCCCGAGATAACGGGATAATTTTCTGGAGATCTGGAGATAATGACTGTGACATGATAGGCCTGAGATTATGGAGACGCCCGGGACCTCGTAGCTGGTCAGCTATGTAGTTAACGAAGACATCAGGCTCACTTAGATTGCGCCGATATAGCTGAAGCCTTGCTAACTGTCTTTTTAGATTACGCACACTAATGCGTATATTATCTATTATAGCAAGGCATAATGCTATTTCAGCCTGTGTCAGGCCTTGACTGAAAAGATATGTGACGCAGTGATCGATATGCTCCTGCTCCTCTGACATTGCTACACTGAATGATGTTTCCTGCAATGATTTAATAGACTACACTATCGTTTTGTTTTCTCAAGATCTCAAATTAATTATATCGTTATCTCGGGAAAACAAAGTTTCGTTATCTCGAGATCTCAAATCCGGGAAAACGGAGGAAATAAAATGTATGAATGCATGGCCCTTTAGGGCTTCCATAGTCTTATTTATGTATTTACTGTCTTTATTTGCATTTTAAAGTGTCCCTGGGTGACCTGAAAGGTATATTTTTAGTAGTAGCAGTAGTAGTAATTATGACTTTAATCTAATTTTTAAAAACTTTATCTCATAATTATTACTTTTATTATATACAGTTGTGGTCAAAAGTTTACATCCACTCATAAAGAACGTGTCTATCATGGCAGTCTTCAGTTCCAGTGATTCCTACAGCTCTCATTTTTCTGTGATGGAAAGAGAGGAACATGTACGACTTGGTCACAAAAAACATTCATGAAATTTGCTTCATATCTGAATTTATCATGGGTTTTCTTTGTAGCACGGCCTTATGATTCTGATTGATAACAGCTGATGACATTTCTGGGCCAATTTGAGTAGGGCGTATTTGATACACCCACTTGACTCAGTCTAAAGAGCTCAACGAGTTGTTTGGCCACAATGAGCAGCAATATGTTTGGAAACGAGAAGGCCTTTAATTCCACGAAGACTGTCTAACATGGTGGTGGCAGTATTATGCTGTGGGGTTGTTTTGCTGCCAGTGGATCTGGTGCTCTAAATAAAATAAATGGAATAATGAAGGAGGATTATCTGCAAATTCTTCAGGAAAGCCTAAAATCATCAGCCAGAAGATTGGGTCTTGGGTGCATTAGGTGTTCAAACAGGACAATGATCCCAAACACACAACAAAAGCGGTAAAGGAACGGCTAAATCAGGCTAGAGTTGAGGTTAAAATTTCAGCCAGAGGCCCACCAGAAGCTTGTAGATGGCTATCAAAAGCACCTAATTGAGCTGAAAATGGCCGAGACATTTAACCAAATATCAGTTTTTTGTGACCAAGTTGTACATGGTCAACTCATAACATTACAGAAAAATGAAAGCTATAGAAATCACTGGAACTGAAGACTGCCATGATAAACATTTTCTATACAAGCGTATGTAAACTTTTGACCACAACTGTAGATACATCATCTCAAGTTTCATATGTGAAGCATATTTCTCGTGGTGGCGATGACCTTTCTCGTAGATATCTGTTAAAGTTTCAGGCTGTGGTCACACAGGGTGGTCTAATTTTTCATGTCAATTTACACACATTTTGGCATAATCAACCATTTTATTGCATTTGAAGGTTCTGCTATCATTTACAGACAGTACACACATCATACAAAAGAAAGTTTTTACTGATCGTTTGGAAAGAAAGACTTTCACATCCCACTAGGTTATAATATACACCCATTTTCAAGTACAAGTAAAAGCATCACTTGGGTATCACTTTAAATCATGATATTTAACATACTTTATTGGAAACAGACTTTAAAACAAAATGAAAACTTTATACAGCAAAGTACATCTGTATCAGTGTACAGACTTTACTTGGATCCAACTGGAGGCGAGTGCCACACAGCAGAGCTGGTGCGTTTAAAATAGCGAGGCTTCTTCTTGTAAAAGATGTTTTCCAGTTTGGGTGGCTCAATTGTTCCAAAGATAGAGTCTAAATCAGGAGGGTTAAAGTACTGCTTCATAATGATCTGCTGCAGATTGTGACCTGGAAGGGGGGAAAAAATTAAGTAGAATGTTGAATGAATGAATGAATGAATGCAGATATGTGAAAACAGAACAAAATAAAACAATAACAATGTTTTGAATAAAGACCAAACAACACGAGAAAACACACTGAGATACTGGCAACATATGTCTGGACCCAACTCTGCAGCAGGTCCGCTAAGTTGTGAAGACTGAACGTCATCATAATAAATGATAATTTTATGAAACCATGCCCACCTTCTGCCCAGGATGGAATGGGTTTCCTTGGGGCAGACTCGTCATCAGTAGAGTCGTCACTGTTTTGGTCCATCCCATAATCTTCGGCACTTTTAGGGACAAAGGGTTTGTTTCCGCCCTTTGGAGTGATGACGTACGACTGTGGTGATTTCTACAGAGGAGGATAAAACACACTATGAGGATGTACTCTGATGAAAAAATAACGGTCAGGTTTTAAGATTTTTTGATTAAATACATGTGACAAAAATGGATTATTTCATTTTACCTCAATATCCACAGTCACATTTAGGCCACCGCCTTTTCCTACAGGCGTGCTCATTACAGAGCGCTGAAAAGAGTAAGAAGACAAGTGGTAAAAATGTGCATTTAGCCCCCATGATCCAGTTTTACCCAAATCAGTGAATAAAGTTAAAAACTTTGAGGACCATTTAAAGATTGGACTCAAAGATCATTTCGTCCCTGAGTGCAGGAGGGGTCATCAACATTTCTACCATTTTCCAGGAAATTAGAAAGTAAAAGTCAGGAAATTACACTAACTTAAAAAAAGAAATATGCACTGGTGTACACGTGATGATTAGTGCAAGACTTAAGTGATTTAAAAAGAAAAAGAAAAACTTGCACACCTATGTTGAATTGATGGGAACTTTAAACACATTCAGGTAAATCATTTGTGTATTATCAGGATCACTGAATAATTACAACCACAGACATCTCCTAATAATAATTACATTTATAAAAAGTGAACTAAAAACTGGAGCTGAACTAACCCTTCACCCACCTTACATGCACAGGTTAGGAACATTTGAATAAAATGATAAATTACCAAAAGTAAAAAATGATTTTTTTGCGTGACTAGGCTGCGATTCTTACCTCGATATCCACAGTCGCATTCAGTACAGCAGCAGTCTTGGGGAAAAGAGCGAATGTTGAGAATTATATTTAGAGACTACTTTAAAGTGTTCAAGAGCAAAGCCTGTGAATAATAAACAAAAGCTAAACCTACATGAGTAGATGATATTTAGATAAAGCTCCTCTTCAAACTGAGAATAATTGCTCATATTCAGCTGTGCAGGTCTATCTAACCTTGGTGTAACCTGTAGATTACCTGTTTAGCAGCAGCAGCTTCTCTCTGTTTAGCAGCCTCTCTCTCTCTTGCAGCTTTCTCTTCTGCAGCTAATCTCAGCTGCTCCTCCTAGTGGGAGAAAAGGCACATTAACGGATGGACAGCTGGGCAGCCAAACAAACAAACCCAGAGCAACTGAAGCCTAAACAAATGTACTTTATTAATGAGTGGACTAATTATCCACAGAGGTGTTTCATGGAGGTAAACATGATCATGTTAACAAGGTTGTATGGAGGTCAAACTAATGTCCTGAAACTACCCAAATAATCAAAATCATTACCACAGGGTGAGACACTGAGCTCCCTAGCTACTGTACCAGCAGCAGTGACAGTGTTTGCTGCTGGGATATATTTCTTACCAGTTTTCTTTTTTCCTCAAGTGCCTTTCTCCTCTCCTCCAGTTCCCTCCTCTCTTTCTCCCTCGCTGCTCTCTCCAGTTCCCGTTGCAGAGCGAGAGCTTTTTCTTTTTCCACCCGCTCCCTGACAGACAGACACCAAGTCAGTAAAACAAACTCTGGAGTAAATAAACATTGTTCTTATAACTTCACCAGTGCATGTTTCAATTTCATACACTGGTTAGACAGTTAATTCAGTTACTGAGGTTTATAAAGTAGTTATTGCTGACCTTTCAGCAGCAGCCAGGCGTTCTCTCTCGAGCTCCCTCTCTCTCTCACGCTCCTGCTCTCTCTTCAGCTCCAGCGCTCTGCGAGCTTCAGCCAGCTTACGAGCTAACTGTTCCTCCTCCTCTGCCTTCTTCTTGGCCAATGACTCCTGCTGCCGCTTCTCCTCCTCCTAGTAAAACAAAAAACAAAGTTAAAAACCCAGATACATTAGAAAAGTTTAATTGCAATAGTGTGCAATTAAGTTACAAAAAAACCTAGTGTGCAGGGTGATAGGATTGTGCTCTGAGCGAGTCTGTTATCAGCATATACAAGATGAAAACCTCAGTGTGCACCAAACTAAACACAGCTACAGCAACAGAGTGCAGCATAATCAACTACTAAAAGAGCATCGTCTCACCGCTTGTTGTATCTTCTTCCTCTTCGCCTCTTCTTCCAACTTCTTTTTCTGATCTAGCTCCTCTTGGCGCTTCAGAGCCGCCTTCTTCTTAGCCTTCTCGTCTGCCTGACGCTGCACCAGGAGACACATCGAAGATGAGACAACGTTGTTGAAACGGTTTTGAGATTGACATACAGATTTGAAAATCACAAAATGTGTTACACACCTTATCATTTTTCTCATCAATCTGAGCCATTTTTTGCTCGATCTTCTTTTTCTTTTCCTCCTCCCTCTGCTCTTCTTTTACTTTGGCCTCAAAGACTCTTCTTAGCCTCTCATCCCTTTTCCTGCAACACAATTTTTCAAAGTTAAAATAGAAAAAGTAATACTTTAATTAATAAACTGTACAGTCGGTGTATAACGAGGTTAACCTTTTAAGTTCATCCTGTTTCTTTTTCTTCTCCTCCTCCATTTTCCTCATTCTTTCCTCCTCTTGCTCCTGTTTCTTTTTAAGTGCTTCCAGTTTGTGACGCTCTTTGGCCTGAGAACAAAAAAAGAGAAGACAAGGATTTTGTTTAGTTAGCTGATGTTGCCAGAAATCAGCTAATTCTGATACACTGCAATAGGTGGCAAATGCAAAAAGAATCCAAAGTGGCAGTGTGCTGCTTTGGATTGCATTTATTCTGAAGCAGATCATCATATCCTTGGAGCAGACAGATGAAGCAAAGATCCACCCTGACAGACGTTGTGTTTTTTCCATCAAGTTTGTTCTCTCACGGCTGAACTGCAGAGAGATAGTCCTGTCCTTTGACCTGAGATCATTAGCCTCCAAACTAATGCGTGGACAATTTCAACAGACTGCAAACTTAAAGCCATCCTTAAGGCCTATGCCTCTCAAAGATGAGTAATCCTCATCAGATAAGATTTCGTGCCTCTTTAAACAAGCAACACCTGGCTACTGTCATGTCTATAGCCTGGTTATGACATGATCCAATCACATCTGTTGATTAACACCTTGCATTAACCTGGCTGGTACCGCTGACACTTCTTACATGGAAATAAAAAACTTTTTGTATTGCATTTATAGACGAATGGATCTATCAATCTATCTATCTATCAATGGATAGATCAGCTGAAACAGACTGCACTACCATCTCCTGCTCACAATTCACATTAGAGTGAACCAAATGGAAATCAGGCAGCGTGCAATCCATTCTGTCTGTTGTTGTGGCTTCTCATTATTTCACAGAGGACATCAGCTGAGTAGGCGGTACTTCAGTGTGGCCCAGGACAAATGTGCATTCACACTGCTAAAATAATGTGTTCACAGATCATCTCAGAACACAGGTTGAGTGATCGGATCTCAAATGCGTCCCCAGTGCATCTTGGGGGTGTTCACACCCGTACTTAGCTGTCCACGTGTGATCAGATCAGTCAGGGCAGATGAGTAAACTAGGTCTGAATAGGGCACAGGGACACAAAGCAGAGAAACAAGTGTCCAAATACCGACAAGAGCGGCTGAATGCCATTTGATCACAGAACAAGTTGCTCTTAAACACAAACCCAGAATCCAATAAAGGAACATTGACATTAGCTCCAGTGATCTCCTCACACAGGAAATCGTTTTTAAGTTTTAGTTTTATGAACAACCCAAACAGTGACACAGCTTCTGGTTAAGATGGATTTTTACTTCAATTTCTACTTCTGATCAAATTATGCTTCAAAGGCAACAAACAGTGAGGTTACTAAAGCCATTAGGTGGTCTGAAGGATTGTTAAAAGATTGCAAACGATGAGCATTAGTGACCCGTGGGATGAGAGAAACACCATCTACTAACAAGTGCAGTTTGGGGTGGTGTTGACAGTAGCCCCTTTCACCAGTGGACCATGCAGGGCAGGGCTCAGTTATGGTGATGTGGTTTTGGTTTTCTTCATGTGTGTCTGTCTCTGTCAGAGTCTATTCTACGTAACATTTAACTCTTTATGTGATTTAGACTGAATTGTAGCTGCTCATGTTCTCACTAGAGCCCTAACTTAGAAGAAAATCTTTCTAAATCTTCAGCTACAGAACTGTCATGAGCCTTAATGTCAGCTCGACATTTACGTCTTTATGTGGAAGTGTGAAAGGGGCTCGTCTTGGTTATGTGGGAAATAGGGAAAATAAATTACACAATGGGATATTAGACACCATCAAATGCCCACAACCAACATACCACACTTACCACTGTACCAACGCACAACTGGGGAGGGGAGAAAAAACATCCAAATAAGAGGACTACAACATTTCATAGCTCATTACTTCTTCAAATTTTAGAACATGCACTGTTCACTCTTAAATGGTTCGGGTTTTTAGGAAGGCACACAACTGAAATTATAAGATAGCTGATAAGCAATAATCCCCAATACTACTTATTTTCAATTCACAACAATACCACGTCTGTTGGGTCAGTGGAGTATAATTAGGGAGTCAAGATGTCTCAAGCCGATCTATATCTTAATTAATCTAAAATAAAGCTGATCAAAATCTGATCCTTTGTCCACCCTTGCCTATTAGTGCTGCATTGTTACTCTTTCACCACAGCTCTGTCGTTTGCACTGATGCAAGGATATAACGTACCTTCGGATCAGTCTTCATAGGAGTGGTGTGTTTAATGAAGGACTTGATAACGCCAGTGCGGCCGAGGGTATTTGGAGTCATCATCAGCATCTGATTCTTCTGCACAGTGTGGAGGAAAGACCTCATGTTGGGTCTGATAGCCTGTATTATCCCAAAGGAGAGGAAGTTAATTGATGTACATTCATTATTTTGTAGACATATTTACCATATTTTCCATTTCTTAACTTCAACAATCTGCAAGATTTTTTGCATCTTACACTTTGACTTTTCTTAGGAGGAGAGAACCTCTTTGTGGGACTTTCCTCTACAGTATCCGGTGCTTTGCGTTTGGCACTAAGGCGTGACCTGGAGACACAGAAATAACACGTTTTAACACAAAAGAGAGGACATATTTAGCAGTCAACAAGTTGACATGGCCTTTAGGGATTTGCAGAAATCGAACATTGTAGTAAGCTCCCATCTTAAATTTATCTGTTATTTAGGGCAACTAACACACAGAGCACTCACTTCCGGCCGGACTTGGAAGACAGTTGCTTCTCAGCGACGACTGAAACACAGACACAAATGTGTGTTTAGCCCATACAAGTTACAGCTTGGTATAAAACTGTTAACATTCAAAGAGAACTATTGGCTAAAATCTAAACAAAAATCAAATGATAAAATAGAGAGTGCACACACCTGTTCTCCTGTTGGGAGTGCTCATGTTTTGCTCAGTGGTATACAATGATGGAGGCGCCAATTTGGGAGAGTTTGCAGCCACAGATCGAGTAATGCGTCCAATAGACGGATTCACGCGCTGGTTAACCTCGATCTATATTTATTTCAAGCAAACAAAACAAAACGTCAGCTGACAAAAAAAAAACAAGTTAAATTCAAGTCTGACACTTTTAATACACAAAGACATATTCATACCTCTGGAGTTTCCTTCAACTCTTCAGCTGCAGCATCATCCTCTGTGTCAGCAGTTACAGCTTCATAATTGCTATAGCAGTGAATAAATTAATATGGGTAAGAAACGCTTAAAAAATAAAATGAACTGAATTCATTTCATGACACAATTAGCAGTCACTATTACATGCTTTCAATGTAAATGCTGATGCAAACTATTTGTGTTTTTTCATTACTTACGCTTCTCTATCCTCTTCCTCTACAGAGTCCATGCAAGCGTCCTCTACAATCAGAAAAAACACCAAAATATAACATACAGATTTGATAAATGGAAGAGTTTGTCATTCTAAAAAAAAAATACGAGTAATTTATCACCATCAGTGTTGCTGCTACATGTGGAGTTGATCATGCGAGACACCTTCCTCTTAAGCATGGAGCGGCGTGAGGCGCGGCGAACAGACTCCTGAGTCATACTGTGCCGCAAACCAGCCCGCGAGTGACGTAGCTTGAGGGAACACCGTACAGAGCTCCGCCGTGAGCTTTCAGCTGCACCAGCGATGGCGATCTTGGCAGCTGTGCGGCCAGGAGAAGGCTCCGGCTGGAGAGCAATCTCAGCAGACAAGCGGTCTGTTGGAGAGATGCTGACGACAACTTCAGGTGAGGGTATCTTAGGTTCAGACGGGTCTGCTGGAGAAGTGCTGTCGTAGTCTGGCTCCACTTTTGCATCGTTCACTGTGTTGCTTTTGTCCAGCTCCTCTACGAGCTCTGGCTTCTTGTTCTCCACCATCTCAGTTTTAGAGCTTCCATGAGTTGACCGGCTCACTTCCTCCGTCACCTCAGACTTTGTTTGTTTGTTTTTGCGAGTGGTACGTTTAGGCGGTGTGGTGGTTTCAGAGGTCGAGGCCTCGGGAACAGGCTCTTCTTCGGCAATGAAGTTCAGCGACTTGACAGAAGAACCACGAAGGTTGCTGCGCTTTCCCTTTGAAAATCTGGACAGGAAAAGAAAAAATACTTTGAATCACAAAAGGCATCATTTTTTAAAATTGCTCAGGTTGAATAAATAAGAAAATTCAGCATTTACTGAAAGGATAATGAAGACATTGCACCTTCGCCTGGCTTGATTTTCTTCCTGACGCCCCAGAGACACACGCTTCCTGCGACTATTCTTTTTCTGTGATGGTGTCTTTGGCATTAATTCTGGTTCAGCATTAAAATCTCTGAAATAGAAAGAATCAGCTTCATTAGTAAACATTTCGAGAGAAGAACAATAGATGGTTGAAAGGAACAAGAGAGGTCATGACATTAACTCAAGCTTACCTTGAGAACATGCGGTTGGCTTCCTGTTGGATCTCCTCAAGCCAAACCACGTGCACATTCTCAATTTCATTGGCGAATTCTTGAGCTTTGCCATCGAACATTTGCATGAGGGACCGCACAGAAGTTAGTACGGAGTTCATGATGACGTCCTAAGGGAAAGATTGCACCGTTACATCAGGACAGGTTGTAACAGACTGGAGATGACCAGTAGAAACATATGAAAGAGGCCACAAAGACAGGATTAGTCCTTTACATTTTAACATTGCTTTGACAATGACTATTCGAGACCCCCAAAACAGTCATCTTGTCAACTCACTTACATTTTTTAATGCATCAATAGCTAACCAAAAACTTTGATTAAAAGCAGAGTCTAGTCTAGGACTGTAATTACATCCCATTCACAAAACTTTGACTGCCGAGGCCATTTTTTACAGAAAATGTTATCTTTATGGAGGGATCTAGAAATTATCTTTATACTGTCTTTTTAATGTCAATTTACACCAACACATGCTTGCTATTGATGCTTACATAGTTGAAAGATGCATCTATGTAAATATTTCATTGTAACATCCCATTGTCTGTTTAGTCAATGTACAAAAGGGTGGGCATGAGGTGTGCGACACACCCCTACAGGTCCCTTTGAAGCTTAACAGTGTTATGACGTCAACTATCTTCTAACATCACAAACAATCCGACTAAGTTATTAAAATGTCACTAAGTCACAGCCAATTCTGGGTAAATTCATTCCTAAACACGTTTCATATTTTGCTTACAAAGTTGAGCAGCTGTGTAGACTCAAACCCTACATAATAATCACAACATTGACATGTAATGCATTTCTCTGTCTTGGATTTCCAGATCCATTTTGTTCACTTGATGTCTATTTAAGTGCAATCTGTGCATGCGCAATGTCATTTTGTTGTAGCGGACGGTTGATGGGCTGGACGGCAGCTCTTCAACAACAATATAGTCGTCAATAACATTTGGTTGTCTAGTTCTTTTCATGTCACAGCAGCACTGGTGTATTGTTGTGCAGGGAAATCACAGTACTCTCATATCAGCCTAACATTAACACAGGCGCTTTGTGATGTGGACAGAATTAGCTAACGTTTCCCAGGTAACACGTTAGCTTAGCTCAACTGCGGTCGACGAGCATTCAAAACCAAAATACTCAAATAATGTTCAGTAATACACAAGACTACTATTACAGCTACTGTAAGACAGCGATACGTTAAATTTAACCGACATGTTGATCACGTCTGTACATAGACCTACAGCGGGTGTGAGCTAACGCTAACTTAGCTAACGTTAATATTGTCTTTAGCGTCAAAATAAACGGCGTTACCTTTGATATCCGGGTTTCTGAAGAGGGTATCCGATGCTCGTTGCTCCGCTAGTTTTTAAAAGCTAAATCAATCGCATATTGACGAGAAAATAAAATGCGCTAAAATGAAGGACTTACCACTCTGCTTTACAGCTCATGTGTAAACTCGGGAGTGATACTCGGTGGGTAACTGCAAACCTCCCCGCTGAAACCGTTTAACTCGTTCAAAACTTCACCAGCCAATCCCGAGCCGAAGCGCAGTGACGTTTCGCAGGACGCGTTCGATTTGTGTTCGGGATCATCCACAAGGGTGGAGCTAGCCGTTAGGAACAATAGCAAGCAACGGGGCGGAGTGCTGAAACAGTTGAGCTTTGAGTATAACGAGCAACCCCAACTGAAATTTGGGGCGGGGTTACAGCGCAGCTCAGATTTAAATCAACCAATTGACATGTGGCAGGATATGCTCCGCTCCAGGCACAAATACAGACATGTTTATCTCCTGCTCCTTCAGGCATTGTGACACAAAACATGTATAAATATAACTTGATAAACCTTGAAGTGAAATCAGTGTGTGTGGGTCAGTTTGAGAGGCACGGACTGTGTAGCTGACGACCTCTTCCTGTCCTTTGTCCCATCCTCTCCAGCAGACTGGGACTGTTGCTGCCTTCCTCCTCCAGAAAACAGGATATTTGAAGCCATCAATCACACAACAAAGGCTGTGGTGGTGATCAAGCTTACAGAGGTAAGGTGAACACTCATAAAAAAATCCAGGAGAGACAATAAAGGGGAATGAATGAAGATTTGCACAGAATGAAAGGAGTTTTATTTGAATACATGTCAATTACAAAACAAAAGGTTTCATAATGTGGCATATTATAATACCAAATACCTAAAAGAAACAAAGACAGATGTAATTCATGTAAAACCTTTTTTTCCTTTTAACCCAATAAGGAAGTACAATAAACATTCTGTAAAATTATATCAAAACAAACTTATTTTGTCACTTTTTTATGCTTATATGTGGTCCCACTGTGTTATATAGCGAGCAATTTTAATACATGTTGTCCATGGTTACGCAAATGAATGCCAACATAGAACTAAGCAGTAGCTCGGATATAAAATGACTTGGTCAGCATCACTTTAATTCTTGGTAAATGAAATGATGACGATCAGGAGGGTCCCAGCTGAGGTTTCAGAGAGGCCAACAGGAAGACGTCCAAGCCTGTTTACAAACATACCCAGGCTCTCGAGGGAAAGTTACTGGCTGCCCTGGAAATACAGATGAGTACATGTCAATTAAATGTAATCTGTTACTACTTCCGTGTCATTAAGAAATATGAGATGAAATCTAGGTACAAAGTAAGAGGAATGCAGTACTGAATAACATTACATAATCTAAAAGTGAGGCTTGGTGCACAGGAAAACACATGAGTTCAAACCAATGGGCTTGTGGAGTCATTTTCCTATAACAGGTATTCTGTCATGTACCATTTTGGATTGGGGTGGAGCTGCACTACAGGATGTTCATGAACTGCATTGTTTAATTAAATAACTGAGAAACTGAATTCCTCTAGGTATGAATTTGTTTTGCAGAAGCATCACATCCTCTCTCTAAGGTCCCTGAAGGCCACAGTTTTCTCCTCTAAATGGGAGTAATGATACATGAAATCACTGTAATAAATGTCTGTCTGTCTTTTTTCCACTTTAGTGTCTGAAAAGCCATTTCTCATTAAGCGGAGAGAGTGAGTGCTCTCCATCATTTTCCGCCTGAATAAGACAGATGGTGCCACTTCTGGAGTTGTAGCGTGCAGTTCAAGACGCTGCTTCTGATTCTTCCTCATCATTGCATTCTTATTATTTTGTCACTGAGAGTGTCCTCAAAATGACCTCATCTACTACTGTAAGTATTTTTTATTATTAAAGGTTCACTCAAAAATGAAAATTCTTTTGATGGGGTGTGCACTTATGCTTTTAGCGTAGCGGCTACGGTGAAGATTTCATCTTAAAAAAGAGAAAAAAAATGAAAAACTCCTGCATATTGTCCACTTCACTTGCGTTGTTGTCATTAAACGTAATTGCTAGTTAAGTGGACAGCGTGCAGGGGTTTGTTTGTTTTTTTTAATTATGATTTTGTCGGCCTTCGGTCTTCTACGTACTCTGAATCTTAAAAAAGGGTGAAAATAATATCTGTTCAAATTAATTTGGTATGTCAGGGTTTCCAGTGAACGGGATTACGTCAACTTTTTCGGTGGTTTTATGTTTTAAAACAAGTCCCCATCTACTTCACATGTTTAGGAGAATGCTGTTTAGCTGTGGAGCTCCAGTAATGTTTTGTGGACTAAAAAAATGACCCAACTTTCCATCGGCATGAGGATGAGTAGATAATGACTGAATTTTCACTTTTGGGTGAAGTTTTCCTTCAACGTTTTCTCTGAAATGTATCACGTTTGGTCAATTATTCACTTGTCTTTTCTTGACCTGTAGTTTTTAGTATTTTTGCTATTAATGAACAAACACGCAAAAATGAAAATAAAGTTATTCTAAAAAATGGGCTGCTTTGATAGCATGTCATGCATGTTCGTGTGTTACCTGGCGGGAGAGGGATTTTAGTTCCTGATGCCTTGAGGACCACCTGTAGATCAGCAGTCTTGGCACTGCCTGTCTGTTCCCTCACTATGATACAAACTTCATTTTTCCTCAGCAGCCAGTCCATCTGACTGCCGAGGTAGTTCACACCACGAATGCAGAGCTCAGAAATGTCATTGGGGAGAAGTGGGGAAAAGGCGAGGCATTCCTTCTGAACTCTAGAAAGAAAACACAGTATGTCAATCGTTGTATCACTGCCCATGTGTTCTGTGTAGACGTATATTGGGGTGTAATACTGACCTGAAGCCAGTGTAGCCAAACAGCACAGCTTGCAGGAATCCTCCCATACCCGTGAGGAAGTTGACTGCACCAGAGCCGTCTGATGATTCACTCCATACCTGTGAGCAGAGGTAATCACACATTCACCGAGTCTCCAGTCAAGAGGTCTGTTTTTAGTATTAAGAGCGTGTGTGAGTCAGAAAGATACCTGGAAGGGTCCCTGGATGTTCTTGAAGCACTTCTGAAGTAAACTCTGAGCCTTCTCGGCCTCCCCGAGCTCCATCCAGCCGATTGCAAACATACTCTTACAATGCAAAGTAAAAGCATTGGTGCAAACATACACTAATAAAGAAGAAATGGCAGCAACAGTTTTTTACATTCAATGCACGGACACAAAACATAGCTACTAATGTGCACATAAAATACTAATAAATGAGCTTTAAAAAGTGTTAAAGACCAACAAAAAAAGCTCAACCTCCACCAGCCACAACAATAAATTCAGTAATAATAATCAGATACTGTACAATATAGCACTGACAAATGCTTTTATTTTTAATACTTCAAGAGTTGATGCTTGTGAACTTTAAAGCTGTTTTAACATATTTTGGCCACATAGGGGCAGCGCAACAAGCTTATCACAACATTCATGTTTTATCACCTTATAAAGTTGATACGGCTAACATGTTAGCAAACATCTGTCTATTTACATATCTAGCACTTATGGAGCAACTAAAAGTCACTCTCTTTGAGTCATGATGATTTATTTCTAGTCCAATATTCAATATATCTTTAGCTCAGTTTTTTGGTCGCTAACAACTCATGAATAATATGGAATAACTGGCTCTATAGCTGCTAATTTTTCCATGATGTTCTTTAGCTAAATGTTAACTTTGTCGCTACTTTGCTAAATGTCACTAAATAATTAAATAAGTCCTGCTGATAGGGGTCTCTAAATCAAAATGATTGAAACAAAAGAGGAAGTTTGATGATGTCATGAAGTCGTGTGGGGTCATAGGAGTTGATGTCTTCATTTTTAAATAACCACCGTTGTGGATGAAAGTCTATCTGACTCGATTCAGGCAGAAATTTTCAAGGACGAGGTAATGTATCAGTTTTATTCACGTTGTGTTTAGTCACATTCGCCCACTTCCCTCCTCATTCTCTGACAAATCGTCTGGTGTTTCCCGTATTTCCCATTGAGTTATAGCAATAGGCTTTACAGGTTTGTCTTAGTTTGAACATTGTTGGAAACATTTAGGATAATGGAAACTCAACAAAATATATAACAAAGATCTTAGAGATTTTAATCTTATATCTTTAAGTAATATTTTGAATGCAAGACTTTCTTACATTGTGATATCACAACTTTTACTTTACTAAAGGACCTGAATGATTTTTCCACAACTGCCAAGTTTTGGCTTATAAATTATTAAAATATAATCTTTTTAATATGTTCATTTGGCAATAAATCTCTATAGTTCAGTCAAAGCGTTAACATTAATTTTGTCTTACCCATGTCATGGCTGGACCACTGGGATCTGTTACTGGCTCATACACTGCAAGGTCATTCCTCCTGACCTCCTCGGACATCGGCAGACCGAGAGGGTAGCTCAACATAACTGTGTCAGCCTGCTTCACTGGATGACCTGTGAGATGTCCAAAGGACATTCTGTCATCACGTTATGAACACTCAGTTTTTTTAATATAGGTCAGTGTCAGAAGGCTTAAAAATGAACCTTTAACGTAGCCATCAAACTCGGGATGGTACTGGGATTCTTGGTCGAAAGGTATTTTGAGGCCATCGGCCACTTCTTGCCATTCTGTTGGTGCAGGATGTTGGAGGAGGGCAGCCAGTTCCACAGCGAACTGGAGACTGACAGATGAGAAACTTTTTGTATTGTTGGTATTCATCAGTTTAAATCGACTAGAGGGAAATATTCACACCTGTACCTGGATTTGGCCACTGCGTTTGTGAACACAGAGTTGTTGACATTGTAATAATATTCATCCGGTGGCATGACACCTAAATGCACAAAAGAGACAACTTTGTGATATTTTAATAAAAATAGTCAAATATATAAAATATATGAATATAGAAGTAGAAAATCTTACATTATAATAGCAAAATTAACATAACAAGATGACTGAATAAGAATTTGCCCCATAAACATGTCATGCTCAATAGATTCAGCAGAATTGCCATCTTTCTAATAATAATCTTTACCTATGAGATGATACTTCTGGTCCTCAGGGCTCCAGGTAACTCTAGAAACCCAGTAATCAGCCACACCATAGATCACCTCACTGCCCCGGCCCTCTGCGAACATGGACAGATCCTGCAACCAACAGCCCCGTTAATATCATCACACAGGCTGAGGCAATATGATGGTGATAAAAGAGTGTACCTCGGTGAGGTAGAAGTATCGCTGGAAGGCCAGGCTGACGTCTCCATTTATGTGAATCTCTTGTTGTCCATAAATGTCCTCTGGACACACCTCCCTCCCTGACACAGCACTCTCCCATGGGAACTTTAGTCCCTGTAAAGACAGAACACTGATTCAGAGGACTCAGACACAGTTTCATTATTAGAAGTACTTCTTACTTTAAAGAAGAATACAAACACAAAGGCTAAAGATATCAGCCCTAAAAATGATTGTGTGTTTAATCCGTATACAAACAGAAATAGAAAAAATGACCGTGTTTTTACGGGGCGTTGCCTGCAGCACCTTGTTGGCTGGAGCGCTGGGCATATCATTGTCTCTGCTGGTGACAACAAGACTCAAAGAAATGACTGGTCCAGGTTAGAAATTGTTTTGACAGTTTTTATATTTCTGTTCGGTTCCCAATTCTTGTTCTTGGTCTTGTGCACCTTCATCCCTCTGATCATCATACCTTGTGGCCCTGCTTTTGTGCGTTGTCCTTTGCGCCATCTATAGTGCTCACCCTGTACTCTAGCACAGCTCGGGCTAGCTTGGGATAGAAAAGGGCTATGCCAGGATACATCCAGATGTCCTATCAAGAGGAAGGTAGGGTCACTGTGTGATACATCATACAACCCAAACAAACAACATGCAAATAACATATCTAGCCATACCTGGTCCCAGAAAACATGGCCCCAGTAGTCCTGACCATCCCCTCCATTAGACAGCCCACCTGGACTGACGCCACCAAAAGAGCTGGAGGTGTCATGTATGGAGGGGAAGGCGCTGAGGAGGTAGAACATGCAGCCAATCACGGCCTTGCTCAGGGTTTCTGACCCAGTCACCTCCACCTTGCTCTGCAGCCACAATTCTTTCCAGGCATTCTCGTGAGACGGACGCAGGTTGCCTGCCGCCATCAGATCCAGGCCCTCATCAAAACTGGCCTCAGCTGTGTCTAAACTGTTGGTCCCGACCAGGATGAAGCCCCAACGAGCCTGGCTCTGCTCTGGAAGCATCGTCAGAGTAGAGGGTATGTGGCTCCAGATAAGGTGCACCATGGAACAGGAACCTCCTGGAACCTCAGCACTCTTTGTCTCTCCGTGGATGTACCTGAATGAGAGATGGGTGTAGACTTTGAGAGATTTCATACTTGTACTGTATATTCAAGAATGTGTCGTTGTCATCCTTACCTTCCTCCTTTATAATCAGGACCAGACTCGAACACGATGTCTTTGCTCTGAGGTGTGAATGAACTGACCAGCTTTACAGTGACTGGCTCCTCTGAGGTCACCTGACGCACCAGCAGAACCTCCATCACCATCAGGTTGTAGTAGCGTCGGTGTGAATACAAAGACTGTGAGATGGTCACATTTGCTGAGCTCAGTGTGTGGGTAAAAATACCTGGATGAGAAGATGAGACAGCGGTCATTCTTCACAGCATGAAAAAAGATCAGCAGCATGTTCTGCAGCCAGACGGTCAAACCCTGCGGACGCTACCTGAGTGGGTGTCTAGGCTGTAGGTGTGCTGGGCCGTTTCCTCTGTCTCCACCTCCACAGCGAAAGGACAGGGGACATCCGCTCGGTGACACCGTCCACCCTCCCCATTATACACGCCACCAATGTGCATGGTATTGTTGTACACCCTCCATCCCAGGCGCCCATTGGCCAGTGGAGGGAGGAAGCGGCGGTCAGCGGGTAGAGTGTCAGTGGAAAAGATGTAAGGGTCTGAGTCACAGGACATGTCGAGGAGGGGCGCTTTAATTGGAAAGCTTAAATGGAACCAAGAAGTCTGGTTCCTCAAAGGCAGTCAGGGTTTGTTGATCTTGTCCCAGTTCTTGAACAATGAAAGATTATTTTACTCATTACAAGTTAGCACGGCTTGAAAACATCTACATTCTGACTCTGTTTTTACACTCCCTCAATGAGATTATAACAGTTGTGTACAGTATTTGTACAATATTCTTGGATTAAACTAAAGGGCTTTTCACACTGCATATTCTTTGTCCAGGGCTTTTGAGTTGACCCTGTGATAACTGAGCCACTTTTATTAGCCTGGTGTTAGCCCCAACCCAGTGCTATCAACATTACATTGCTGTTGGCTGTTAGTATCCTTTGGAAAGCGGGACTTATGTTTACATTCAAGACTAACATGTCTTTTCTGAGCCTGGGGCTAAGTGCAGTGTGAAAAGCACTTATATTCGGATTATTTAATTTATTTTTATATGATGGTTAAGTTCTGTATGCATGCAAATATAATTGGGCTAAACTAAGGGCCACATATTCTTAGCCCAGGGCTATCCTTAGCCCTACGCTAAGACTTGACTGTGGGATAACTCAGCCACTTTTAAAAAAAAAATACATAGGGCTTTTCACAGTGTACTCAGTTCCTAACTTAGTACGTTGTTAGCTCCGGGCTAAGGGAGCTGTTAGCTCCAAATGTCCTTTGGAATGTGTGACTAATGTTAACTTTTAAGATGAGCAGGCCTTAAAGTAGCCCACTTTAAAAAGTGCCAAGACTGTGCCAGTGTAAACTCTCTTTTAGCCTGGAACTAAGAATGCTTTCAGACCTGGGCTAAACGCAGTGTGACGAGCCTTTAAAATATATAGCGTTCACCATGCATGGGCAGAGACATTACATCAGTACTGGAAATTTTTACTGTAAACCAACACACACACTTTTCACAGGCTCCTGCCGTTGAAGGCTATTTGTAGACTGTGTACTTTGACACTTTTGTGTCACAAGACATCATCCTGAGGCATCATCATGCAAATCATGAGTCACTTAATGAACAAAACAGGGCAAATACTTTCTCCTCCCCAAGTAAAGTTGTCTGAATTTTATGAAAATATGAAAATAAACATACAATCTCAGCGATCAGGGCTGAACCACTCCTGAAAATGAGCCACACTTGTTGCAGTTGGCATAAAGATCCTGCACAACTCCTAACACATTACTACAGTGGGAATGGTTTAGTCTCACGTGAACAGGAAGAATCATCTGTTTCTGCAACAAAGAAAAAAGCCTGAAAGAAAAGAAAACTGAAGGCAAAAGTTCCCAAAAAGCGCTTGTTGTTTCCAGTTTACAGCAGGAAGTTCCTTTTAGAGCTCGTGTCTAGTGAAAAGTCAAATAAAGTTTATACAGAGGAACCAAGTTTGAAGAAACGAGTATTACTACTGTAGGAGGTGACCATGCAGCTGTGTGTGTCTAGCAAAGAAAACCTGGACAGGACTGTCTGGTGTAAAACATGGCATGGACTTCATGCGGTGGACAAGTCACAGTGTGTGTAAAGCAGCTGAGGACACTACTGCATACCGACCAGATTTTAGTGCACTCATCACACTATTAATGATGTCAACTCCCAGCTTTAAGAAAAAGATCTGAACAATATTAATAAACACCTTTGTTTGTCTTTTCCAGGCTGTAATGGCTGCCAACTTGTGCGTACATATGCACAGTTAAAACACCAGGACCACTTGGCCGAGACAGTTAAAATACTCTCCAGGTCACAGTGAGAGTGTTTACCTTTTCATCCCATCTGTTCCAAGAAGTACCGCGTCACTCTCTCCAAACTAAATCACGTCCTCTCTCCTCTGCTTACCAGGCGCTCTAAATCTTTTGCCGTTATGCTGTTAGCACTTGTTTTTACTCATTTTAGCCAACAAATCTTTAAAGTCTTTGCAGAGTCCAGAGTCTCTGGGGCCACTAGCTTGAGGAAAGGGGCCTGAGAGAATCACCATTTCTCGTGTACGTTTCTGGAGCTTCACAGCAAAACATTGTTGCAGTGTTCTCCTAAACAAGTGAAGTGGATGGGGACTTGTTTTTTAAATGTAAAAAAAACAATCAAAATGGCTCCACACAGCTTTTCTGGCATAATCCAAATCTCTGGAAGCCCCGATTTCCCAATTTGATTTGAAAAGACAAAATGTTCACTGTGTGTTCAAACTCATGAACCTACTTCAGAAGAAGTGCGTGATAACATGTTTAGTTTAGCAGCTACAGTGAAGATCTTGGCTTTAAAAAGGGTGTAAATAACATCTTTTCATATGAATTTGTTATTTTTGGGCTTCTGGAGACTTACATTATGCCAGACGAGCCGTACGGAGATATTTTTTGTTGTTTTCTTACGTTTTGAAACAAGTCCCCATCCACTTCAGTTGAGAATGCTGCAACGCTGTTTTGCTGTGAAGCTTCAGAAATGTTTTTGTGGACTACAATCCGACATCCATCTTTTCATTGGGATGGGGGTGAGTAGATAATGACTGAATTTTCATTCTTGAGTGAACTTATCCTTTAAGACACAATTTTATGAGCTCATACTAATTTGAGCATTTTCCATTTCCTCTTTTCATGGTTAGTTTTGGTTTGATTTTCACGCACGAAGCGCTTTGTAGTTTGGTTCTTCGAAAAATGCTTTACAAATACTTACATATTATTAATGTTCTACTATTATCATAAATATACTTGGGTCACAGGCCCCTGCTCCAATGAGGGCCATAGGTGGAAGTTGTCCCTTTAACATAGTGCACGAAAATGAGATCAGGCTCACCAATTTTACAGCTCAGTTTTCTTGTTGTGGAAATTATACTCAATTTGTAAAACAGCTGTATCATGTTGTTGGTGAGCTTAATAAAGTAAAATAAACTTGAATTCAAGCTTTAGATTTTTAATAGAAAGCCTGCGTTACAGAATAGGAGCGTTGAGTTATCTAACTGCATCATGGGAATTGTAGGACCCAGCATTTTTTAGGCTTGACACATACTAAAGATTAAAAGACTGGATGATATCTCCACCTCTGCAGCTTGGCTTCTTTTTAAAATCTGACTCCTGTGAGTTCATTGCAACCTAATAGCAAAATCCCTGGAGTAGCCCTGTAATATGCACCATGTACATCAACTGAAATATTATATTTCAGATTCATATTTCATTTTCAAATTGCAACATTTTGAGAGAGAAACAAAACAAAGCCTAGATTAGATTAGGTAAAAATGTTTATAAAATTACCTTAAGCAGCATTCTTCAATCCTGGTCACCTGATTCAAATGATCAGCTCGTCATCAAGCTCTGCTGAAGCCTGATGATGGCCCATTCATTTGAATCAGGTGTGTTGGAGCAGGGAAACATCTAAAAAATACAGGGCAGGATCCCCAAGGGATTGAAGAAAACTGCTATAGAGCATATCACCAAACATGTGTCCAATTAATCTACTACCACAAAGTGTCTGACACAAACTACCTAGAGCCTCTGGAGCAGTTGCCCACTTTGCTCTTTGGTAGCCCTGATTACAGGATTATAGTCTGAGGTTTGTTTTGGTACATTATTTCTGAAGCTGTCAAACATGTAAAGAACTGCAGCATTTCATGAGTTTCACCACTTGGTGGCGCTGAGGAGCTGTTTGTGTAGCATCTGGCATCATGCCGGGGGTCAGAGCCACAAACCCTGGGAAAAGCAGTGCTTTGTCCATATAAGGCTGCAATCCATCCGCTTGCCTCTTCCTCCCCAGCTCCCTTCCTCTGTCTTTCTCAGACCTGAGGGATATTTACAGAGAGAGTGCCTCGGCCAGCCTGCCCTTCCTTATTAGGAGCTCAGCTTGTTGTCAGTACTTCTACCCTGCAGGACAGTGGTCCATCTCTCTGCTCTCAGATGAGACAAACAGATGGATGACTGGTGTTAAATACACTTCATGCAGATGGACGAGACTTCAGAAGACAACTCAAAGCTTTCACCCAGACGTCTGCTGAGCACTCATCCAGCAAATGTAACGACACTCATTTCTATCATATCAGTCAAGCCACTCGTGATGTACCGTGCACCTGGGAGCTGCTGTAAATTGATTTAACAGTCAAAACATACTGTAAATACATTGCATGTTCGCTTTGTGTGAGCGCTGCGGTGTTGCAGCTGTTCCTCTTTCTGTCTCCTCAGTGATGTGGGACATCTGGCTACCAGAAAACAGAACGACTGTACTGTACGCAGGGATGATACAAGCACAGTATGGGTGAAGCAGCAAAGAGGGAAACCACCAGGTGACCACAAATCTCAAAAGTTAGCAGTCCGATGACTCCATCTGATACGACGTGTTAGTAAAAAGCCAGGGACTTTTGCGTAAAAGTTTCCTTGAATCAGGAGTTTTGTGCACAAATGTCGGCGCTGATACAAATTCTCAGTGTCCAAAATAAACAGGCGGTCGCTACAAACACACTTTTTTTTTATTATTAGGGTGCAGACATCCATTCAATATATTAGAAAACCAACATGTGAAGAAAGGCTACATGGAATTTTACTTCAAAAAGGGTATTGTTCAAGACTAGTATTTATACACAGATAATATACATAACCATGCTCCCTTGCAAGAGAGGAATTGACAATGAAAAACTATGAAAATAATCTTTATCAATGGTAATAATTAAAACCATTCATAGCATTATAGGCTTTGACAGAACAGCAATTCCTATAATTGTGCAATGACCTTTGACCTTCAGCTATGGGTAACTTCTCCCTCCACTTACTCAGTGAGAAGGCGCTGCTCAGATATTAAGTGTGTCTGTCTGGAGGACGGGCAAAGCCTCGCAGATCGTTTATTGCTTTGCAGAGAGTAAAGTGCTGCGGTCGACGGACCTGGTTCTGCGGTCATTTTTTTTTTTTAAGAGCATGGAGTGTGTCTGTGGTCACAAAAATAAAAATGGATGTGGGGAAGTGCATGGGTGGAGAGGTAGGTGGGTTCAAACACTTGCATGTGGAAACAAAACAACCCAACAGAGCTTCATGGACTTCCCCCCCCACCACCACCGAACGTCAGGACGTAGCTGAATGTAAGGACAGAGTCTGATTTCAGAGCTGGGTTTTTAAAAAGAACTACACCAAAACCTTTACTGACAACACCTAACATTTGATCCGTGAGTGGGGTAAATTCGTGAATGTGTAACGTGAGTGTGTTCACAAAAAAATAAATACTTAAGTGGGAGCTTTAAGGCCCAAGCTGCCTTGTGCGCTCGTGGAATGTGCATCGAGGAAGTATGTGATGCACGCATAGGAATGTGTGTGCATGTCCCCCTGATGCACAGTCGTAGTAGATGTCGTGTTTCGTGCATTGGACCAGCCGTGGACATTCTGGCTGTTGTCGAGTCTGATGTTGCGACTGTGGGAGCCTCTGACCGGAGCCACAGGCCTCGATGCCATAGGTCTGCCTGTGACCAACGAGCATTGAAAGGCACACAAAAGCCACTCCAGCTGTTCACAGAGAGGCATCACAATCCAAGTCAAGCTGTGGTGTTCATATACGTGGGACATTCTGCTGCTTCTCTCCCCCTCTCTCTCTCTTTGGCACCGGGAGGAATGTGTGGAAGGAGGGAGGGATGGATGGATGGATGGAGGGAAGGAAGGAGGGGGTTCCCTGCTCGTCGTGTCTCTCTCACTCTCTCCGGCTATTTGGAGAGTTTGCTGATGACACGGATCAGTGCTCCATTTTCGTCTTTAAGACGCTGGTTGTCTGCTCTCAAGTCAACCAGAACCTGGCGGTGAAAGTTGAGCTCACATTAAAAACAAATAATAAAAAAAACAGTTTGAATTTCATTATTGCTTGTGTTCACATTAATGTATTAAGAGATATTAGATGTTAAGGGAAAAGTACAGGTGTAACTAATATTAACATGATTTAAATGTGGCAGTAAGCCATGACACTGAGCCAGCACAGAATACCAGCAAACTTCTGTTAATCCGCTAATCCATAGTGGCATGCTAAAATGTCTAAAAAAGCCTATTAAACAACTACAGAGCGGTTAAACTGTTAAATTAAGGAGCCACTTTGGGATAAAAAGGATAATATATTCAAATCAAAGCAGAAATATGTCAAATAAAGCTGTTCAATTAAAAGGAAGCAGAACTGAAAAAAAGACAGCTGGTTCATTTTTTTTGCTGCCTAACTGACAACTTTGGTCATGAAATGATGAAATGCTGCCTGCTCATGCTACAGAGCCTCAGGAATGGGGAGCAGGACTTACATACGGTTATTGTTCATTTACCAAAACTGTGTACTGCATATGGTTGTCAAAATATTGGTACTCCAGTACTTATTTGATACCACATGTTTCAAACATATCTGCATTTCATAGAAAAAAAGAACCATAGTGACGAACAACAAAAATCACAATACAATCACATTTTCAAAAGAGGTGTTGAGTACTGTTTTATAAATTAGTATTGAAGTTTACGATTGTGGTGTCGTGAAAACCTTTGGTAATGCATATTATAAAAGGACTAATGTACTGCAAACAAGTCATGTTTGAATCCTCTGTGGGATAAATCACAGTGTCAAAGGACAAAAAGGATGAGCTAAAAAACAGTCTGGTGGCAGAGAACAAGAAATAAAAGCATGGATATATACAGTATATTTATTTTGTATATAAATCATTATTAAACCAAGTATATTTTTTGTCCTTATAGATTCAGAACATGTTATAAAAATGGAAAGAATAGTTTGACATTTGGGCGAATATATTAATTTGCTTTGTTGCTGCGAGTTAGATGAGAAGATTTATAACACTGTCACGTCTGTATATTCATAAAACTAAAACCTTGGTCCTGGCTGTTCTCCAGTCAACTATCACAGTTACACACATTGTTAGAGGACACATGAAAACAATAATAAAAGTAATGAATTAAATAGAGCAGAAAACATATTCGGTTAGTAGCTACTTGCCCCTGTGTCCTACAGACTGTAAAAAGTCTCACTGCTGATGACAAAAGCTGTCTCTAAAACAAGTTGTGTGAACCCTGATGAGATGAGATAATAAACAATCACTTGGATGAGTGTTGTCTCTGATAACAGCTTTTCCAGCTATTTTTTGGGGGGTGCTTAACAATCTTGACAGGCAACCAGCAGACTGAAGTTAACTTCGGACAAGTCCGCAATAGTTGTTTCCTCTCGTTTCCGAGAGCTAACCAGGTGATGGTGAGATTTATTAACACCATAAAGACAAGAGAGTGGTATCAGTCTTCTCGTCTAACTCCTGGCAACATGTCAGGTAAGCGCATATTTACCAGAATGCCGGAGCAGTCCCTTAGAGAAATGGACTCACATTCTTGTTCTCTTCTTTCTGTATTACGTCAGGCAATTTATAAAGGAGTCATTTCACACCCAAAATTATGAGATTGTAGGGATCAGATGGGTAAAAAAATACCCTTTTGAGGTAGTAGTAGTGAGGTAGCAAACAGTAACATCCATCATGTGAAAAACAACCAAGTGAATCACACCACCTGAAAACAGCTTGACAGAGTGCTTACTGTATAAAACGGCAGTGTACCTCCACATCACTGCTGCCCTGCACAAGCTAAGCCAAGCTAATCAAGCAGAAGCATGCAAAGTGTCTGTGAACATCTCCTCACCTTTAGCTCCTCCTCCAGCTCTGCCATTCGCAGCTCCAACATCCTCCGGTCCTGATGCCAGGGAGATGTGAGGGAGAGTGGGGGGTGAGGTGGAGAAGAAGGAGGACCAATAAAGGTGAGTGAAAAAAGGTGAGAAAGTGGTTCAAGTGGGGGGAAGAGAGGAGAGAGCGTCAACAGAAAGCAGGGGTGGCTGTAGTGAGGCAGTTGAAGCTACAACAAGTAACGTCATCAGCAGGGATGCCTTACCTTTCTCTCGAGCTCCAGCAGGGCCGAACAGTCAGTGAAGCGCTCCTGTCTCTGTTGGGTTCAATAAGTCAGTAACATTGAAATCATCACCACAACAGATGCACACTAGCACAAGTAGTCCTGAGAAGGGCTGCAGCGATATACGGTAAACAAATTATCCTTGAATTAAACAATTTTAAAAAACTAAGATTTTGGTTTTCAGTAACTGAAATGATCAAATAAAAAATGGTTATAGATTGTGCTCATATTGTACAACCTCATAGAGAATATACAAAGAGAAAAGTGTTTTGAATAAAGCAAAGGACAGTTTAGATTTTGCTTCCCTTCATATTTTGTACTGCTTGTTTATTCTTCCATATTTTGGTTACTGCACAGAGGTGTGGGGCGACACGTCCATGACTTATATTAAAACCTTTGTATGTGTTACAGAAAAGAGCAATAACACTTACGCAATAACACAAACGAGGTGGATATAAAAGAACAAACCAACAATTTATCAAGTCATGTGTTGAAATTTAAAGATTTAGTTGATTTGAAATTAGTCATGTGTAAAGCCAGAAACAGTCTATTAACGGGAAATCTACAGAGGTTGTTTACACTAAGATGAAAGGAAGAGGATCGTAGAAGGAAATCTATCTTTTACGGTCTGTATGCACGCACTACAGCAAAGCAGACGTGTATTCCAGTTTGTGAAGTGAAACTGTAATAATGACCAAAAATGCTGCTCAAATATCAATAAGAGAATCTATTAAGGAAAAATAATGGGGCATAATGAAAAAAGGAAAAAGGAATGCCCCTTTGTATCTTCACGTTATCATTAAGAAAGGGTCAGGTTATACAAGTTTTTCTTCTTCCAGCTCCTGTTTTGTTCATGGAAATATTGTGGTTGTATTATTTGTCTTGTACATCGGACAGCTGAATCTAAATTTGCTTTTTTTGTGCTCATCTGTCCTATGCATTTAGGTTGTTAGTGCTCTGTCATGGACCATTGATAGTAAGCTATTTTTATGATGTATATGTAAATATTGTGACGTAAATGGGGATAATAATTCCCACTAGACACACTATAGACACACTGACTTGGTCATGTTAGTTGCACAGCAACATGTTGCTAACATTAGCCTCTGTTAGCTACTGGTAATACCAGACCAAGTAAGGTTGTGGAGGCAAAACCCTTGAGCGTCTCGAACTGAGTCTGCTGTGTTTATTGCTAAATGAGGCTGTAGAATTAATTAATTGTACTGCTATTGAATTCAACCTTTTATTTTTATTTGTGTGACTGAACGATTTCTGCTTTTAAAAGATTTTCATTTTCATGTGTAATGCTTGAAGATCCAAATCTTTGAGTTGTTTTTCAGAACAAAGAAAAAAAACCACAGAGAAAAATGGAAACAACAAACATCATGTTTCAAAAATAGTATTTGGGGTAAACAGAGTAAGGTTTTGGCAGACAGGATGTCTACAAGTAAAGCCACCAGAACTGAACACAGAAACACTCGCCACAATTACAAAACCTGTCAATTACCACTTCAAGATGCTTTCTTTTGTCTTTGCATTGGGATGTTTACAGTGACAGTTTGTGTGTCTGTGTCATCACCTGTGTGGCCTTTTCCAAGTCCAGCCTGGTCTGACTGATAATCCTCTGGGTGTCCTGCAGCTGAGACTGGAGCTGACTGTTTTCTCTGGAGACCTCCTCGAACAACTGAGGCACAGAGGCGCACACACAAACAAACAGCAGTAAACAACTGGGACAAATAAGAAGGACAAATGCTGTGACCTCAAAATCAGCTCTGTCTGCTGACCTTCTTAAAATCCTTAGTCTCGGAGCCTCCTCCCTGGGTGCAGTCGTTAAAGGAGATGTTCGACCTGAGGAGAGGAGCAGAGGTCAGAGATACTGCGATAACAGACATTGATTTGCCCTCTTTCTTTCCCCAAGCAGCAGCACAAACAGGTCAAAGGCCGAATTCATACCTGGAACTCGAACGTCCGACTGTCTGTAAACAGAGAAGACAAGCAAACAAGTTATAGCCGGTGTCTTAGGTTACAGTCCACTGAGACCACAAACTAATATAAACACACACACACACACACACACACACACACACACACACACACACACACACACACACACACACACACACACACACACACACACACACACACACACACACACACACACACACACACACACACACACACACACACACACACACACACACACACACACACACACACACACACACACACACACAAGCACACACCTGTGGATCCAGCCCACTGCCTGAGAACTCTTCCTCTCCACTGGGATCATTGTCATCACTCTGTAGACGACACAGACAGCAGATTACAACATTATTATCACTTTACATTTGCAGCCGCTGAATTTATCTTCTCTTGTGAGCATTGATTACTATCCATCCAGATAAAAAGAAGTTTGGAGAGTTTACCTCCCCGGTCCTCTGTGCCTTCCTTCTGGCCCGAGCTTGTCTCCTCTCCCTGCGCTCCCTGGCCCATCGCTCAGTCTCACTCTCCCCTGTGCCGGCCTCAACATCTGGAACAATGCCAGAAAGCAGTCGTTTAAGAGCAAATCAAGTATTGCAACGAGCGCCACATCGTCGAGCTCTAGCTCATGTTGAAAAAGCAAAGTGGTGATGCGTACCTCTCCTGTCAGATCCAGTCTGAGGCCTTGGAGTGCCAGTGGGCTGTGTGAGGCCCAGCAGGTCAGACTTCTGCAGACTGGCAATACGAGACCTCCAGCTCACTTCCTGTAAATACAGTATCCCCTGTTATGTGACGTCACATGACATTATGTAAGCACAGTCAACGCAGGGCTATAACTCTGAAATATGGCTCTCACCCCTTCCTCTCCCTTCTTCGCTTTTGCTTCTTTCTCTTTCGCTTCCTTCTCTTTCTCCTTCTCCTCCTCCTCCTTCTTTTCTCTCCCTTTGTTGTCCGTCTTCATTGTCTTCTCCGCCTCCTGCAGATCTGTGAGCGTCACTCCCTTTGGTGGGAAAAAAGAGATAATGCCGTCTTATGCACCAGACTGACATAAACTAGAACCTGCAGTGAACATGTGACGGGCGAGGTCTGTACCTGAGTGGAGCGGCGGGACTGCCGTGCGTGTCGGGAGCGAGCCTTCCTCTGTGCCTCTGCCTCCTCATCCCGCACTGGTGTCAGATATGACCTACACAAGTCACACACTTTTAGACACAATGCAGTACTATCTTTCCCAACCACACACACAGACAAAAGCCTTGACTCACTTGCGCCTCTGCTTGGTCTCCTGTTCGCCTGTGGTCGTGGTGCCTCGAGAGTTGGAGGTGGTGACGGCAAAATGATCCTTCTTTTCTGTCTGTTCCTGAGGGAGTCTTGAGGAGAAAGAAAGAGTGTAACCATCAGATCTTTAAGATAAGTGAGAAAAACAAACTGTTAAATGAGTATAAAACAAAGTACCTCTGGGCCAAGACACTATTAAGGCGGCTGAGTCCGGCAGAGCTTGTTCCTGTGCTAGCTGAGGTCACAGTGGGGTCATCCAGTCTCTTTCCATAAGATGAGCTGGAAGGACAAAACCCATTGGAGACACAAAGGCATCTTTCACAGCCACACACACAAATTAGTATTCACTGCTGGGGGAACATAATAAGCTGTGACACAGCAAACAGAAGAGCAAACAAATACAAGACGGGCAGTGAGCAGCATGACTGACCTGTGAAGCAAAGAGGGGGTGGAACTAGTGAGATCATTCCCTGATTGACTATGAAGGCGCCGGGTGTAAGAGGAGCTACGGCTTAGCCAACTGAGAGAGAGACAGGGTGACAAGGGCACATATGCAGTGACTCAGAAAAACAGATTCTGGTTTCACGAGTGCAGGAGCACATGAGAGCGCAGGAGGCCCACCTGTTGGAGTTGTCAGGGCTGCTGTCCGGAATACTGAAGAGTCTCCGTGTAGGGATGGGCGGTACCCGGGCGAGCCTCGGCTCCTGAGAATGAGATCAGTTGTTTTCTATGTGACTCAGCGAATGGAAGCTGTAAAAGAAGCCTTTATCTGGAGTCATAAAATAATAGCAGGTTTCATGGGTGTGAAAATCCTCGAATCATGCGAGCGCCTGTGGTCTTGTACCTTGGTCTCGGGTTCGGAGCTGAGGCGGGGGCTGGAGGCAGAGCGGGACATGCCCAGGACGCTCTCTGGAGGTCTGCTGGGGTCCTGGTTGGAGTCAGACAGTCCAGCTGAGCCCAGAGTCACCGAGCTGCCGGCCTTCCTCAGTGACGTTCTCCAGGAGCCCGGGGCCTCGGTGGTTGGGGGCTTGCTTGGGTCCTGCTACAGAGTTGAAGTCATCATCTATATTGTTCAGTATTGTTGACACGAGATGTCTTCTAAGTAATTTGTCTACATATTTTACCTTTTTTACTTGGCTTGCAGCAGTACTCGTCGACATGGAGGTAGGGAGCAGGCTGGTGGCGTTGCGTTTGTTGTTCAAGTTGTTTATGATTTCTCGGTTCTTGGCTTTCTCTGAAACCGTGCAAGGTCACGCATTAAAGAATCATTAGCAAAAGTCATAAAACCCATCTGATAAAACACCTTAAACACAACATCTCTTACCCGATTCTGCGTCGCTCTCCGACTCGCTGTCCTCCTCCGAGCTGGAGCTGCTGGACACCTTCACCTGGCTCTGAGACTGGCTCTGTCCAGTCTGGCCTTCCTCCTCCTCATCCTCGGCCGGGCTGCTCGGCAGGGCCGGGGGCGGGTGCTTCTCGCGCTCATGGAGGCAGATCTTCTCCTTGCTGCTCATACGAGAGATAGAAGTCCTGCAGGGGCGGGGCCAAGGTGGGGTGGAACAACAGGTGGCATGCAGGGAGCTGATCAGTGAGGGCAATCATTCCATGTGCAGCCAATTAGAGCGAGCATGCAACACGTCGGTGGCCGGGACAGTGGGTCACTTTCTGTGATGCCATGTGCACCATTGCTGTCTTATCACCGTTAAGTTAAAGGTAACTTTGACCTATAGCTTTTTATTAGATCACATGTTTGATTATCTTTCCCCAATATCTGATAATGTGAACTTTACACAAACCCACAGCGATAAAATAGCAACAGAGCCTCCACACAAATGACAAAACAATGTGTGTCCAAACCACATACTGTATACTACAAAGTACATGCTTTGTACCAATTACATAGTGTACTATGTTGGTTTTTAGTTCACAAAAAGTAAGTAAAATATATTGTGTTTACTGGCTGTCTAAAATTTGATAACTTTAATTATCAATTAAAAGGCAATTTAAATACACTTACAGGGTAAACCACATTATTAATACTATCACTATATAATCTATGGCTGTATTAGACCATTGTGAGCAATTTTATGTATATATGCATATAAGATACACTGACTTGTCAGTTATTTCACTGGTTTTCACAGACTGAGACTGTGGGTGTCCCCTTTGACTAAGCCTAGAAAAAGCCCCCCTTAACTGTGAGGGAGGATTTTATCCATATTGCAAATCCCAAAGAGTCAATTATAAATGATAAATCAAAAGACAATTTAGTTTATTTCATATTATTTTTTAATTAATGCACTGTTTCATTTTATTTTTCTTACTTTTTTCTTTTATCATTCTCCTTTGCTATGGCTACAATGCTCTATTAATCCAGCTATTATTTTTTATTTTCCTCCCTGTTGAAGCGTATGAAAAAGTATCCATTAAAACGATGCTGAATTTATGCATGCATGACAATAGAATAATCGTTAAAATTATTTATTATGCAAATATGGCAAAAAAAAAACATGCCGTTTACAGCCTCTCAAATATGTAGATTTCCTGCTTTTATCTGGTTTATATATCGTCGGGGTTTGGACTGACAAAACGAGACATTTTAAGACAACACCTTGAACTTTTAGTAAGTGGGGTGAACATTTTTTTCACAACTTCATAGACGATTAATTGATTAATCTAGAAAATAATCATCAGATTATACAATAATGAACATAATCGTTAGTTACCGCCCTGATGTTGCTTTTTTAAGGTGTACCATCTTTTTCCAATGTGTACAGTACACACTACAAACTGAAAACAGTTACATTCAGTAGGAACAGTATGAACCTGGGACACAGACTGTTGCTGACTGCTACATCTATCCAGTGTTACGTCAGTGGACAGAAGTAACGTGGCTCACAGGAATGCTGGGACTGTTAACATCATACCTGCATGCAAACTACTGGTACTGGGACTACTGGGATTCAGCTGAGGGACAGCGTAGCGTGTGCCCACATACACAATGACACGCACACACATTAAACACATGCCCACACACCAACACACTGGTACTGACCTGCGTGTGCGGACTGGTACCATGGTGATTTGCGGGCTGGTCTCAATAACAGGAGTCTGTTTCTCCTTCTCGCTGCGTAACTGAAGAGGAATATAAACACACATAAACACGGAGAACATTCGGTGCTGTAATGCGATAAATCATATCAGGTTTATCTAACTGATGAGATAGTTGTGGAGCATGTGTGAAGGTGGACTCACAGCGTTCTGTTTCTTCTGTAGCTCCTCCAGAGTGTCGGCAAGGTTCTCATCTGCAACATCTATAGGTGTTTGGCCCTACAGGGACATTCAGAGTGCGTCAGTCGTGGCACATGTAGAGGGGCTTTGAAGACATATGTTTATGCTGATTGCATTTGTCTCGCACTCACCACAATGTTGACGGCACCCATATCGCACATGTGGTCAGCAAGCAGGCTGCACACCTCCTCCTGCCCCCAGTGCGCTCCTGCATGCAGGGGAGTCCAGCCGTCGATATCCCTGCTGTCCACATCGACCTCACACTGCAACAGCACCCTGAACAAGGCAAGGAAGAGGGGAGGGAAACAAACAAGAGAGGGAGAAGATGAGAGGAATATCCATGAGAAAGAAGACAAATGCTAACGAGCTGTCATCGCTCTCGTGTGTGTGGACTGATGCTCACTTAAGGACTTCGATGTAGCCTTTGGCAGCGGCAACGTGCAGAGCGGTGGCTTTGGTGTTTGGGTGAGGTGTGAGAGTGCCGCCCCCGTCCTGCACGGCCAAGGCGTCCTGGAGCATGATCCTCTCCTCCTCCTTTCTGGCCTTGTCCACGTCTATTCCTGTGATGCACACGTGGACAAACAGTTGCAATTAAAAATGAATTTGATTAAATACATCTGAAAAAAACATTGTCAGTTTAATTTATAACATACTTTAGGACAAAATATTCAGCTTCGTATTCATTTATCTTCAGTGATTTCAGTTGCATGATGGATCTCAACAATGTGTGTATTTGACAGTGATCAAGTTATAAGCCTGGAGCCTCGGTACACTTCAGTGCTATGGAGGTCACAGAACATTTGGTACAGATTGACTCTGTCCTCATTTCTTTGCCTATTTTTGTCTGCTCAGAGCGGACGTGTGCTTTAAATGTGACCCCTTGTAAAAACGGGACGGGACAAAAATGCAGAGCAAGTTTTAGAGCGATACGTTTACGAGATCAATTTGAGAGTTTCAACTCTGTTTCTGTGCTTGAAGTAGCCTGAGCTCTGTGTGATTTCACTTTCATTCATTCATTTTAATTGTGAAAAAATGTACTGTTGCCAAAGCTGTTGAGAACCACTCATGCAAACCATCAGATGAATAAATAACTTTGCCCTGGCATACTGGCACCATTACAACATATTGATTTTTGAGAGGATGCTGTAACTGGCTACATTTACAAGCACAAAATAGTCAATTTTTTCACTTATTCTGAAGACAACAACATTCCCTACTCAGCTGTTTACATGGCTAATGAAAACGAATATTCCTCTAATATACCTTTTAAACATACTCTGATTAACGTGCCGCAAAATGTCATTCATCGTGTCACAATATGGAAAGGTGGAACGGCTGGAGCTGCTTGTGCCATTTTGCTTCTTTTGCTCCGCCAATTTTTTAAGTTTTTTTTTGATTTATTGCAAGACTCATTAAGTCTCTAAAATGTCAATTAAATGTGAAAAATGCTTGTCATAAAGGGGGCATGTTCAAACAGCTTGTTTTGGTCAACAAATGGCCCAAAGCCCCAAGAATATTTACATTTACTTTGTGATTTGTGATATAAAAACAGAAAAAGCAGCAAATCCTCTCATTTGAGAGGCTAGAAATGTTTGGCAAACGTTTTTGCTTGAAAAATGACTTAAATAATCAACTTATTGTTTCAGAACTTACAATTAATAACTCTGGGTGATATATTTTTTAATCTTATTTAAAGCTCCTCTAAGTAAGATAGTAAAACTGACAAAAAAAAAAAAAAAAGAAAAACGGTCAGTGTTTGAAGAGTTGGGGGTGAGACTCAAAAATCAACTGTCTTACTGACAGGAGCTCTAAAAGGGACAATGCAGCATAACATCTGATGTGCTGCACACAGTTTATAGCTATTGCTAAATTTAAACTTTTGCCTTATTTGGGTTTTTACATGTACAGTGTAATTTAAAACATACAGCTTTAAATGGTCAGAATCATAAAACCACAATATACAATAGATATGGAAATGATGAATGAAATATAAAATCAATGAAATATAAATACCACAACACACATACCACAGTACATCAATACACAATTATCAAATGTACAATTACTTAAAATGAGTACAGCTCTGGTTTGCTTTCACTTTTATCGTAAAAGATTTTATATTAGGAATCAGTTTGATTTCAGTTAGTAATGTATTCCAGAGTTTAAAGCCTTTTATGGAGAAAGCTGATTGTCTAAATTTAGATCTACAATGTGGTATTTTACAGTTGCCATTCATCATGCTCCTAGTTACTCTGTTACTGTCTTGTCTTTGGATATATCTGGAAAGAGGCTCTGAGGCTAGACTGATGATACATTTGTAGATTAATTTGAGGAAACAAAAATAAATAAGCTCTCAAAGATGAGTAGATTATCTATATTTAGTATCTGACAGTGATACTAGCATCACGCACAGTTATCAGTTGAGCCTGATCATGCAGGCTTGATTACAGCCTCAGATTAGCCTTAAAGGATAACTACCGTTTTTTACAACCTGGACCTTATTTCTGGCAAAATATATGGTCATTTACTCACCCAGATAACTTTGGTGTCATTCGGCGTCGTTCGGACGAAATTAGATCCAGTGTAGCGGCGATATATCCATATAATGGGAGAGACGGGGCAGCGACACACAGCCTCTATATAACGCATTATCTGCCACGAAACTAGTTAATTTCATCAATATTTTGTTATGAAATGCTAGCGCTATTAGCCTCTGAGTCCGGGCTCGTCTATTGTCAACATCCGGGGTCTGTAGGCTGATCTACTACCTCTGACCTGGAAGATGTCGTCTCTGAGCTGCGCGCGCACCCGCGACAGCGCGGCTTGTTTACCTGTAGCTGCTACTGCTAGTTTGACCTCGGATGTTGATAACGGACGAGCCCGGACTCAGAGGGGAATAGCGCTAGCATTTCATAACAAAATATTGATGAAATTAACTAGTTTCGTGGCAGATAATGCGTTATATAGAGGCTGTGTGTCGCTGCCCCGTCTCTCCCATTATATGGATATATCGTCGCTACACTGGATCTAATTTCGTCCGAACGACGCCGAATGACACCAAAGTTATTTGGGTGAGTAAATGATCATATATTTTGCCAGAAATAAGGTCCAGGTTGTAAAAAACGGTAGTTATCCTTTAAATCTGATGACAACATGCACATACTGTCACATTTTGTGGTTGTCATCCCGTGCACGGCCGTGTCTCAACAGGACTGACAAGGTACAACATTAGACTCATCACCTTGTTTTTTGATTTCGCCTTTGAGAAGTCTCTCCATGGCGTCTTCTGTGGCCACGTCCAGAGGAAGCTCCCCTTCGCTGTTCACCGCTCCGACGTGAGCGCCGTGCTCTATCAGGTATCTTGAAAAACAGACACACAATCAACATAGAGTGACACTAGAACTGGAATACTATATAACATATATTAGTTTAATGTATTTTACCTGACATCACTATTGTCTGTTACAATATCCTGTACATAGTCTACCTCTGAACTGAAAATGTAATGTAGGTCTACACTTTTTGAATACTTTAAATCATAATGGCAGTGACGTGTCAGTGTGGTGATGGCCAACACTCACTTGGCAATCTGGATGAAACCGCAGGAGGCTGCAGCGTGCAGAGGAGTCCAGCCCTCGTTGTCCCCTCTGTTGACGTCACTCCCGCTCTCCACCAGAAACTGCACCATCTCAGCATTTTCATCAATGCAGGCCTGCCAGAGGACACACAGCCACATGATGGATCGCTATACAAGTGTTTATTGTTTGTCGTTTACTATAAGAATCCCCACTGTGCATATTAAAAAAGTGAAACCAGAGAGCAAATGTCAGTCAGAGTCCAGTTCGGGTTCAGTAGAAAAGGTCTTTGACCCTCTTCATTTTGGTTTGTTGTGAAAGGCAAAACTGCAGTCACTTCCAAAATCTATTAAATTCAACCAAAGCACTGGGACTAAAACAATGACTACTGTGTCTACTCGTGGTAATGACTTTCTGTTAAGTGGGCTGCTAAAAGCCCTCAAGTACTTTCCAAAACAGTCATTCTGTGGCGTGAGTGAAACAGCGAATCTATTTAACTGCTTTTCCCGAGGCGAGGTCTAGCTAAGATCCCAATGTGATCCAACACAGGTCCCAAGATGAATCTCATGAGGACCTCATGGTTTTATGTTGATATATTGCTTTAATTCCAGCTATTAGTTATGAGAAAATAACTCAGAGAATGCAATCTGTGTGCAGTGCAATTTTTATACCACAAAACAGCTCTGGTTATTATGTCTTTAAATAAGTGTTAATCTTGAAACAGGACAGAATGAAAATGAGTTCTGCACCAACATCAAAGTAAGTCGTCATTTGTACAAAAAAAACTTCTTTCTTTTTTTAAAAATTCTTTTATCTTTCTTTTTTTATCAATGAGGGTTTTACACTTTAATTACTGACCTTTGCAACAAGCTGAACGGATAAACAACTGCCTACATTAAAAGACTGCAGAGCCTCCCAAAGAAGAAGTAACACAAAATAGTACTGGTCCTTTACTAATATCATTAGTTATCGACTACGCAGATGATTATTTTGACTTTTGGTCGTGTAGTCTCTCATATATCAAAAAATTGTGTCAAATAACCATCACAATTTCCCAGAGCCTAAAGCTACGTCTTCAAATTGCTGCTTTTGTCAAACCAACAGTCCAAAAACTAAACCTATCCTCTTCATTTACTATCATAAATGACAAAGAAAAGTAGCAAATTGTAAGAGTTAAAAAGCTGGAATAGTTCTGATATTAATTTTCCTTCAACTGACTAATGTTACAGCTGTTGTGTAAAGACTGGGCTGCACTAACGTACAATAATGCTGCAACTATCACTTCATCATAGATTCATTTGTTAGTTAAATAGCATTTTCCAGAGCCCACAGTAAAGTTGTCATATTGCTTCTCTTGTCCAAAATTTAGACTTGCTGGCAGCGCTAGATGAAAAGTTAAGTGATCATCAAAGTTGTTTGAAATTAATATCTGTTCATGACAATCCAACCAATAACTGTAAAGACATTTCACTCAAAACCACAAATGTCAACCTCATGGTGACACTAAATCAGGGGATTCATCCTCTGGGGAACCTGAACGTCTGTACCAAACTTCATGGCAATCCATCAAATAGCTGTTGAGATATTTCAGTCTGGAGCAAAGTGGAGCACTGACTGACCAACAGACCAACACTGACATCCCTAGAAAAGATTCAGCAGTGTACACCAGCATGTAGCTCTAAAACAGATCAGCCTGAATTGAGTGTCCGTGTTTCCTCTACATCCATATATGAGTGGTGGAGCATCACAGTGAGAACATTAGCTAGATCAAACAGGAAATTTAAAACACAAGGTCTAGTATGTAGAAGTAGCCGTTTAACGATGATCAAGTGACCATATATGAACAATATTAGTGCTGCAGCCACTTATAGCACAAGAACAGACCAACAGGGATGGACGTGGAAAAAATACCAAAAACCACCCGCTGTCATCACTGTTAGAAAAAAATGTACAGAGAAAACACTAGAGGGTTAATCGACTAATCATTTCAGTCATTTTTCAAGCAAAAAAAAGTCACTTGTGATAATAAATGAGGAGTCTTTGGGTTTTAGCTCTGGCCTAACGATTAATCTTTAAAATAATCCGCAAATTTTTTGATAGCCTAACGAAAATAATTGTTAGTGTCAGCCCTAGATTAGTCTGCGCTTTTGTAAGTAAAGGGCGCAGATATAACTTAGCATTTTTCTTTAGACAAATCAAACAGTTATGTATTCTTATTTTCCCACTTTTCCTCATGTCCTGTCTCATGGATGGATAGATGGATGTTGGGCTGCACAATTCATCAAAATATTATTGCAAATGCGATATGGCTAAGTGTCACAAGAAGCTGCATTTGACTGTCGTGCAGCCCTAGATGGACGGGTACAACCTGGATGAGCAGCATGTTTCTATAGCCTCTTTCACGCATACTTCTCGCTAAATTACTGGGATAACCTTTAAGGCACCACTCTTGATTTTTACTATTCACACATGCAGCTACATCACATCAACTACATCACTAACAGCTGATGAGATGACATCTTCTCAGAGAAAGACTGCCCTCCCTAATGCGACAGCGTTTCCGGCCGCTCATTATCATCGCAGCAAGTGTCAGTAGTGGACAGAGCCTCGTCCATCAGGCCGTCTTAAGCCACCAACTGTAAGAGGCTTTGCTTTAGGGGTAAATCAACTAATCACAAAGCTGCTACAAGTCTCCACCCTCGGTCATAATATGAGATAATTAGTGTGGTAGTAGGGGTTGATCTGAGATGAGGCTCGTAGAGGCAGAACCCTGCGAGTCAAAAGCGGCGTTCACTTGCAGCAGAGGGGGAGCCCTCTGAACAAGTGGGGGCTCCCAGCTGAATGAATGAACAGAGGGCACTTCTTGCACCCTGCGCGTTACGAGGGTGCACACACAGCCGGCCAGCAGCAGACTCCTTCACTGGGTCATCAAGTGACTCATTGTGGAAATCGCCTTTGACAACAGCAGCTTGTGCTGTTTGAGGAATGTTTTCCATTTCTTCATCCGAAATCCCTAAAAGTCCCCACCATGGGGAATTGGCAAAGGGAAGGAGAAAGAGAAAGAGAGGCAGGGAGACGAAGGGGAGGAGGAGGGAGGAGGGGGACAAAGGAGAGAGAAAGCATAGTGGAGAAGACAGAAAGGCTTTGGATGGAGAGGATGGAAAGTTTGGAGAGAGTGGGCCTATATTTAATTCTGGTTGCGAGGCGACCGATGAGCAACAGGGGAGAAAGGGATGGAGGGACCACACTGGGTGACGGTCCCACACGTGGATCCGCAGAAGGAGGGCACGTTTACCCAACATCCGGGCTGGAGCATGCTCAATCTGAACTGGTCACGGGAAGGCACCACACTCATACTTACACGATGAGGGAAAACACCAATGACATCAGGCTCGCTGAGCTACAATTCAGCTCCAGTGGGCAGGAAAATTAAAAAGCACCACCACCAACATTTAAGCCATCTAGCGTGCCTAGATACCAAAGTCAAATCCACGAGACTGTGAGATCACCTTATGTGAAGACACAGCAATGTGTTTATGACACGCGGTATCATAAAAGCAGAGGAAATACTGCATCAGTGAGGGCTTGTGTGACAGTGATGTTGTCCAGACGGCTCCTCTGTGTTATGACTGAAGTGGAGGGGAGGGAGGGACCTTAAAGGCTGAGCTGCATTAAGACTGGAACATGCTTAGAAGGAGAAGAAGAAGAAGTGCAGCCAATTTGGGGCATGCAGAAGCAACAATCTTCAAACTGTTGTTAAAAACTGAAGGCTGAACCATCCGTTTATGATGGTGCCACGGATGCCACAAACACAGTGGTAGTTTTCTGGTAGTTTGCACAACCCTGTTGCTTGAAACAACCAAAAAACACACAAACAAAAAAACAACCTAAGTCCTGATGATCAGATGATGAAAACCTCTCTGAATTCACTGACCTACTATTTAACTGAGACTCCAGCAGGGACTGTCTGACACGAGCCTACCAGTCAGTGCCTATTAATGTCTCAAACTGATCCCACAGGCTCTGATGTGACCGGTTTTTACTGTCTGCTGCTCGCTGCCCTCCACACATTACAAGTTATGATAGAAAAACTAGCCTGTAACTTAGTAAAGACAACAGTGCGGATGGCCCAGCCTACCAACAGGATAATAAACTAACTGAGGCTGTCTACAAAGGCCAGAAACGCTGCCGCTGCTGCTGCTGCTGCTGCTGCTGGGAAAACACAACAAGAGTTCAGTTTTAAGCTAACTTTACTGAAGCTGCCACGTTGAAAAGCAACAGAAACGTGTGTATTTATTGTATTCAACTGGACGTTTTGAGCTCTTAACTCCACGATAAGTTCACGTTAACGCTTCTTCGCTGTGACGACCATTAAGTTAACGGATAAACGGTGAACGGTTGCCGCTGCTCGTGCGACTGTTAGCAGCGACTTCACTCACGAAACACATAAATAAACACACTTGTTAAAAGTTACAGAGTCGTGTTAACTTCCCCACCTGATGAAGCGCTGTCAGTCCGTCTATGTTGGCGTGGTTTATGTCAGCTCCCTGCCGGAGCAGCGCTGCCACCTCCTCCCGGTCTCCGGCGGAGCAGGCGGCCATAAACACGGCTCCTTGGGCGAAGCGGACTTTCGCTCGCCGCGTACCGGAACCGCTCAAGGTTTCCCGGGCCTCCGACCCCGTCCGATCCGTCTCCGAGCCCAGCCATCGCTGCAGCTGATCCTGCCGTCGCTGTTTGGCAGCTTCGGACCGGGAATGGTCAGTGGCCGCCATCTTCCCTGGTCTGTCCCGGACAGATTCAGCTCATGGTACGAGGAGAAGCGGAGTGGAGGGTTTGGATTGAGCCGAGCCTCCCCCCGGGCTGTGCCCCCTGGTGGACACACTGGAAACGAAACCGTGAACTTCAGAGCGAACTTCTGTGGCACTCCTGCTGCTTTCAGGTGCTGCTGGGACATTCCTATTTCCAGAGGGAGGGACAGTGTATATATCATACTGCACTTTTCTTTTCTTTTCTTTTCTTTTCTATAGTTTTATTTTCCTTAGTTTTCTTTTCTTCCCGTTTATTTTGTCTTTTCTTTTTCCTTCTTTTCTTTTTTCTTTAGTTTTCTTTTCTTTTCTTTTTCCTTTCAGATAAATAACCCAAATAAAGGACTAATGATTTTTTTTTTTGGTACTGTGTTATATTTCTTTTTAGTATAGTTTTTTTTATCATATTAATTAAAGTTTTTTTTTTAATCATTTTTCGCGTGTACTTTTATTTCTGTACTTATTTGTTTATTTTTAAAAATATATATTATATATTTACATGTGCGCACACGCACACACACACACACACACACACACACACACACACACACACAAAGGTAAAATTACTTGTCATCATTTATGATTCAGATTAAAACCTGTATTGACACCGGTTCTTTATGAACTTAGGGTGTAACAAAATTCATGGGAAAGGAAAGAGTGAAAATACACTATTTAGTTATTGGCCAACATAACATAGTATGTTTTTGAATAGATAGCCCCACTGAACACAGACTCCATGCTTGCAAACCTTAAACTTCAGAGGCAAATATTGGTAAATAAAATACTATTTGAGCTAATACTGATTTTTCCGACATCACTGAAGGCATTGTCACGTATGTACGTAAGAATATGACCATACTGTACGTATACATCTGTCATTTAAAAACCCGGTTCAACAACTCGGTCCATTTTGTATTTGCTGCGAACTTGTTTGAAACCAGGATTTCTTGAGTTTATCAAGAAAGGTCTCGCAAAAAATCCCAACTACTAAAACTGTGTGATGACGACTTTTATTATTATGATGACCACATAGAGCTGAGGGGAATCCTGGTGTGCGCCTCTAGTGTTGACACTACGGTACGTCGACTGTTGACTGTCTGGTCTGCAGTAAATCCTCTTTGTTTTAATCACATCCTTTGTTACCATGTTTTAATTTCTTTGTTTTAGAGATTAACACATGACATGACGCAGTTTCTACGGGGTGGAGGGGGGTGGACTATCCCTTATTCATTTTGAGTAGTGATTATAGAACTGTAAAAGTAAAGCCTGCAGATCTGCCTCTACACCACAGATGGTGATGACTTGCTTCATTAGACAAATAGTGTGTGTGTGTAAACTAAATACCTTGTTAGACATTATTAGATAGAGATGAAACCAGAGACTTACATCTTTCCAAGATCTGTTACTATACTCACAAAACCAAAATAATTAGTCCGTCATGAACACAAAACTTTTTATGTTTTACTATCACGGCTTCTAATTTCTAAGCAGGATATTATGAATAAAATTACATAAAAGTCCATTTTGGGGCATATAACAGCAGAATGAACCAGGAACTCATTTAATATAACTTTGTCAACCTATATTTGTTACTGTCAAATTGAATCCAGCTGTACATATAAGAGCTACATTATTTCTGTGCTTTACACTCACAAGTCAGGCATCGACTGTGATTGACTGCCATTTTGCTGGGATCATTGGGAAGCCTCCCAAGAACACCTTCAGGTTGCCAGCCGACTGTTTGGTTACTCTTACTGTTGTGTACTGTTCTCTGCTCTGTGCGCACTTTCCACTATAGGTCACAGCTTTTCTGGGTAATGTGAGAATCATTGTTGTTCAACAGACCTCTTAAGTGAAAACATTCACAAGCCGCAGTAAATGTCAAATAATTCCAGTTTATTTAATGATCACATAAATATTACTCCCGGCAACACTTTGACAATATGTTACATTCACTGAACATTAACATCATTGAACATTAAGGCACAACTTGGGGCTCAAACACGCAGTTTCTTAGTACAGAGTTCAAGAGAAGTGTTTAAAAAGGACACAAACAAACTCATCTGATGTCACACTGTACAGGGACATTAGATGACAAAGTGCAATTCAGATCAAACTGATTATTTCATGACTACAAAAAAATCACATTTCTGTGTTAAAATTTGGCATATAAGTGATTCTTCACTGATTTTTAGGCAATAATTAAATACGATGTAGATTTAAAATCAAATCTAAATGAGTTGAAACTGATGTAAATCAGGAAAGAGAGAAAAGGAAAAGCAGTTTTTATGTTTTTCATATAAATAACTGTAAAGACATTAACATTCATACAAACCTAGAAACATAAAGACAATGTTTTTTCACACTACTGCATTGACACTTGCATCAGATAAATGGAGTAACTACCGCTGACATCTACTGTTTCCCCTTCCTCTAGTCAGTCTCTTCCACCAGAAGTAAGTTGGAGCTCACAGCCGGATACAGCAGGAACACTGTGTTTAACTACTGGTCTGACTTCATTCCACTAAAAACATAAACACTCGCCTATTTTAACTGTGCCACTTCAAGTGCGCATTTTTGTATGCAACGTCCTGTAATTCAAGTTTGTACATGACTGTGTGAACACATACGCTGAGTTTAAATGCTCCTCAGTAGACCTAAAGACATATTGTGTGTAAGGACTTACCTCATTATTCTGTAGCTGAATATTTATTTCAGTTTAAGCCATTAGTCAAAAATATTGAATACACACTAAGTGTAAATATAGTAAATTAGTAGTAAATTATTATCATTTCTAACCCCTATGCAAAGGGTTTGATTTGATTATACATGTTTCCCTGGCAGCTTTAAAATACCTAAATGTAAGGATGTAAACAGATGTCAAACTCAGATTTTAAATTCTTTTCATATGTTCCTGGATCTAGAATAGGTTTAGTGCCGCAGCAGCTGCATCAGAAACCTGTCAGAAGCTCTTAGGAGCTGCTGATGGTTTCTCCAGAATCGGAAACAGGAGGGATATTAAGACAACCTCAGTGCATCGTGAGGCCTTCTGGGGAGAGGATGGATGGAGGGCTCTTATCTGGTGACATTGCTTTAGTTTTGAAGGAGCCTTGCAGGTCCATGTTGATGCACAGCACTCCAGACAACAGCTGCCTCTTGTACTGGTCGAGACGCATGAAGACATCCAGGACTGAAGAACTGCTCCCGTTCACCCAGGTGGGGAACAGGCTGGTGGAGCTGAGCGAGGATGGCAGGGACTGGTAGTGGTGCAGCTCCAGCTGACAGGAAAACCTGGAGTGAGCATTAGCAGCACGCAGAAGTGTGAAAAATGAGGACACTACAAGAGAGTGAATACCAGACATGTGACTCAAGTCATTTGGTCCAAGTCACAAGCAAGTCCCAAGTCATTTTTTCTTGGGCAAGTCAAGTCAAGTCACCCCACCCCACCCATAATACTGCAGTCTTACCGGCAGGATCCGGTTATTATAAAGAGAACAATACAAGGCATTAGTACCTGTGTAATAATAATATTATTGGTCAATTTATCTAACCTGCAAAAAGTATGACAATTAAGTGAGTTTGTCTTATCATTACTGAAACAAATGTAATCAAAGAAAACAAATAAAAAAAGACCTCTCAAAAAAAACATCCCTACACAGCACTTTCAAAATTAAAACTAACAAGTCATTATGTCTTAAGTCAAGTCATGAGTCTTTAACTTAACAAGACCATGTTGAGTCACAAATCATTTATTTTATGTCAAGTCAGGCTGCAAGTCATCAAAATAGTGACTTGAGTTATAATGACTGGAGTCCACATCTCTGGTCAATATTGGACTCAAATACATCAGGTGGCCAGTCCACATTCATGCTAATGTTGCCTGTCAATAAGCAGATGTTTGCTAACAAGTTTGACTTATAGACTTAAAAGCTGATGATGTGTCAATGTTGTGTTCACATCTTGTTTCTGTCCCCCCCAAGTGGTCACAAAAGTCAGTCATTGCAGGGTTAGTCAGGTTGAAACCCAGCCATGTTCACTTATCATAGATACCAGCTAGCAGCTAAATGATATTAAATGAATTCTGGAATAATTTGATGAAGGAAGCTGCCTGTGTAAGTGCTGTCTTCGTATATAAATGGCAGAGACATCATCTACCTGGCAGATACATGCTGGGAAATGCTTTTGGAGGCCTGGCGAAGAACATGCTGTAGGACTTTTAATATCTGCTCTCGAATCCACCCGACGTCTTCTTGTACATCTGGCAGCCACTCCAGAAGTCTACACAAGAGATATACTGCAGTTAGTCAATCAGCACTGAAGGCCAGTCAAGTATTTTCTGCTATTTTAAATGTTCAGCTCAGCTCCACTATTCAATTAAAACTTTGTAAAAATTCTGTTAAAAATAGTGTTATTACTTTTGCTGTAACCAAATGTTCATATAAGACCCGAGTAGACACACAGAAGTAGTACTGCACTGCACCATAGTACCTATTTGAGTGAAATAAGGAGGGAATTAGACCAGATGTAATTAAGTCCTACGGTACCTGAGAGTCATGGACATGGCAGACTCCAGAGGGAGAGTGTAGGGGAGCATCAGGGCCGAGGCCATCCTGACAGGAAGCATGTTGCTCAGCTTCTGCACCAGGCTCCTCCTCTCCATGCAGGCCTCAACCAGAGCTGCAGAGGGAGGCAAATCACGTTATATCAAATTAAAATGTTCAGTACAGTGAATATAACTGTCTTTCTTGTAAGCAAATACAGCATTTCTCTGTAAATGATGCACAGACGTTACAATACAATCCAATGGCAGGTGGGTCATAAAAACTACCCACAATAGGAGTTATAGTGCTGTTCCAATATCAACACATACCTGAGAGATCGATACTTGGGATACTTGGGATAGGATACTTTCCTATGTTTATCTTGATGTTCACTTTAGCTTGGCAACCCATCACATTAAACATCGTGTCAATATTAGGGATTCAAATTTAAAGCAATTTCTTAAATTGATAGTCAACTGCCTCAACAATGGGTTTTAGGTTAATCATGAGTAATACATGAAATGTGTTCGATGTTTTTCCGTCAGAAAACTGTTTTAACCACTGACATGATCAAAGAAGAGAAACACCAAGTTACTTGAATTATGAACTAAATAACACAAAAGCACCCCAAGTAAGTTGTAAATGTGTTTTTTTTTTCACATGTAATGGAAATCCACTGCTACACACTGTGGATGGTGAGAGAGGAATTGTTTTCTTACATGTACAAATTCAGATAAACACTGATTAAGCAGTGCTTGTTTCTCTTAGCCCATAAAATGTTCACTATTCGGAGATACATATTTTTCACAGGACAGTGACGATAGGTGAGCTATGAAGCCATAAACTTCTCTGTCTCGTTGCACTTAGATGATCAGTTACCTCTGTGCAGGGTGGGTGGAAGGTGTTCGATGAAATGATCCTCTATTGAGGAACAGCCAGGAACCATCACTGCTCCCTCCTCCACATGTGGCTTTGCCTCATCTTCGTCCTCCTCGTCATCGTTATAATCCTGACTTTCTTCGCCATTGGCTAGCAGGGGTCTGTCTCTGAGAGGTCCGTTGAAATTAAGCAATTCTGAAAACAGAAGCAAATGTGAAAGCTTTATTATCATCTGTGATTATCTTAATTTGTTATTTCATTCAACTACTTTATAATTTAGTTAGCTACTTTAGTTACTTCTGTCTTTGCAGATTGAATGCTGCATCACAGCAAGGGCAGCACATCTCTAAATTAATGATTGATGATTACAGTATGTGCTTACAAATTGCCAAAAAAAGACATAAACAAGCAAAGAAGTCACCAAAATGAGTGCATACTAATAAAATATCAACCAGTCTGTGTTTAAACAGAGCACATTGTGATTTTTTGGGGGGTTAGAAAACAAAGTAAACAGCTTTCTTACCATTTTTCTTCAAAAAGTGCAGAGCATCTTTATATCCCTGCTTACACATGGCCTTCATAACCTGCACTCAAAACAAACATAAACACTTCATGAGTCCACTGAGTTCACTCCAGTTCATCTCAGCTGATCAATTTATCTGAAGACAAGACATTTGTGTGTTAGTGTGCGTATGGATCAGGAAGGCTGTAATCTGGTGACCTACCATTGGGTCTGGGGGGAAAAGTGCCCTGGAGACTCTGTAGAGGTTGGTGAGGGTGAACTGGATGCTCGTGTTGGTGAACCGCAGCTCGTGTATGTTAGTGGAGGTGTCTCGTGGGCAGATGTCGCTCTCCCCTGAGAACGGAGACACGGTGATGGTGTTTTTCAGCTCGTACTGAGGCAGGTTGTCGGAGATTCCTCCATCCACGTATCGCTGAATGATAAAAAAATGCATATCAGCATCAGAACAAGCAAAATTCAATTCGTAAATCCTTTGAGGGCTCTGTTATTATGATAACAGTGACATCCTATCCTGCGAATTGATTCACGTTTTGTTTTCCTGGAAGCTGATGAACTTTTTGACCTGCTGCACATGTCAACAGATAAGAACAGGGTGGCATCAGTTTTTTTTTAGCCACTGAGGGTAGGAGAGGACAGGACAACCTTAATGCCTCTGCCAACATGGTCACATCTGGTTCTGTCACTCTCAAAGTTTTGGTCGCAGGCCCTGCATACACGCGAGCACATGTAAGCTCATAACACCCGTCACAGAGGCCACAAAGGCCTGGGAGGGTGGGAGTGCTGGCATTGCTCAATAATGTTTCCTATAAAACCTTTGTGCTAGAAACATGTCCAGCAAAGAAAAGAAAAAAATAAAAGTTCTACATTCCCCTTTCTACACACGTGCCATTCAGAACAAACACATTCTTGAGGAAGGGAGGGCTCTGATGGGGGCAGTTACAACTGGAAAAAAGTGCCACAAGTAACAACAACAAACACACAATGAGAGGAAATACAGTACATGGTTCAAGCAAAGCAGCCTGATCATTACACCTCTAACAATAGCAATGACTAGCGTGCAGCTCTTAAGTTAAAATTCATGAAGGTAATTTTCCTTCATTAGACTAAATACAGGGTATCAGCAACATAAAACAGTGCACTCTTGTGTAGTATTGAATCTACTCACCACTCCTTGCAGTGTGGGAGGAATGAGGCCACAATACACTGGGATGTAGGCACTGCAGACGCATGCCTATTCAACACAAGAGATAACAAGAAACATTATGTATATGTATTTGTTTTAATTTCAAGAAGGAATTAACTTGGACGAAATTAAACGTCAAAAAAAGAAGAAAAATGAATAAATTGACAACTACAGCTGCAATGATAAGTTGATTAATCAATAAGTTGTCAACTATTATATTAATCCTTAACTATTTTGGTAATCGATTTATCATTTTGACTCATTTTCTAAGTAAAAAAAGCCTAAATTTGCTGATTCTAGCTTCTCAAATGTAAATATCTTCTGGTTTATTCTGGTTACTTCTCATGATAGTAAACTGAACATCTTTGCCTTGTGGACAAAACAAGTCATTTGATGACATCCTGTTTTTCTGACATTTTAAGGACCAAACAACTAATTGGTCAACTGAGAAAATGATCGACAGATAAATTGATAATGAAAATAATTGTTTGTTTCAGCCCTATTGTAAAACTTACAGTTGGCTGATGTGATATTATATTGGTATTACAGTGTAAAACAACATACTTCTACTTATCACAATGTTATCATATAACTTAAAGGCTTGTTAAGGATGCATTATGGTTAAATTACATTATCTAATTACATTACTGTAGCTGAGATAAATACAGTCACTACCTATCAGGGCTGCAACAATTATTTTCAACATCAACTAATCTGCAGATTATTTTTTACGAAGATGATGTCTTCAAGTGTTTTTCCTTTGTCCAACCATCAGTCAAACACATACAGATATTCAATATATAAGGAAATAAAACAGAGACAAGCAGGATATCCTCACATTTGAGAGGCTAAACTAGAGTGTTGTGCATTTTCTCTAATACTTAATACTAAATGTTTCAGCTCTAAAATCAACAATCATATCCGCATTACTAATAATCATGTTTCAAATTGTGCTCCCCAGAATACTGTCACATTATCGGTATAGAGGTATTAAATCAACTATATCCTGACATCTGATTTCATTAATATCAATCAACACTACTGCAAAATACTGAGAAAAATATGCTCAGACATGATGCGCACCTGCACCAGCTCTTCTTTGTTGTTGAAGTGTGATACCAGGACATTTTCTCCATCTGTCACTCTGGTAAGAGAAATACCCAAACGACCATTGGCCTGATGGTGGCAATCAGCGGGCAGGGTCCGCCGCAGCATGTGACGCACAATCTTCACCAGATTAAAGGAAGGATGCATGGGTCCGAGGAATCGCTTCCTCGCCTCTTTGGCAACATCGATGATGCTCGCACCAGCCTCTCCTGTGAAGACATTAAGACATTGTTACTGTAAATGATCAGATAAAGTGACGGGAGGAAGGAAGTTTTTGGGATGATTAGGTTTCTTCATGCAACTGTACTCTGTGTACATACTAAAGAAGATTTTTGATTAGACGTTGTACTCAACTGGATGTGGTAAAACAAGAATTACAGAATAGCCGACACTGATTCTGATATAGAACAATCAATAGGATATATTGTTTCTAGTTGTCGACAGATATGTTTTTTTCAGGGCAAATACCAATGCATACCGATTATTAGTAATCCAGGAGACCGACAATTGGAAACAGAAAAACAGGAAAAATAAAAATCTTAGTCTCGAAGTCGGGAATAACCAGTGATGGAATATAATCAAATACATTTTTACTCAAGTACTATACTTATCTACAATTTGGACGCTGATACCGATAATTGTAAAAATGCTGAATATCGGCCTCAATAATCTGCCAAACCTGATGATCAGTCTACCCCTAGATTATTCCTTTACACCTTTTGCCCTATGTGCTAACTAACATCTGAATCTGACGATATTATGTGATGTGTTTTATTGTCATGGCTGTTTGATGTGCTTTGTACATCTATTAATATGCATTATAGGTGTAACCATATTCTTAATCTGTGTGTAAACTTCTTGAACAGAACTGCCTCAGGATGCAAAATGAATTTCAGTGTGAATGGACATGAAATGTTACAACAGTGCTCCATATTGGTCCTTTAACGGTAGTTCATGGAGCTACAAGTGGTGTAAAATAACTAAGCTTTATGGTACTTTACTTAAGTATTTCCATTTTATGCAACTCCGCAACAATTTAGAAGGAAATACTTTTCTTTTCCTTCACTACTTTTATTTCACAGCTGCAGTACCTAATTACATTGTAGTTGAACATGTAAACCATGTGCTCAGTTTATGATTCAAATTATTAATTAACAAAGAAAACAACAACAAATGATTAAATTGTATTCAGATAGTCAAATATAGCCCCACCTTTACTAGCTGCAACATTACAGTTAATAACACAATAATAAGCCTATAATATATTAGTGTTGTTAAAAGTATCAAAATATCAATAAATATCCATACTGAATTAGAACTGAATCAGTTTTAATACTTATTCACTGCAGTATCGTAGTACTCTCGTACTAGCCGTGTTTATTCGCTCTCCTCTTTTAATTGTATTTCTACATTGTGGCATTGCGACTTTTACTGAAGTAGAAGACCTGAGCAGTTTTTCCACCACTGATTAAAATGCTACTGTTGATGCAACAAAAGTACACTACTCAAAATGAGTTAGGGATATTACAGTGTTTTACTTGATGTTTTATTATGTGGCATGTGTACATTTTTTTTGTGTTTTCTGAGTATTTATGGTCCCAGAAAATAATGCGACATATTTCATTTGACTTTTATTGCATATCCATGCACATGTATATATGCACCCATATCCCAATATCACTAACTAATTCTGAGTAGTGTAATGATCCATTACTATAGTAGCTACAGTATATGGTTTGATTGTAAAAGGGGTAATTCTGGGTGATGAGCACTACTAATACTTAATAACAATGTAATACTTTTACTTGTAATATGCCTGTTTCTATCTGAGTACTTCTCCCACCACTGGTTATTACACAGAGGTTTCTACTGAAGCAGTTTACAACACAAGCACTTAAAACTTTAAACTTGAGTTTAGTATCCTTGTGGTCTTTTGTAAAGGGGCACTATTCAGTTTTGGGGGAAAAAATTCAAACTCAAAATATTAATATTTACAATATTAATGAGGTGATAATACAAACTCAGACATGTTTATTTTTTCCATAACTGAGTAAACAAGCTGTTCTCAGAGGAAAATAAGGTCCCCAGAACACTGTTTGAAGCTGGAAAGGTGGCAGGGTCCGCCACATATAAACAAAGTAAAACAGTATGAAATTTTGTTTAACACGTACCAAGACACACTCCAGTGACCAGAGCAGTGGCGGTGAGAGCTCCAGCTGATGCTCCATAGACGTGCCGGGCGTTCAGCACCAGAAAAGGAGCCTGTTCCAGCAGACAGCTGGCCACACCGACGTGGTAGATGCCGAGGAAGCCACAACCTGCGAACGAGATGTTCCACGGCGAGTCGAGAGGAAACATACCGGTGACCGTCCGTCCACAGCTGGGTCGACGAGACAAAGTTCAACGGCTACAGAAGAAGTAAAAGTCCGCTGTGAAAGCTCAATCCTGTTTAAATGTTATGAATGACGGCTCTTTACATGCTGTCTTTCGGATAACGGACTTTACCTGCTAGTTAGCTATTTTTTGACTTTCTAGCTAACGTTAGAAGTGAGTCTTAGGCTGTAGGTGACGTCGCTAAATTGACATAATTTTAAAAAATACAAATCCCTATATATCCCTTATGTTGTCGCTAAAGTCCGTCAGAAAAGTGCTCTAATTAAAAACAGCTCTAAGCAGGTTAAATAGCTCCGTAGTGAACCACGGGGAGTTACTGTTGTTTCACCTACTTTGTTGGTGTGAGTTGAGAGGAGGGCGCAGGCTAAACAGCCTTGTCCAATCACAATCGACACCGCAAAGCAAGGCGACCAATCACAACGGAAACGGTTGAAGGAATGACCAATCAGAATCCACGCCGTTGAAACACCCGTAAAGTCACCGAGCGGGCAGTGTGACAGCTGTCATATTCCCCAGGCAGAGCAACGTGTGTTTGTTTTGTCCTTTTGAAATGCATCTGCCTGTTTGTTTGTGTTCACATTTTGTGTTCATATCCTCATCAGTCAAACTGAACTATAATGGTACTCACAATAGTTGTTATCATATGGGAGAGTTTGTATTGATTCCCTGCAGTGCAGTATTGGCTATATTGGCCCATTGTTTACAGGTCGATTTAGACAAGCCTGAGATAGTGCGCACTAATGTCAGCTCTTCTTTATTTGTGGCAGTGCTCGTCTTAAAGAACAGCACTTTTAATGTTTTTCAGCAAGACAAAACAGAACAAGTCCTAATAATAAGGATGAGCACATTTGGCGCCCATTACAAAATAGTAAACGGAAGAGGGTTTCACAAGAAACTGTGGTGAAATCTCTTGCAACTGAAGAACATCCAGCAATAAAAATAAAAATCTTTAGTAACACTTCCTTGAATAAACTATTCGTAGAATTAGACTGCAAATAGTCAGTTCTGGTGGGCACAGACCCAGGTTCCTTAGAGAACATATCCTATTGTGAAACCATTGTGTATCTCTGTTAAGTGTTTCAAAATTCCCTCAGAGCCCCAAAGTACACAAAATCTCAGGTTCAGAAGACTTTTATCAGTATGCCCCACTAAAGTATCAACCAAACAAGCTGACACACTGAGGGCAGGTAGTGTTAAACCAGAACAGGATTAAGTAACTGTTCTTGTGGCTGGGCAAATGATGAACCTGCCAAAAACAAGTAAATATTAGTAACATTACAACTTCCATGTCTCTGCCAGGTAGTTTCAAAAGGGACAACCAAACAGGTTATAGCCTGGTAATGCTGACGTGAACGGTATCCAGGAAGGCAAATTTTGTTTTTAAATGTTAAGAGTAACATATTTGCATCACTGTAAAAGCAATATATGTTTTTGAAAAAGAAAAGTATTTAAATTGTTGACTGACTTTCACCAGAGGATAAGTCATTCTGGCTGAGCTTCAAGAGAAGTGGCTCAGATTGTGTCTGACCACATGATGACAGTTTCACTGGGAGTTTCTCTGTGGAGAATTTTGTTATTGTACCCAAATAGCTCATTGAATCACTGTGTTCTGTTTGCACAGTGTATCTGAATCAAACAAATACTTTTCTACACAAGTAAACGGTTTCCACAACAGAGATGAACTTTTGACACAGTTTCTTTTCCAATATGCAGTACAGTTTGTACCGAAGGGTCACGCATGGGCTATTATGAGATAAAAACAAGATGTGTTACTGTTTTTGAAAAGAACAACAACTCAGACAAATATTATATAAGAGGAAGCCTTTTTTGTGAAGTGGTATTCCACAGATATGTTTGAAATAGTATCATATAGGCTATCTTACTTTAACAGCCTATAAATAAACCTATTGTCTTCAAATAAGATAAGAGATAAGAAAATCCTTTATTAATCCCACAACAGGGACATTTGACATATTACAGCAGCAAAGGGGATAGCAAAAACAGAGGAACATCAATAAAAAACAATAAGTAAGTAAGTAAGAAGTAAATAGATATGTACAAGAGATATAATAAAGCAATAAGAACAATATAAACAATATTAATAAGAAACGCAACACACCATTGCACATCTCAAAATTAGACAAAGAATAAAATAAATGTAAAAATAAAATGTAAATAAATAAATCTGTTAAAAGTACATAAAGCACCACAACACCAGCTAAAACTGCAGTAAAAGAGACTGGACAGCGCCGCCCGATGGCCGACCAGGTGCTGACAGCCAGAGCACACACTGACACAACTGTCCCGCCCCGAGTTGAAACTTTGGCGGCGCCTGCATCAAAGGGCTCGGTTTGTTACTCGGAATCAACCGGAGAGGCGGGGCTTCCTACTTTACTACCGATGCAAATGATTAGTCTCCTCCCGCCGCCCGTCGGTGAATGGCGTACAGGAAAACGAACGAACAACTGATGGGCGAAGCTTTGCTTTCAAAACACAAGTCTCGGACACAAGGAAGTAAAAGTAAGCAGAGAAGGAGCGACAGAGGACAGATTGAAGAAACAGGTTGACCCAAAGACTGATTATACACATTATTTAGTGAATATGACACTACATTAGCTTGTATTTAGCACTAGAAACGGAGCATAAATGACACAGAGAGGACAGCAGATGTGTCATTTTTGGCTAACATTCATGTAAATACTGTATGATGAGTCTACAACAGCTGTGGCTAGCTAATAACTAGCTTTACTCAGCAAGCATGTCTAGTAAAATATTCCTTTTCGCTTTTTAAATCTTTAATGACAATGGCCGTACAGTTGTGTCATGAGTTACGTTACAGACACATCATGCAGAAAGACAACCTCGGACCAGTTTTGGGCTAGCTAATAGGACAATGTTAGTTTAGCTAGCTGTCCAGTGTAACAAACAGTGGCTTCAATGGAGAGAAGCGGCGAGGAAGGTGCGGCTCCTGATGAAGAGGATGGGGACCAGGAAGGAATGAAGGCGGGGGCTGAAGAAGCGGGATGTAACCCATCAAGAACAAGATCCAATAGTGGAGTACCAGACCCTGCTGTTTTGGCTGTGAGGCTGTGGAAAGGACGTGTGCACCAGGACCAGGAGACAGGTGGTGTGGTGCCTGATGGTCAAGCAGAAGTTGATGAGCCAGAGAGGGATGCTCCCTCTGTGTCTCCCTCCAGCTTCATGGACACCTGTGCTCCTTCCATATCAAGCCTCTCCTCCTCCTCCTTCTTCTCCACCCATCATAATCCCAATTTGTCTCCATCCTCCTCCTCCCACTCCTCTTCTGTTTTGTCTCTGACTCCACCCTTGCCTCCTTCTGTGGAGCTCCCAGCTGTGTTGACTGATACAAGGCTGACCCTGGATGTGTACCAGGGAGGAGCAGCTGCACTGCCTCTGATTTGGGGGTCTGTCCCAGGGCAGCTGAGGGGCATCCAGTACCTGAGACTGGGCTCTGAGGATAAACCAGGCCTGGATGGTGCACTGGATGTCCTTCCTAATCTGACAGAGCTGCGCTCACTGGCTATACGAGGTACTTTTCTGATTAATTCTATGTGGTATCAGCTGCTGGACATTGTTTCATTGTAGTTTTTAATTCATAGCCTTAGTAAAACCATTGCATACAAAATAAATACTGTAAATACATTATAATCTGGGTGTCATTCTCTGTCTTTTTCCTTGCATTGCTCCAATCTTTCTGCTTCTAACTTTGCATTTCTCTCTAATTCAAGGACACTGTTTTTATGACGTGCAAGGTGACCCGCTGCCTGGCCTCCTCACCACTTTGCCCACTTCAGTTTCCTCCCTCTCTCATCTTGCACACCTGGATCTCTCTTTCAACCAGCTCTCCTGTCTGCCACCCTGCCTCCTCAGCTTGCCTGTGCTGACCTTTTTGCTCCTCTGTCACAACCACCTCTCAGCTTTGCCTCCTGATATAGGCCGGCTGTCTTCCCTCACCTACCTCTCCCTCCTGGGGAACGAGCTGGTCTCTCTTCCCCCGAGTCTGGGTCAGCTTAAAGCACTACAGACACTGGATGTGTCACATAACCTCCTTCAGCAACTACCCGATGAAATTGGTTCTCTGGAGGAGCTCGTTAAGCTGGAACTGTCCCACAATAAGCTGAAGCAGCTGCCAGAGAGCATGGGTGAGGATGAATTTTGTTGCTTGTTTGTTTCATTTTGTGTCATGTAAGTTAAGTTTGTGATTGCAGAAGTAAATCAAAGCTCCTTGTCTTCTTTGTTGCCCAGGCTCTCTCCTCTCCCTCAGAGAGCTTGTCATCTACAGCAATGACCTCCGCCTGATCCCACATTGTCTGAACAAACTGCCTCTGCTGAAAATAGATGTGCGTGACAATCCTCTGGGACAACCCCCAACCCCTCCCCCTCTCCCACCTACACCTGGTGAGCAAAGAAAAAATAAAGGGCTTCAAATCGATTAGTGCTTCAAGCAGTCATTGGACACAGTGTTTACATTTTTTGTCAACATTTTCACGCTTTCCTACATGTGTTTTTTCACCGGATCAAGCAGAAACAAAAATTCCAGAGCTGCATCTCGGATTTAATCAGCACAGGTACAGTGTCACTCTCAGCACAGGAACATTTTCTCCATCTTTGCAGTAATGTTGTCAATTAAGGCCTTCCTGACTACACTGCGATTAAAGATGTCGTGCTCCTTTTGCTCCTTAGTTTCTGTGTTTCGTCTGCTGGGTGTCATGTGTTTCTCCCAGGGGGGGCTGAGCTGCTGTTCCCCCCAGGGTGCCTGTTGAACACCACAAGACTGGAGTGGGTTGTGAAAAGGCCGGAGAGGAAGTGGGTGCAGCTTGAGGAGCATCACATCTTACTGAGTCGTCCACTGGAACTTCGACCTCATGGAATTAAATTTCTGAAGGTATAAAATGGTCTTTACTGAACTCAATTAGCACATCTGTTATGGCGACATTCATGTTTGGTACTACTCTGTGAAAAACAGTCATATGATGTTTTCAGTGGCTCTCGAGGAGCTTTACTAAGTCTGAAAAAATAGCCCAATTAAGTTATAGTGATGTCATCAGGGTTATCTCAGCTTGGGGTTAGGACAAACCTATCACAGAAAGTCTAGAGTACATAGTGATAAAGCTGCATCTAATGATTATTTTTCATTGATTAATAGTTTAGTCTATAAAATGTCAAAAAAGTGTGAAGAATGCTTGTTTCAGTTTCCCAGAGACCAATGTGACATCTTCAAATGTATCCAACCAACAAGCCCGAACTCAAAGTCCCTTTATTTAGTATCATAAAGTCAGTTACAATTACTCTAAACGGAATGAAAACAGAAGGTTTTTTGGTTGAACAAACATTTTATTATAATTTAAAAAAATATTATATCTAGACAGACATGAATCTTGATATAAACTTGAAATATATATTTTTTAATAACACTAGTACAGTAGAATTCAATTCTGTTCAATAAATAAATAAGCTTATGTACACGGTATGATAACTCTCCATTTTCATACCACAGGATTCCTTGAAAACTCAATATCGCTGCAACCACTAGTTTTGATCCTCATGGCTTATTCTTGTTCTTTCTTTTGACTGTTTCCTTTCCTGCACTTGCGTGATATAAATGCACTTTAACTTTGAACTCCTTCCAGCCTGTGGAGGTGTGTGTGCCATACCATCGAACAAAGAGAAGGGAGGTGGTGGTGCAGAGGTTTGATGGACAGTCCTGCAGCACTCTGCCCACAGTTCTCAGGAGAGGAAGTGAGACACACAGCAGTCACCCCGGTGGACGTCCGGCCAGGGTAAAGTAAAAAACCTCCCACTGGTGAAGAATATTATTACATTGGTATTTACGTTTGTTCTAGTTAGTACCAATTGTAAGGTTGGTATTTAAAAATTGACCTCTTGGTGTCCCTGCAGCTGGCTTGCTGTGCTGTGCGCCACTTCTCCTGGTTTATGGCAGTGTCCCGTCCAGTAAAGGACAGTTGTTCTGTTACACCAGCTGGTGCTCTGCTGGTGTCCAGCTCTGACCCTGGAATTAAGCTGCACTTCCCACCAGACTCCACTGTGCAGACACGCACTATAACTTTACAGGTAGCGCTCAATTATATGAAAGTTTGTATGTCATTGAGTAATCTGTAGTTTGCAAGGCTTTACTTAATCACTCTTTCTGTAGGTGCTGCAGGTGTCTGTGTCAGAGGTACAGGCTGTGTGTGGTGACCCTCAGGCCAGCGTTAGCCCTCTGCTCTGCCTCTCTCAGACTCCCAGCACAAATTTCCTGCAGCCTATCAAAGTTCAAGTCCCTCTGCCATCTGGAGTCACAGGTACAATAGTCATGTCAAAGCATTTATTGTCATTTGTACAGTTTAATATAAATCCACTGTTTCATACTGTTTCATACTGTATAAATACAAATATACAGTATCAGTGCAATATATTTATACACATTACACCTTCATTCTCATACATGTTTGTATTAGCATGTGTTAATCTTGTTCACTGTCTCTGCTTTATATGCTGCCCTGATATATAGATCGCCTAACAATGCATATTTGCACTGATGATTTGCATATTTGTATTGTACTGTACTGATACTTTATATTTACTTATTGTACTATCTATCTTTTGCTATATTAAATATAGTATATAAATATTATTTATCCTTTTATTTCTTATATTCTTGCGTTGTTGTTTTTTAAAGATATTTTTCGCCTTTATACCTTGTGTTTCATTGTAACACAACATTCGTAGTGGAAGGCAAAGGAAGAATTTTATTTTCTGGCGAAATTGTTTTTTTTTTAAATGTTTATATGACAGTGAACACTTTCACTCTGACCTTTTTGTTTCTGCAGGCCACACAGTTGATATGTCCTGTTTGCACCTGCTCCATGGAGACCCCACTGCCCAAACCTGGACTGACATTACATCGCAAGTGTCTCTCTATGTCACCCACTTGTATGCCATTTTCTACATCACACATTTCTCATGGTAAGTTTTTATAATATTATCTCATAATATGTGTTTGTTTGGATACAATACACTCTGGGTAATATGGCTTTGTTTGCACCATCACAGGTATTGGCTGTGGTACACCACTCAGCGCTGTGTTAGTGGGGTGGTCAGGAAGGTCTATCAGAGGCTAAAACAGTTCAAAGTCCAGTTCCTTGTCCTCCAGCGGAAGACTGATCCTTCACAAGTTATGCTACAGTGTTTACCTTCTAACAAGGTTTGTAACTCTCCTCCTGTCTGTGCTACTATTGTTTAGTTTGATTAAAACTACTCACAATAAGGATAGTCTGTATGTCAGCCCTCTTCTGTCCACCTCTGGGTGTGGTATTTAACCCTTATCATCATGTGTGCGAATGCCATCTTAATGTTTATGCATAAAAACTATACAGTGATTGTGATGCTTCCTGTCCAGGTGGATAGCAGAGTGGAGTCTTTGTCAGAGCAGTATGACGGACCTCAGCCATCAGATCTGTGTGACCTGCTGGAAGGAGAGCAGTTCTTTGCCGGCTTCGAGAGGGGCTTGGATATCAGCACAGGTCTGAAGTCCTCTTTGAACCTCTATCTTACATAAACACTTTTTTCTCCTGGCCCCTTTCCTTTCAAGGTCTTATGATGTGCGGTTGTGTAACAATTGAAACCGTTCTTTGAAAGATGATATATTCCTGTTTTCTCCAGAGAGACCAGACTGTGTCGGGGGAAGACTGTGTTTTGAGTTTTACTCCTACATGAAGAATCTGAAGGAAGTGTACATCTGTCCAGCTCAGGGTCACAACAGTCCAGTCAGGGGACAAGTAAGATCATGTTCAGCAGATAAGAATGTGCTGTGACTGAAATAATGATTTCTGCTGTGTTTACTGTTTGTACACATAAACAAAGTCACTTTGTGAATCATGCATTTCCACATTTCATGGCAGCGCAAGGACTGCATGACCTCACTGACATTATATGAGGACAAACAATCAGTAACAGATTATATATATCACTTATCTACATACAGTACAGTACATTCTACACTAAAGCCCCATTCAGACGGGATTAACATTACAAGGAGAGGTGGGATAAATATTCACTGTACTCCTTCTGTAAATTAACATATTGTTCCAGATGACTTCTTAACAATTGGGAAATTACAGGATGTGTTCTGTCATAGACGTGGTTATTCAGCAGCACAAAGATAAGAGAAAAAGAGGGGCACGGATGAGTTGTGAAATTGGCGGTGGATTTAAGTAAAAAATTATACTCTTTCTTAGACAACTCTTACACAAAGTCAGGAAACGAATATTAATATCATTCGGAGTGACTCACACCTCCTGTGGATATCATTATCTCTGATGTCCCTCATGACTAAACTTCAGTAATGCTGCTGGCAAATCACAGGAAAAAGATGCTTCAGAAATTCCCTTAGAATCATCACATTTTAAAGTTTTGCTCAGTAGCTGAAGTAGATCAGACGAAACAGGGCTTTAGAGAGAAAACCAGGGACTACCCATTGCTGACATTACAACAGATTGCAGGGTCTTCCTCTCCTGATGGCCTTAATTTATGTTGTCATAGTGATGCCCGATGTGTTCGTATTAAATGATCAGAGCAGATAAGTAAAAGAGAAGGACCAGCAGCTTTTCCCATTGAAAACCCACATATGCACTCCACAGCAGCTAATGTTAAAAGCATTGGGTGACTGAGGGTGACTTTATAGTATATTTTTGTGTCAGTTTGCATTAAATATATTACATTTCAACACAATACATCAAACCATAGAGTACAGCCTCAAAATGTAATAAACAATTGAATCAAAACACAGACAACTACATTGTTGGTCTCTTATAAAACCAATAAAATAAAACCAATATGGAAGTTTATAATTATTCTGAAGTATTTATCTTATTGGATGTTTCTGCCTTTGTGGTCACTTCACCACGGCTGCTCAGCCAAGTGCCAGTTAGAAATGCCTTTCTTATTTTTTTCCCATGAATCGGTGTGCAAGCATTGTTTCGATAACACATTGATGTGTTTTGCACGTCTGTTACAGGTGTCCTTTTATAGAGGGGAGATTCCCAACAACCTGCCAGAGGAAGTGGCGAGAAAGAGGAAAGGACATGACAGCCAGTGGCTTACAACTTTGCCGCTAAGACTTCCTGTCAGTTGGAATGACAGTTTTTTCCTTATTTTATGATAACATTGATATATTTATTTTTACTACTAGTACATGAATTAATATGAATGTGTTGGTATTCTTATAAAATAATATCATATGAGAATGTGTATATATTGGTTGAAAATAGAAAAAAGATTAAATATGTACTAAAGTAGATGCTTATTTCTTAACATCAAGTAACAAAACTTGTTACTCGGCTGCTGTTTAGCTGCTACCTTCAAATAACCAGTGGTAAACCCTGCACAATTATCTCCTCTCTGTTTTTGCGATAGGCTCTAAACTCAGACAATAGTTTCAACATGGAAGAGCCCCAGTATCCTCCTCTGAATCTGGGTGACCCTGAGAGTGGCTACCTGACAGAAGCCAACCTGCTGTCCATATCTCTTCAGATAGGACAGGACTGGCATGCTATCGGCATCAATCTTGGCTTAAGCTACCAGGAGCTGGAACGCATCCAGTACAAGTACAGGTAGGGATGATCCATCGTGTTCAGTCAAAGGATCTGAACTGAATAATATAAATAAACCTATGGAATACCAACATCATCTCAGGCTGACCTGTCGAATCGATATTTGTGTTAAAGAAGTAAAATGTGTAAACCTATAGACATATGTAAAGCATCTCTACATGGGTGAGTGATGTAACCAGTGTGTGCACACGTGTGTTAGCACAGCCAAAGCCTCTAAGGGAACAGGATGGAGTGAGATGTAACGTGACTGACGGAAAAACCGCAGTGGGAGAGAAATGGTGGAAATTTTGATTGTTTTAATCTGCACTGTCAGCCATCACTAAGCCATCTGGGACACGGCAGGAGATTACACACAGACTGATGCTCATCTGTTCCTCCCCCTACTCCCCACGCTCAGAAAAACCTCTCGTGACGCATCCAGGGGGGCGGAGGAAAAATGCATCATGTACAAAATCATACATGTTGTGGAGATGGTTCTCTGTGAAAGGTTTTTATATAGAAATGTTTTCACGTCATTTGTGTGAAAATAAATGTTTTATTTAGGAAGCAGGCGGTGCATAGCCTACATTTCAAAGAGATTATCTACTTTTTATACATGATCTATCTTCAAACTGCATGGAGCTCCGATATCACTTAAGCTGCAATGATAAGTCGATAAGTTATTAGTCTATTGAAAGAAAATAGGTAGCCAACTATTTTGATCATTTCAGTCATTTTTCGAGCAAAAATGTAAAACATTTGCTGGTTCCAGCTTCTTAAATGTAAGGACTTGGTGCAATATCAAGAAAATGATTTTATTCTGTGGTTGAACTGAAACATACACTACTGCTTAAAGAATTGAGTCTTGTGGTAATATGAGAACCACTAATATTCTTTAAATCAAAGTATTTATTTAACATCAGTATTTACTAATCCTTTGTTGAGCTTGACTGATGTATATGTGGGCTATTGGTTGCATTAGACAGATTTTTGGGCTCATGTGCAAGTTGTATATTGGCATATACTGTATATATATATAAATACCAGAATTGTTTTACTCCCTAATATCAGTATCGACTTTGGCCCCGAAAATCGAGCAAAAGTCGAGCTCAAATCCTTTGTTAGATTAGTGTAGCTGATGAAAAATGTCTGGTGTTTGTTCTCCTCTCCTCACCAGGGACAACCTGGGAGGCTTGGTGCTGGACATGCTGTTCCACTGGGCCCGAGGACAGAGGAATGCAGGACCCGGGGCAGCGGCGAGGCTGGTGGCCGCTATGGTAGAAAGCGGCAGGAGGGATGTAGCAGATGAAATCGAGGACATTGTCAGTATAGGAAGGAGAAAGTACTCTGAGTCACTGAGGAGGGTAGGTCTGGAAGCTGAGAGCTCCTCCCTCGGTGAAACACAGCAGTAGGTGAACACACGCTGGGTGCAGATGGCTGACTTACACTTGAGTAACCTGTTTACAACGTGCCTCCATCATCTCTTCCGGCTGTCTAAACAACTGTCCTGGAGGACGAGAAAATCTCTCTTTGTCACAATTTGTTAAAATCATGGCACCTTTCACAAGACTTGCATGAAGATGATGGCCTTTGCCTTGTTTTCTCCACTTTTTAAAAGCTGTCTCAGTGTGCAAGACAACACAGTCGAAGCCCATTTTGCTCAGGAAAATGAAAAAATTATGAAAAGTCATAGTCATCATTAATAAAACACTCATGGTAGGTTAAAATCATGAGATACTAAGTACTTACTACCTCTTAATTCTGAGTTGCAGCAGTATTTCATCATTGACTTTTGACAATGTTGTCACTTTGACTTAGTATCTCATTATTTTGACCCACCATGACTACTTTTTATCACCTTTTCATTGAAAAACAAAATTCTCCTGAGTTAATTGTTACTTGACCTGAACTGTTACCTGTTCAGGTCAGAGTTAAGAGACAGAGCAAACACGCAGGTCCAACGAGTTGTTTGACCTGCTGAAAGTGCAAGAGGAGGCAGATTTTACGGTTGATTAAATTCTTCCTTGTGTGCCTTTGGTCGCCTGGAAACCAGCTGAGCCCCAGTGCAATCTCAGTGGCAAATGAGGACACAAACAGTTTTTTAATGTATTTATGAATTTCCAATGTTTTTATGTATAGTAAAACTGTAATAAAAAGAAATGTGTCAGCTATTTTTGAAACTTATTGCTCCGAGTCCTGTAGTAGGTTAGAGGGAAGACCCCCTAAAAACGCTTTAGCTGTTGAGATACCTCCACTGGGATTAGGATAAAGCACAACAATGATTTTCATATACTCTAAGGTCTACAACATATGAAGCGGATTCGTCAATAAAAATATTTTCTGCAAAAGTGAAGGGCCAAACAGTACATGATGCACCTGAGCTCATGTAAATTCATAATGCAAGCTGTGATTGATCCCAAATTTCGTGTGCCACTGGGCAGGTTGTTCAATTACATGTCAGAGGAACAGAATGTGTACAGCACTACATACAAGGAACCCAATACGTGTAAATATTAAGTATGAAGGTCGAAGATGAATGCATTAATTTACTTTTAAGCAGCTTTGGCTGGGATAATCCCACAAACACCTTGGGTGTAGAGGTATGACTGTGCTGAATCCAGTAATAAACATAACGTTTCTGTAGCAAATGGTCTACATTAAAAAAAAATTATGACTTGTTCCAGGTATATGAAATGGCCATAAATAGCATGTCTGCAGTCAGTCTGGACACCAAAAAAATACACTTTAATCAGACCACTTATTTAACATTGTAGCATGTCACTCATCCACATCATCCTCTTGACAACGTGTTTCATGTTTGGACACTCAGGAGAAGAGCAGGAGCAAAACTCAGTGCACATCATCTGACATCACACTGAAAGGCACTGACATTGTGGTGTTCCTGAGCTCCAGCACAGCAGCTTGTTTCTGGAACAATGTGGATCCTTCTTTGACTGTTAAGCCTTTTCCGATGGGATTCTAGGGAAGTGCCTCTGGAAGTCTGACATGTTGCTCTCAGAACATGCAGCTTGAAAGCATCTCCAGTTGGGGGCAGTTGTGTCGCTGTGTCGTACACTGTCGACATTGTAAAGCCTTCCGAGGCATTGTGATTTGTGATTTGGGCTATATAAATAAAATTGACTGGACTTGACAGATGGAGGGCATATTTTCTTGCCACAGGCAATGCTTCGTCCAGGCTGTCACATAATCCAAAGCTTGACTATTCTTATAAATCAACACGAAGGGTCTGCAGCTTTGTAAAGAGCTGTTGTTTTCCCTTTCCTGTATCAACTACTTATGCTGTTACAGCCTGTGAAGGCGTGGCATGCAGGTAGGCAATCAAAGAGTTGAACTTCAAGTTTCTTTGTAAAAAAAAAAAAATATATAGATTTGTCCAAACCTTTCCTTCGGCCATGTCCAGAATGCATGGGGTAAATGTTGCAAACATCCATTGGCTTGAATAGTAGTTAAACCAAACAATATATGTGCGATCGCGTTTGACGATAAGACAAGAATGTGACTGGATAAGGTGTACTGTATGTAACAACAATAGCTTCTAATCTCTTATCAGCATCCTCCTGGTTAATACCTACGTCTACAAGGCTTTCTACTCCGAGTTATTCACTCCTTCGCTCCTCAGACCAACGGACAACAATACGACCATAGACCTTCATATTTGGTATTTCCAATTTTGGTTCTTCTGTGTATATAATACTGTATTCAGTGGGCGATTTGCGATAGATAAAGGATCAAAGGATCAATGAGTCAAGCAGACTAAACCGACCAAAGGACTACTCTGCTCCTCTACTCTTTGTGCTACTAGGGAACGGAGAAGGGGGAATGGCAGGTTAACGAGAGGATGTATTTAGGTCATTTTGCTAATAAAGGGATGCATTTTGGCAACTTCCCTCAATGCATTAAGATATTCATATTCTGTTCGTTTTAATTTGCACTCCTTTTATCACAGTATTTGTCAATTTAACCACTTTTCCAGTAAAACATTTTAAATATGGAGGACTTTCTTGTGTTTAGTCTCACCTCCAGTAGGGGTGTCTCTCTCACTATCCTACAGTGAGTCCCTGGTTGTTTCAGGCACGTTTATTGCTGCACGCTGCCTGTCATCCCAAATATCTCAACTGTAGCCATTTCTCCCTTCTATTTTTGTGTTCAAGGTCATTGGGTTGAGTCGTCATCATGATGACGCTGTCCCCCATCCCCCACCCCTACACCTGCACATAAAATATGTGTCTGCATTTCTACTACATGCCACTAGAGGACCCTTTTAAATCCCTTTGCTGTGTTTTTTTTTTATTCCTCCTCCCTCTCCTCCTCCTCCTCCATCGCCAGTCAGGCTGCTCCCCCTCCCTGCCTCCCTGCCTGCCTGCCTGCTTTCACTCCCACCTCCTCTTACCTCCCTCCGCTGGACTCAAATGCTACTAACGCCGGTAGGTTAGCTTTTGTCGGTGTGTCAGCCAAAGATACAGAGTGAAAAAGGCTTTGATTTCCCCCCCTCAGCCACACCGGGACAGATAACGGACACGGCTCTATGTGGTATGTAGATGTAGACAGTTACAGTGTTGTTGGTGTCTGAGTCACAAAATGTGTGTATTGGCTTACAGCCGTTAAAGAACCTCACCTGGGGGAATAACGTGAAGGCGACACGTTAAGCTACATTTCTGTTTAACAAATAGAGATAACGTGCAGAGCTAGCTTGATTTCATTGTGGGTCACGATTGTTTTGCGTGTGTGTGAGGTTGTCGCTTCGATGTGTGAGGCTGTAAATCATTTTTCCGTTATGTGGCAAACATTACATTTTAACATATGGTGGGTTCAGAGATGTAACGTTCACGGCCGGCCTATTGCATTTCAAGCTAGTGCAGTGTCGGCATTAACGTTATGGATCACGAATAACGGTGATACAGGGGTCGTTATATGCCGGTTATTATGTCATATTTTTCCCATAAAACCGACCAGCCATTGAACGGAGGTCTAACAGTTATTCATGATGATGTTAACGGTGAACGTGTTATGTCACGGCTCGTGGTTTTTATGGACATGTTAGCTCGCTCTGTTATGGATGTTACCGCAGAGTAACGGGACCAGTTACCGAATCTCCCCCGGACCTGAAGGGGGCCGCTGCGGCCGCCCTCTGCCGGCTTCCGCTCAGCAGTGACGGTGTGATTATCATGTGGGCTGGGATGTTGGTAGTGGAGGGTAAACCCACTTAAACTGTACCCACCTCCTTTCTCATTGGTAGAGGAAAGTCATGCAGACTCTAGCTAACCAGTGACATACTGTCACTTGTTAGTACAGGATGGAAAGAAGGAATGAAATACACTATTCAAAAGTAGTTGGGGATATTGGGATATGGGTGCATATATGCATGTGCATGGATATGCAATACAAGTCTAATGAAATGTGTTGCATACTACTAAACTCAAGTTTAAAGTCAAGTTTAAAGTATTAAGTGCTTGTGTTGTAAACTGCTTAAGTAGATACCTCTGTGTAATTACCACTGTTGGGAGAAGTACTCAGATAGAAACAGACATTTTACAAGTAAAAGACGTAACGCAACAAAATCACAGGATAGAGAATAAAAACAACAAATAACACAAGTTGTACGAAGTAGTGCTCATTATCCAGCATCACCCCTTTTAATTACATTACTCAAAAGTAGTTGGGGATATTGGGATATGGGTGCATATATACATGTATATGGATATGTAGTACAAGTCTAATATAATGTGTCGCATTATTTTTGGGGACCAAAAATATTCATAAAACACACAATAAAAATTCAGATTCAGTCACGGAAGAAACAATCAAGTGAAACACAAAAAAATCATAATATCCCTAACTTTCAGAAGTGTAATTGCTTATTACTGCTGAGTATCTTGTTGGAGGCCATTTCTATTTTAAGGTATAAATTCACCAAATGATAAAAATGTAGTCATTAGCTACTCAGTGCTTTAGGGGCTTTTTTGGGAGTTTGAGCAGAGATGAGGGAGTTCATAAAAAGGCAAGTTGCTTTAAAGGATGAGTTCACCCAGAAACAATAATTTAATCATTATCTGCTGAGCCTCATGCTGATGGAGAGTTCCTCCTGACATCTTACTTGGCCGTAATTCTCCCTTATGTGTGCTTTTTGGGAGTTTCAGCAAAGATGAGGGGGGTAAAGATAAATACATAAAAAGCCCAAAAAGGCAAATTTGTCGAGGGTGTAAAAAATGTCTTTTCAAATCAATTTGGAAACTCTGGGTTACAGAGACTTACACCACCTGTTTTTTTAATTTATTTATTTTACGTTTTAAAATAAGTCCCGCGTAGGGTTGCAGCAGTACGAGATTGTCACCGTACGATAGCCGTCCAAAAAAAATGATAGAATTTAATACTATAGTTAAACAAATGTACAAGGTATCATAGCCATCAGTTTTCATAGCATGGTATACCTTAAAAACGGTATGTTACTGCAACCCTAGTCACTTCTCTATAGTCTGAGAATGCTGCAACGCTGTTTTGCAGTGAAGCTCCAGAAATGATTTGTGGACTACAAATCTTCACCTGACTTTCCATCAGCATGAAAGTGAATAGATAATGATTTAATTTAAATTTTGGGGTGAACTTATCCTTGAAGCACCTTGCTTTTCTATGTGTCCTCTCATCTCTGCTCAGACTCCCAAAATGCACGGGAACGTTACTGCTGAGCAAGATGTCAGGAGGATGTGCAAACTTACTGCAATGCATGCTTTTAAAAGAAGTAACTTTTTTTCATCGTGACCAGTGCGTTGGATCGGTTATGTCGAGGCCAAGCAGTCGCCCTGAAATAATTGATGAGGTGAGTCATTCCTGCGTGTAGGGTGACATCCTATGCTTTCCAGTGGAACTGTTGTACCTTTTTGGCTTTCATTCAGTAGGACAACAACACTGTGTTAAATATTAATGTAATCTTTATGCAGGGCTACACACATATAGCCATGCCTGACAGAAAGCTAACATCCCAAAGCCAAGGACAGCTAAATGTCACTGGTACCGTATGTGTGCACCGAATGGAAATGCTGGTGGAAAGATGCTGTGCCGTTGTGTGAAAGAATCCTTTAGGCCATCCAAGGCCTTACTGTAATCTGTAACCAGATGCTTCAATGCTGGCTTTCTATCTAAGGAAAGTCAGCACACAGTGGCGTTATTATTTGCCTATCAAGGAAGTAAGAAAGCTGAGAGGGAGGCAAAACAGACACGATGCAAGGGAGAGGCCCCAGGTGACTTTAGAAACTGGGCCACCAGAGATACCTGTGGTGTCAGGAGGGACTAAACACAACACCGCCTCTCTGCACTGATGGGCATTTTGGCTGCCTGAAAGTTGAACTCTTATTTCTGATCCACAGCAGGTGATTACAACAATGCATCACTGTGCAGGTTTAATAGCTGCAACATGAAACTCAGCTATAGAGGACCTGTAGTGGAAATGCATCCACTATGCCTCCACTCACTCCACTGGTTGTAAATGGAGATTGCCGGAGAGCTTTCATAAGTAGGTATTAGGTTTATAATCCTGATGCTGGAAGGAAGAGGGAATAGTAATCAGATTTATCTGTGACACCACAAATTTCATCCCTTGTTTCCGCAGTGCTGTAGATGTCCAAAAATAGACGGCATCCTATAAACCAGTATCTGAAAAAAGCACGATAACAGCATCACAGCAGCTGTCAGATTTACAGTGAAGAACTGTAGAAATACATCTGTCAATGCTGAGAACTATTTTAAACCTGGTCCTTTTAGTGATATTCGATGCGACAAACAGTTTTAGAGCGAAAGATTTAAAGCAGTTTCTTTAATTGATAGTCGACTGCCTTAACATCGATTATTGAATAATCGTTAATAATGTATGGACTATGTTGGAGGTTTTTCCATTAGCAAAGTGTTTTAAACACTTACTTGATCTATGTTAGAGTCGGCTACATTGGGAGTTCAAAGAACAGATAAAGTAAATACCAAGTTACTTGGATGATAAACTAAATAACTCAAAACAATGACTTAATTTTAACTGAGGAGCTCCTGTCTGTCGCTTTTCAAGAACTGGCCCAACGAAATCCAACCCATATTGAGGCTACTAAAAGGCTAAATGTTATAATATTGTTTGGATAGAATGGGGTGCCCAACCTTTACCCTCTGTCCACAACTGAAACTTGAGGGTGAATCTTTGGCCAAAAAGCAATCACTTATTGTACTGTAATATTAAGATGCAAAATGGCACTAAGATTCCCTAAATTGTCTGAATTCCTGCACAGTGTCGCTCCTCCTGCCATGTTCACTATGAAAAATAGTTAATAACAAGGGTTCCTACTTATTTAAAGAGCATTTAACCTCACATAAAAAAAACCTCCAAGTAATATTGTAGTTGATTAAATCCTATACTTGTATATATTTGCTAGAAACATCTGCCGGGCCAAATTGAACCTGGTGGGCCATCTTTGGCCTGTGGGCCCCATTATAATTTTAATTTCAGTTAATGACCCTTAACTGAATGAAAACAGATGGGTTTCTTGGTTGAGCAAATGCTTTATTAAAGTTTCATAAAATACTATGTCATGACAGACATGAAACTTGATATAAACTTGAAATATTATTCTTTTAATTAATGTTAATATGGTAGAATTCAATATAATATCAGATATAAGCAAATGTACACAGTATGATAATCATCAACAGTATGTCGCTTCAAATGTACTTGTGTTTTAATTAAATATAAATATATATCATATTGAATATAAATATATAATATTTACTCATACCAGTATTTGGTATTTTACTCAATTTATGCCCATCTCTGATTGTTGGTTCATACATTTTTAATCGGCCCTAAAGCACAAGGATATATCAAGCTTGAAGTAAGTCATGTAATACCAGCTCAGAGGAGCTTTGCTGTTGACTAAAGTCCTACCAACAAATTAATACTTTTGATTAATATTAGAAAAATAGCTCCAGAAGGAAGTAAAAGTGGACAGATTGGGGTTGTATATTTGACGTGGCCTTTGTGCTCTTGCAGCTGAGAAAAGTACTTGACATCTGATGGAGGATTGCAGGAACACACTCCTTGGTGCAGCTCCTCTGTTGGTGGCTTAGAGCTCACAGCGAGTTAATCAAACCAGTTCATGTGAGACAGATGGACTGATAACAACAGCCTGCTCTAAGCTAATGAGGAAGGGTCCGTGTTATTTTTCCTTTCTTTGCCGACTAAGCCACAGTCACGTGAGCGGACTGCTGACCAACACAGCCAGTCACTTCCTCCTGTCAATCACCAAACTCACGGTCGTTTAGTCAGCAAGACCTTAACTCTGGTTGGCACTCGAGGACAGGGAGGTAGTTCAGGAGCTGTCATGGATAAGGTAAATTTTTCTCTGGTTGATTTGAATGAAAGGAATTTGCATGGAGTTTTGCCTAGGAAATGATCTGGCTTGGATTTGGCTCCAGATTGTCAGTAGCTGCAGTGCTATATATTTATCCTTTTGTGAGGCTTTTGCAATTGAGACGGAGCAGATTAATCTGAGCCACTGGCTGCATGTATGTTCTGGATTTTTGAACAGAAGAGATTCTCATCTCCCCTGTTTCTTCTTTTATTTAAATGTGCTTATAATGGTTGAACAATGTTAGAAAATCAATCAAAAGAAGTGGAAAAAGGTTTCGTAAAATGTTGCCTTTGCCATGCCATTTGTTACCAGCTATCATCTCAGTGTAAGTCTTAAATCTAAATTGTCTAAAATTGCACAGTAAACAATTGATCCTGAGTTGAAATTGCTTCCAGAGAGATTTAAGAGCATGTGTTACGATCATTTTATTCATTGTATTCTTCTACATATTACCTCAACTACATAACACTTCAATTACATAATAACCAACCTATTATGTAATAATTATTGTTATGTTTTATTTTGCAATAATCATCAATTTAAATAATCGTGTATGGTATGTGTTGATATAAGTGTATAAGATAAGTTAATTTAATATCCTGACATCCTGCAAAATAAGATCTCCTGCTTTGTTACTGACAATGTTTAACGTAAGTGTCCTTGTCAGTGAAACAGTGTTTATTGCCTCGTTGCTCAAGTTGAAACGATGATCAAGGGTCAAAAACAGAGCTGTTATCTGTCGGTGCCCGGACTCTGAAGTAGCTCTTTAATCAAGTGTGTCCTATAGTTGTTTTTGGGGTATGAGTTATGTTAAAAGTTCTGCATGGCAGCCAAGTTGCACAATCACCTTGTCTATTGTTTACTCATCAGTGCTTATCTGCTCTAGTGGGACAAACTCAAAATATGACCTCTGTGTGAATGTAGGACAGAGATGTTTAAAGTCAGTTAAGGTTGGATAGTTTGATCAAGAAGTTTCAGTCACTTTAAAAGGTATTTTATTGTCTACTTTATCGGGTCTTGTCAGAAGTGACTTCTCTTTGATGGTTTAGTCCGGGCTAAGGGTGGGAATCACAGAGTATCTCAAGATATGATTTCGAGATATGTTGAATGTCGTGAATCCACAAACTGGGATCAAGCTGTTGAAAGGAAGGATACAACTAAATTATTTTCAATCTGTGTAAATTAAGTTTACAGAGAGAGTAGCGACAAATTGTCAGGAATCTGTTCAGAGCGGCTGCATGCTTTAATAAAAATGTCTATATTTGACATCAGTGTATCAACAGTGGTATCACAAGAGATACAGTATGTTGCTGTAGCACTACTTTGTCCCACCCTGAGTCTGGAGAGAATAAATACCAGATCCCCTGCAGTTTGTTATTTTTTCTTGTGCTGTGGGAATAAAAGGAATTCCTTGGAGACTTCGTTGATGAGAGATGAGACTGTGCTGCAGACTCTGCACACTGAGGCCAGTTGTTTCCATACAGACTCCCAATTGTCCTGACAAGACAGTACAGCCAGGCTGTGACTGTGGGTCAAATAAATGTCCTGCTGCAGACTCAGTTGTATGTTGTAGATAAAGTGAAGTGGACGAGCAACGCCGCAAGCACGGTAAAAAAAAATGAGGGAGATGCCAGTTTGATGGGTGACTCATGTAGGACTGCAGTGCTCTTTAACAGCCATACATTTTCTACCAACAGAGCATATAGTCTCCTGTGAAAATGAAGGGAAATCACTGTGCTGACTGTGGAGTTTATAAGGAAGTCAGTGACAGGAAATAGGGAAACAAAAGTAGCGTGTGAGAAGGTGGGCTGCTGGGTGAGAAAACGTTGAGGTCGATAAACAGTTAGAGGGATAAAAGCGACAGAGGAGGGCTGTGGAGGCGGCTGTGTGAAGCTCCAGGGAGGTGAGAGGAGAACACCCAGCCAACAGAGACCAGAGAGGCAGCTCGCTGACCTGGTCTGACTCCCCCTCTCCTCCTCCCTCCTCCACCTCTGGAGCAGCCAGTGAGGGCCTCAAGTCCCCATCCAAACCAAACAAACCAGACCACAGGCGCATTCATGCCGAGATACAGTTATCATCAGAGACCTAAACATCCATGCACGCTGCACAGTCCCTCTGAAAAGGAATCTGAGGAATTAGAGATGCATACGTATGTGTGCAGTTGCACTTCATAAAAGAAAGCCACAAGTCAGCAAAGATGTGAGACGGAAAAGCTGTGTTTGAGAGTCGTGACTCGTGACTGAGGGGGGAGGGTCGCTGAGGAGAAGATGGGAGGAGGCGGGTTGCAGGCGCAAAGGCAGGTTGTGATTGGTGGATGGAGGGGGTGGAGAGAATGAAAGGGGAAATGGGAAGCAGCATCTTTTCACAATGAGGGCAAACTGTACCAAAAATAGGGAGCATCTTGGCAACGTTAGATGTATCACATCTGTTTGCTCAAAAACAAGTGTTATAGCATGCAGAAGATATCCTGTATGACTCCAGCGTCACAGTGAAGGAGCTTATGCATAAAACATGAGCGTTCAAGGACACACATGACGCACAGATGTTGCAGTGGTTGTAGATCTGTTTGCAGAACATAATCCCTCTACAGTGATTGGTAAAGCTCTATTTTTAAGGAGCCGTTAGAAAATATTGGCAAATTATGCTGCATCATAGTAAAATATGGAAATGTATCTTGTGTCATTGTCCTTATTTAGGAAGTGAAAGGTGAAATACAGAGTTTTTGAGTAATAGCAACTCTTGCATTCCTTCACTCTAGCTTCTCATTTGTGAGGATTTGCTGCTTTTCTTCTGAATGTTTGGCCTTTGGAGTGCTGGTTGGATTAAATACTTCTGACCTTTTAAAAAGGTTTTTTATTTGCTTTGTTGAGGCCCTCACATTCATCTGTGGTTTATCATGAGTCGCTTATTTTAACTGAGCTCAGCTTCAGTTGCCCAACTATCATGTGAGCATTTTGTCAGTGTGTTGTCAGCTAGTGATGCCATGCCAAGACTAAATGTTGCTGACTTGCCAGCCCATCTGTAGCTGAGGGCAGTATCAATGAAGATCTTTCTCTTGTGATTAAAATTTCTTCCCCAAAGTCAGAAAGACTGGTGACTTTTTAAGGAAAGCTACATTTTAGGCAGAGGTGGGAATTGTGGAGTCATCAAGTCATCTCCATGCCATGTATTTATTCTGCTCAGTCACTGAACCAGGTGCATTCACTAATTAGCTCACCTTCCTGGCTGAAGAGATGTGCTGATTGGACTCAGCTGGTTTAGTGCATGAACAGAACAAATACATGGCATGGAGATGACTTGATGACTCCACAATTCCCACCTCTGATTTTAGGAGTGAAAAAGGCAGTTCTGTGTGGACTGGTTGATAATGATTCACCTGTTGACGACTTAAATGCACAATGATTCTTGATGCATCTCGGATGTATCTCAGTGTACAGCAACCTCCTAAATCTTCTGTATAACTGCACACGGCTACTTTTTCACCATTTAATACAAGGAATAAGATAAATTCCCTTTTCATTCAGAAAGACTTGTAAAAATCAGATTACCAAAACTGCATCTCTCATTTAAAAAATGTGTGGGTTACACGGTGGTAGAAAGAACTCCTCACTGCAGTCAGTATAGCAGCTTCTGCTGTGGTTTGAGGATCGGGTTGCACATCAACACCTCACGGTAGCGCCTCCATCTCACATCTCACTTAAGATGCAGCTCTCTACAACGCTTTTAGCTGTTTATAAAGGAGGGTTGCATGTCCAATTTTTGATGACTTTAGTTCTTATTCCTTCGGACAGAAGTGTCTGCTAAATGAAGTGAACATAATGTAACAAGACAAGCGATTTAATCACAGCACCTTGGGCTTCAGGAAGCTGTGATAGACATATGTAGAGCGATTAATAACTGATGATAAAAACAATTGTCGATCTAGATTTCGGGGGGTGGAACTAGTATTTGCAGTTTCTGCAGCGTGATGTAAAAGCAAGCCTATTAATGAACTATTGAAATGTACTGATCCTCTGTTTGTTGGACTGTTTCTGTTAAGAGAGAGTGTTTAATCTGATCAGGTCCTTTCCTATTTCTTTGCAGATATCCCCTGAATTAAACTAACAACAACTGAAAGGAGACAAGTGGACAAAGCATTATCAGACTACATAATCCACACTTGGACAGCAACACACTACTGTAACCAAACAGCAAAAGACAAGGACAACCTACCGAGTGTCTAGCTAACACACAGATTGACACTTTGACTAGCCAGGGCTTGACATAAATGGCTGACAAGCAGATCAGGTAAGGCTGAATGTAGAATGACTACAAATAGCAGCACTGTGGCCTTTGTTTCATCTATCCGCCTGTCATATTTTATATTTTTTTGTCTCTTCCTCTGTCACCTTCATCCAGTTTGCCTGCCAAATTGATCAATGGGGGGATCGCTGGCCTAATTGGAGTGACCTGTGTGTTTCCCATTGACCTGGCCAAGACTCGCTTGCAAAACCAGCAAAATGGATCTCGCCTTTACACCAGCATGTAAGAGATTTCTGGATTTTACATCTCATTGTCAGGACTAACTGGCAGTATCACTCAGGTCGTCATCAGATTCTCAGAATAACACCACATTTTGTAATTGTATTTCAGGTCAGATTGCCTTATTAAGACCATCCGGTCGGAGGGGTACTTTGGGATGTACCGAGGTAAGTTTTTAACTTGAAGTGACTGAAGGTTGTTGTGATTAATGCTGAAGTGTTGGACAAGCGTGAACATTCCTCTACTTGCACAATGTAGTGTGACCTGTAACTGTTTTACAAACTGCATGTCTGTTTACATCCTGTCAGCTCTGCACTAACATTACTTTCGCCTCCAGCCTCAGTTATCACAGTTGAGTAGTAGAGCCAGGCAAGTTGTCAGACTGCTGTACATGTTTTAATACTTGCCTTTCCCCACTTAGTCATTATAGCCACATTTGATGATGTTACAAATACTTAAAAAGACTCTGGTAAAAGTAGTCATACTTCTTTACTCAATTAAATGTGGTAAAGTACATGTACTCAAATTATAAAAGTAGGATTTTGCACTTTCTTTATACTCCCTCAGTATGTATCAGTGTATATGAATACGTGTTTATTTTTTATCCTTCTCTTTTTTATTTGTTTCTATTATATATTTGTAAATAGGTTTATTATGGTACAGTATTTGGGAGAGACATAGTGAACTAAGAATTGTATTGCTTGATAACATGTTTATTTCTGCACATGACCATAAAGCCTTTGAATTCTTTGAATCCCTAAGGATGAAAAAGCACTGTGATCACTGAGGTTGGAGGTGAAGGTAACATAAAGTAACAGGTGCAGTTCAGAAAACTCACTCTACATTGTGCAAGCAGACAATGAGAGCATCAAAGTTGTTAGGTAGATTCTTACTTCCAGCTTCAGACATCAAATTGAGGAATCTGTCTCACTGGTACAGGCATTAATCTGGACAACTATCTGCCACAGACTGACTCATTCTCTGTCCTTTGTCTGTTTCTTCTTTTCTTTTTCTTCCTCTTTGTCCTTTTTTCCCTCCCAGGTGCGGCGGTGAACTTGACACTAGTCACGCCAGAGAAAGCCATCAAATTGGCTGCCAACGACTTCTTCAGGCATCACTTCTCCAAGGATGGGTGAGGCATGAAAGCGCTGACAGTCTGACTTACACACACGCACTCCTCTCATTCACACTCATTAACTGGTGTGTTGACTAACACATGTAACCCGACACACACGGACAAGGAATAGATCGTCGACAGAAAAGCATAACCAAAAAAGACGGTCAGATTGGCATCGAGGAATCTCTCGCTAGTAATGCTGCAGTTAACATTCAAATTTGTGCACTTCAGAGGTAGTTTAAAGAAGAGCTGAATGACTTTAACACAGTTATTTTTTATGATGAAGATGTCTTTGTTTCCCCGTCACAAAAGGGGGAATGAATTAGAACAAAAACAAAATAAACAAGCCAAAAACAACACATTGGTATTGGCATCAGCTATTGGCCAAATTGTTATTTTAAACATTTGTGTTGGCCCAGAATATCACAACAAGTGTTCCCTAATTAGCACACACAATGGTATGTCATGTAAAACATTAGCAGCCGTCGCCTGGTGTTGCTGAAATGAAGCGCCCATTGTCCCCCCGTGAGCACTGTCTGCAAAGATAAACCCGTAGGTTTCTGGGGCATCTATCTCTATGGTGACAAACATGCAGGCTGATGAATGATTGACTTGTCTGGCCCAGCCGCTCTCCTCGTGAATTATTAATCCGCCCTTGCGCCTGACATGTTGATATGGAAGACAAAGATTAGCATCACCAACGCAGGTAGTGACAACTCTTTTTCTAGAAATAAAGTTGTCTGGCTCTCACACCGTCAGTCTCTTGCGTGCTTTAATCTGACCTTTCTCTTCTTCTTCTTCTTCTTTTTCAGAAAACTCACTCTGGTCAAAGAGATGATGGCTGGTTGCGGGGCAGGTACATGCCAGGTGAGTGAGTAAGTGAGGTGCTGCTTTAATTGCATCCTCCTGTTCTCCATCTGGAACCGCTGCCTTTAGCACTGCTAATGTGCTCAGCCATCGCCTCATTTGTCTCTGCCTACAGCCAGAATTAGCCACGACCACGTCAGAATGAGAGATGGAAACAGGCTCGCACTTTGCATTTGTCTCTGTTATCTGTGATCTGAGCTCGACCTCTAAAGTCCAATTTTCATGAATGGTTTTTAATCACTGAAATGTTGTCCTGTTAGTTGGCGATACACTGAAAGCTAGATTTGAGTGATCAGATAAGACGTTGTGAGAATGCTTGGCCATGTGCGCTGAGTGAGTGAGTCAGAGGGAAACGCCTGTTGTCAATGAGGGCAAAGGCTTCAAGCCCGAGGAGCATGATTAGATTAAGTGTAGCAGACCTTGGATTAAGATTGCGCTGAGAACATGGCCATCTCACCCTTAATCCAGTTAACTAGTTACTACTGTGTGGATTAGAGAGGAAAACAAGTGTTGACATTTAGCTCACGGATGCCAGTAGATTTACACTGGACACATGTTTCAAATTCACTTATGCTGAATTGCTCACACTGTGCATATGTTGACATTGTTACCTGATGCTTTTATTTTGTTTGGTTGCAGGTTATTGTCACAACTCCTATGGAGATGTTGAAAATCCAGCTCCAAGATGCTGGAAGAATTGGTAAGAGGAAATTAAATCCAGATGGTGATTTAGCGAAGAATGGAGTGTAGAGAATAAACTGGAGAAACAGTGACCTCATGTGGTCATGTCAAATATTACAACGGCTTCATTCTGCTGTCTTTGAAGTGTTATGAATTCAAAATGTCTGCCTGTATACCTGTTCTTAACATTGTGTGATTCTTGTACAGTAGCCTTTAAATGAAACTCTTGCTGTTATTAATGTTGCGTCTGTAGCTGCTCAGAGGAAGCTGATGCCAGAGACTGTGGCAGCAGGCACTGTGGAGACCAAGTCCCCAACAGCCATGCAGCTCACCAGAGAATTACTGAGGGAAAAGGGCATCGCTGGGCTCTATAAAGGCCTCGGTGCCACATTGCTCAGGTAAAACATGTCTGGCAACTAGGTGGAAGTTTTACAAGCCAACTGTAATGAGACTCACTGGGATCAACCGTGTTTTTTCTTTCTTTTTTTGTAGGGATGTTCCTTTCTCCATCATTTATTTCCCCCTGTTTGCCAACCTGAACAACCTGGGCAAGAGAGGCGTAGACGGGCCCGCTCCCTTCTACGTGTCGTTTATATCAGGCTGCCTCGCGGGGAGCACAGCGGCTGTTGCTGTCAACCCCGTTGATGGTGAGCAGTGGGACATTGTTAGGGCGACGTGTGCACCGTTGGTGTGATGTTATATATTCACCTGAGCTCTCTGTGTGTTGCAGTGATAAAGACTAGACTGCAGTCACTGAACCGAGGAAGCACAGAAGACACGTACAGTGGAGTGACTGACTGTATCAGGTGACCTCATTATGTCTTTTCCGCTGCAGCATGTGTGAGACTGTGTGTGTAGTCACGTCAAGTGAACAGTCAACATTTATTTAAAGAGTATCTCAACAAAAAACAAGGAAAACTACAGCAGAACTAGCAAATTATACAATTGATTCATTATTAATCAACTGCCTTAATCTATTATCAGTTAATAATTAATTATATATGAAGTATTTTGGACGTTTTTCCGTTAGAAAACTGTTTTAACCACTGACTTGATTTATGTTTTATGCAAAATCAGATTTTAAAAGACAGATAAAGGAAACACCAAGTTACTTGAATGACAAAAGCTCAAATCTAATCTGATTCAACTACTGGCCCAACAAAAGCCAACCCATCAAAAACCAGAGGCAATCGAGGCACTCCAAATAAGAAAAAGTATCAAAAACGAGCGAGAAATTACTGAAAAGCCCTGATGAAAACATATTGCTTTTTTTAATGACTGGCCTATTAATTATTTAGCCACTATAATACACTCGTTTTAATATTTCCTTCCCCCGTTTTTGATGCTTTTGTTCTTATTTAGTGTGCCTGGATTGCCTCTGGTTTTTGAATTGCTTTTTTCCCCGTTTTCCCAGAGCTCCTGACACAATTCTCATCTACTGTACATTGTCTTACACAGAGCAACCCGTAATCATCTGGCCATATTGAGGCTACTAAAAGTGTCTTTTTGTATTTTATAAATGACACATTACTGGTATTTTATTAAATACATTTTCTCATGCCAATATTTTGTTTTTCATGTTGATATATTTAATAAGCAAGTATTTGTCAATAATATACTCTAGAATGTATTTTTTTGCCCATCAGTAAGTTAAATTAATCGATAAATGATTCATCATTAACATCCCTAATTTACAAGGATGGTATCAAGCTATAATTTATTCATATACAGTGGTGGAAAGAGTACTGGAAGTACTCATGTACCAGCACAATTACATTACTGAAATATAACTCAATTTCAAGTAAAACTGCTGGTATTAAAATAATATTAAAGCAAAAGCACAAAGTATTCTTCTCAAATGCTACTCAGAGTATTAGTCACTTTTTAACCATTGATGTCTAATGCTTTATCAATAGCAGGCTCCCAAGTCCAGCTGTGTTCTGCTCAGTGGTCATTATCACCTCTCCAAACCTGAGTTTGTTTGTTTTTTGTCTGTATGTCAGGGTTTTCATTGGCCTGTTTGTGATCAAAAAGCCTTATTGGCTACAAAAATGCAGATGAAAAGTTCAGAGATTAATTAAAATTGTACTCAGTGCTCAATTATGATTGCCAAATAAATGATTTAATTATAGTAATTTGAGTAGCTGTAATTAGTTACTTCCACCCCTGCTGGATTAATACTTCGGATTCTTACAGTACTAGAAAACAACGGCTCCAGAAGGAATATAAAAGTGGACAAATTGGGTCGTATACTGCATGTGGTCTTTGTGCTCTCGCAGCTGAGAGAAGTACTTGACAGTTGAAATAAAGGGCCACCAGCACCATATCTACTGCCACGTAACTCGACTTGGCTGTATGTTTTAATGAGCCTTTCTTCCCTCTCTAGGAAAATCCTGCGTAATGAGGGTCCATCAGCCTTCCTGAAGGGAGCCTACTGTCGAGCCTTGGTCATCGCGCCTCTGTTTGGCATCGCCCAGGTGGTCTACTTCCTGGGCGTGGGTGAATACATCCTCAGCTTCTTGCCTAAAAAAGACAACTAAGAAGAAGCGCCTCCTTACTGCCTTTCCCTCCCATAATGCATCACACCGATTGTGTGAGGATTCATCTCATTGTGAAGAAAGTTTTTGACGGGTCGAAGCCTGACCAACCAGTACATTTTGTTTTAAATTTGTTGTGTTGAATGTTGAAATAGTTTCGGATTGAGCCTTTGTTTTGCCAAGCTGCCTGTGGTGGCGCACAAAATTCCAGTTGGCATGCTCAGCTCGCTCTCTGGAAATGAAGCCACAGATATCAGTTTTAAAGGAATATTGCTTTATGATTACATTTTGTTGCATTTTTTGAATATGATTGTTGAATTTCAAAGTAGATGTACTGCCCTTGGTTGCTGCAGCTCAGCCAGCCCCACAGTACCTGTACTAAATAAGTAATTTAAAGTACTGATTCTGATTTTTAAACTGTAACTAGCTAAATTAAATGCACATGTACTTAAATTTGACAGATATTTAAGAACATTAGATCTGCTAGGAGATTTACTAAAAATGCAATTCATAGAATTCCCCCTGATTTTAAGTCTTAAAGGACAGAATATGTAGAATTATAGCAAAACATCTGCCTGTGCAGGGAATGCGTTGCTTTGGAAGCAGCACATCCCCTGTGATCTTTCCTGAGAAGCCACATCCCTTCCCGTAAGTGGTTGTAATGAACTCAGCCATTCATCTCCGAGCACACTTTGATTGCCTTGGCTTTTTAAGTAGATCAGGCTCCATCTGATATTTAGCACTACCACAATGGTTCGGCTGTTTTGCAAGAAAGATATCTCGTGTTTCACTCACAACACTGAGGAGACAGTGTACAACATTTGGGCATTATGCACTAACAACATGTACACATTGTTTAACATCCACGTAGAATCACAAAAACTGCTTCTAAGCTTCCCTCAAAGGGTCAAGCGCCTTGTACTTGTGGCCACACCCCAATCAGTGATGTCACCGCAGGGGTTTTGCCTTTGACGGATGATGGCAGCGCTGTGACATCACTGATTTGATTGTGGCCAACACTGCAGCGCACTTTAAATTTCCAGTCCACAGAGAGCAGTGCAGCCCCGTGTGATTCAGATAAAAGCATAAGCTGTGAACACTTAATGGGTTGAAAGTAATTTTAATAGAGCGCCAGATTAGTCGTAGATATTCAGTAATTACGCTTACAAACTGTCAGACGTCACATGCTGCGGCCTCGCGAGTACAGTCATCCATTGTGGAGCCAGTGAGATCTCAGCCGGAGCAGTTCATACCCCTCAGATCCAGGCACGATTATTATTGTTTACATGATTTCAATTCGTTATCCGAACTTGAATCCAGTGGCAGGACCCAAAGAGCTAATGAAAAACATTTCTCTATCAGAGGACTAAAGGGGTTTCACTGTTTTATGAGATTTACCAAACGTCTTTGCTTGTTTGCTTTAGAGGTTTTGTTTGCTTTAAGCTGCGAGGGAAAGCAGCCCCGTCGTATCTCGTTTATGCATCACAACACTGAAGCCCTGCCATTGGTTTATCTCGCCGGAGATCAAGGTGACTTTGATGTGTGTTACCCAATCACATTCCTTCCTCACTCCCGCTGTTCAAGCAGCTCGTCAGTTGTACTGTTGCACTGTGCAACTCTTCAATGTATTATCATTTGTGGGAGTGAGATCTATTTATCAATATTCCTTTCTATAGGCAGTATAGCACTATATATTTGTATGTGTTGTTTTCTCTGTGTCAAAGTGTCCACCTTATCTATATTGTACATATGCAGATGATATGAACTTTATGTTTTAGGATTTATTGTTTGTTTTGTACATGATGGCTTATTTGCACACCTACCTCTCCAGCTCCCCCCTCGATCCATATTGTGGTGATTTTACGTTACGATGATGTGGACTTATCAAATGAAGGAACATCTTTTAATGCAACGAGCATCATTTGAACTTAAATGCAGCGTATTGATGAGTTTTTTTGTATGCAAAGGGGAACACTAGTGTAGACGTTCGATGGTTTTTGGAGGTGCCATTTCTCCTGAGCTATTGGTTGGCCTTTTGTCCCGTTTCCTACAGTTTTATCAACTGGGACCAAATGAAGCATCATATAATGATGATAGAGATGTAGTTAGCTTTATGTGAATGACCTATGGCACTACTTAAACTGCTCTGGAAATGAAAGAAAATGAAACACACTTTGGACAAGGCCAGTACTGACCTGCTGACATTAGACTGTAAATCTTAACGCCTGTATTTTTGAGTGGTGCTTCTTTCACGAAGTCGCTGCACTAACGACCAAGGCTGTACCGACTGACTTACATGCTAGCAAATCTCAGCGTTATCGATGTCTTAACTGAAAGCCATAGGTCAGGGGGGGCGTAAGGACTGCTAGACATCGACTGGCACCTCCAGCCATGTTGACAGATGAAAGCTGAGCCACAGGAAAACGGCAAATAAAAAAAAAGACCTGCCTGCCTCCTCGTGAGAGCTCGTCTTTATGAATTCCTGTTGTAGTTTTTTTCAACATTCCGATTGCCAGTTCATCTCATATGTATACGCTGTTATTGTGATCATAATGCCTATTTTTGTGTTGTTGTTGAGATTATTGTTATGATTTTTGAGCCCCCCCCTCCCCCACTCTTCCCTCCTTCAGATTTGATTGTCTGTTTTTGGTTGAATCCTGAAAATGTGGTGCAGAGTCATTTTGTTTTACACAGCTGTGAATTTACACTGACCTTTGTGAATTTTTTGGTTATGTATGTGCGTGCGTGCGTGCGTGTGTCTGACTGTGTAGTGCTGTAGTTGATGTGTAGTTGTTAGTGTGACACTGCGGTAGTATTTTTCTCTTTGATTGTCAGACCCATGCTCTCTCCCCCTCTTTCCTTCTATCTATCACACTCCTCTGCCGTCCACTCTCCAGCTGGGGGTGCAGCTTGATGCAGAGGAGCTTTAAAACACCAAATGTATGACTTAGAGTGTATACAATCAAAGAAAGCACAAAGGATTATTAGGCACAAGAGATTTGATTATACTCAGAAAGTCCTTTTCAAACAGCGTGCTGCTTTGGCAGACATGGATTAAGGTCCGATGTTGATTGAGATTAACTTTTTAGTCTTTCTGAGAGAGTTTATCTATGTCTGTAAAACTTGATCCATAGGGCTGAGACGACAGGATAAGAGGATGGTGTCCACTATGTTAGCCATCAGCATCACAAAATGTATATCGCCTATACATATTCTAAAGAAATCAGATATAAGAATGTAACTTAGATATTATGAGATGTATTATAATTATAGTGAAGAGTTTATTACATTTTAATCTAAAGATTTGTGCATTACACATTCACTGAAAAATTCACGAACCAGCTCACTGATATGCAATAAGTAGAAGCCACACACGGACACACACTTGACACACACACAAAAGGAAAAAAAAATCACAACAACACAACTGTCAATTACAATATCACACAATTTATGATGCAATCGGGGATCTTGGAGGCCTTCTGGGGTCTGAACTCTCTTCAACCACCTCTGTTGTCTTCCTCCAAGAGGAACTGTGCATTACAGCACTTTAAAACAAGGACCCCCTACACACACACACACACACACACACACACACACACACCCCACTGTCTATCGACAAAGTCTCTCTGTGACAAAGAGGGTGTTTATGAATGACACAGTTGTCCTACACGTTGTTGTCAATGCAATGGAAAAATGAAATATTGTGTTCCCTGTCAAAATTTGCTGTTCAATAAACTGACTGTCCTTAAAATCGCCTAATTTTTTTTTCATGCTTGTCACTGCGGCCGCTTCCTATGAAAGCCCATTTTGGCCAAAAAAAAGAAAAAAAATTAAAGAAATAAAATAAAAGATAAAAACTAAGATTGATGAAAAAAAAATATTCCCATGGTTAGTCATAATAATGGGATAAAAAGTTGAAATTGATCTCATAATTTTGACTTTTCATCTTATAATTTTGACGGTTATTTTGTAGGTTTCATCTCCAAATTTGGACTTTTTCCTCACAAATATGACTTTTTATCTTGTATTTATCACTTTGTAACTCATAGTTATGACTTTTTATCTCATACTTTTTACTTTTTGTCATCATTTTGACATGTTAACATATAATTAAGACTTTTAATCCCATAATTTCAGATTTTTACCTCATAATCTCAATTTTCTATCTCATAATCAGGACTTTTTGCCTAATTTGATATTTTTATCTATTATGTTGGGGGTTTAACTCATAATTTTGACATTTTGACTAAAAAAAATTGCTTTTTTTATCTCATACTCATGACCTACCATGGGAGTAATTTTTTTTGAATATCAAGGCAAGCTCTCATCCCTTTTGTTCCCTTTAACTGGCAGCAATGTGCTTGCAGATTTCAAGGTCCAGCAGTCATCCAACAGAATACCAAATGACCCAAGCTGCCCTTTTTTGTGGTTTGCACTAGAGCAGTGAAAACCAAACAGCAGGGCCATGTTTTGAAGAGGATGACATTGTGGGTCCTCGGGCCAACAAGAACAGCTGAGACCATTGTGTTGTGATGATTTGCTGCCTCGTGGAGCCACCAGGTGTCAGTGTGGGGTCGCAGGAGAGCTGTCAGTCCTGCCGTGATGGGAGTGGGAAGAGTGAGAGCAGTGCAACATACTACAGGTGTATGCTATGCCGGGGCGGTGTGGCAGTAGATCACGCGCTCCGATCTCACTCTCTCTCTCTCTGTGTCTGGTTATCTCACTGTCAGTCATGCAAGTTTCTATCCCTTGCAGCTGTGATGCTGCTTGTGCACAGATGTGTCTTTTTCATCTGTTATCTGTGTGGCTCACTGTGTGTTTTAAGTTGCACGATAAGAATATGGAAATGTGTTTTTTTGTGTGGATCTCACCAAATGTTTGAGGCTCATAAAACCCCTCTTGAATCCAGCACGTTTCACTGATGTTATGACAGGGGTTTATTCATTATTAATCCCCTGCTGTTTGCTATGTTTTCAACATCAATGTTTATAGCATTAGTTTCCAGGCAGCTGTTTTGCAGCATAATTAGACATCACCTTCATATAATGGCAGACACACGCTCTATACGTCTCTGTCTTTGTATCCAGGTCGTATTTCAGCCAGACTCACATTTCATATATTGAATTTTGTGCCTCTTTGAGAGATTCCTTTCATCAGACTATCTACTCCAGTGTTTACACACATGAGAGATTAGAGCAAGGCTCAGTTTACCACAATGACAAGACTTTGAAATACAGAAATGAGCACCAGCCACTGTTCTAATGCTCATTCAAATCCCTTTCATGTGTCATGACTTAAGCTCCCACCGTGAACTATTCTTAGTCTTTCATACTTTCCAGCAAAGAGGAGGAGAGAAGGTGGAGGAAAGGATAGTTTAAGTTCATCTTAAAGGCAGAGAATGATGGAGGAAAAGGGGGAAATCAAGAAGTGGAGACAGTAAAGGACCATCGGGGGAAGAAGCAAGAGTGCCGGAGGAAGGGAGGGGATGGTGTTGATGTGTATATGGGTCACTAAATCAATGGGAATCAGGTTTTTGAAGGGGAGAGAAGGGGGTATTTATAGATACCAGTGGAGACAGATGCATCAGTGACAGGCACAATGATGCTGGGAGCGCAGGAGGGGGAAAATCTGGGAATAGGCTGCTGTGGTCAAATTAGTCTGCAGAGAATTCTCCTAACAAATGGCAAAAGATTCTCAATAGTGAACAAATAGCACGGAGCGCGGCGCAAAACAAAATATAATCAAATGGAAATCACTGCAGGATGCTTTGAGCAAATGACCTTCCCAGCTCTATTGACAAAATGCAGGCAAACTGTTAGCTGCGGTATCGCAACGCTCGCAGCATTTGCATCCACAGTACAGCTCTACTCATATCCTATTGAATTGTAATCTTTGATATCAGAGAGCCACATGATTGAATGGAATATTAGCTTTCTATTTGGCAGGCTTGTAAGGAGAAGCTGCATACTTATTACTCAGGCTCACTGAGAGCTACTGAAGTGCAATAAAAACATTACAGACCTTGTCGATGCATTGTAAAGATTTCAGGTCAGAGGTTATTGGTTGATGGGCGTGCACTTTAATATCATGGATTAATTGCACAACCAACAGGAAAGTGGTGATTCTAGCCCTGTGCTGTAGTTTTAATAACTGCTTCCGCTTATCCCATTTATTTTATAATGTCTGGGGCCTCAGTCTACCCGCTTCATGTAGCAAGAAGTTCCATCACAAATTGGAAACAAGAAGGAAAAATAATTGAAGAAATTGTTTTAAATTGCCTCCCGACTGGATATTTCCAGGACTAAGTCAAGGTCAAGGGAAACTGTTCCTTCACCACTTACACGGCTGCCTATGTGTGATGTAAGACAGCCTGAATACTGAGTGGTGAAATGATCTACACCTCACTTCTGCATCTCATTTGATGAGTATTTGCATAGCAGCCACATCACCTTGCATCAAAAACTGGCAGAGGACACACCCAATTACTCCTTGAGAGCTCTTAATCTCTGGCCCATGCCTACTAATGTGGCTGATAAACTCGCGCAGGACAGTGTCTTGAATACGAGACCATCTGACCACCATTTGTATAAGGGATACGGATATGGATATGCAGCAGGTGGGACATGGTTGAAGTGACAGGGCCAGATGGGTTCCTCCTCTCCTCTCCTTACATCCGTGTTTACTGACACGAAAGCACAACATTTTACAAATTGAACCATTAAAATGTGTCACTCTGAGCACAGGATGTTGCTGCCTTAATGAATAATTTGTCATTGTGCTTTAAGAAACGTAGAGGTGGAAAGTAACTGAATACATTTACCCAAGTACTGTAAGAAAGTACAGTTTTGTACTTGCACTTGCGTTAGTATTTCAATTTTTTCACTGTGATATTTTAATATTTTTGCAACATCCATTTTGTCAACTATTGTTACAAATTTTTTGGCATTATTGATTTATCTGTGGATTATCAATTGATTGATTCATGGTTTAGTTTATTGTCTTCAAATGTACTGTTTTATCTGAACAGCAGTCCAGAACCCAAACATGTTCATTTTATAATCATGTAAATCAGAGATGAAACAACAAATACTCTTATCGGAGAAGCTGGAGAGCTCGTCAGTTTTGGGCATTTTTTATTTATTTATTGATCATCTAAATAACAAATCAGTTATCAAAATAGCTGGCAATCAATTTTGTGGTGAGCGCCAATCATTTCAGTACCATTCTACATACCAAACATACGATCATCTCACAGACTTTGATACATTTCTAAGGATTAAACCATCCAGCTGCAGCTAAAATTAACTCTATATTGATCAGGAACAACATTAAAATGCTACTTGCTACTCAAATGCATTAATGAATCAGTCATAATAAATCAATACAGTCTATCTTGCCGTGAGATTCTATTGTTCATTTATATTGTATGTGTTTTGAGACTGTCTTTAAAATCTGAAAGAGCAAAGTGCTTTTACTTTTAGTAGATTTTGCTTTGTTTAAACTGGCAGTCGACAACTTTTTCGCTTTAACTTATCATTTTGAAGTAAATACTAATTGCTCAGTGTAACGGCTGTAGAAAAATGACACAATCCACATCTAGATTGGTTCCTTGTAAACCTCTGCTTCATTATGCTATTCAGTCTGCCACTGGGGTGGATTTTTCCTGAAAAAAACAAATGAAGCACATCTGCCACTGCACAACCAAAACAGGAACAGACAGTAGCCAGGCTGTTAGTGGTAACCATGTTGCTAACGCTGTTGTTGCGACACAGCGGCACCAACAGTGACACCACAGGGGAATGCTAGGAGGGAAGAAAGTTGAATTTTTTTTGCTTTAAAGGGGCATTATGTAGTTTTGGAGGAGAAGTTCAAACTTAGAATTTTAATATTTACAATATTAATGAGGTAATAATACAAACAGATTGTTTTTGTTTTCCACAGCTGAACGAACAAGCTGTTCTCAGAGGAAAATAAGGTCCCCAGAACACTGTTTGAAGCTAGAGAGGTGACTATGACTACATTTTTCATTTTTGGGTGAAGTTATCCTTTAAAAGTCCAGTCGCCTACGACTTAGCACTTAGAATTACCATGATCTGGATGACTGAGAACCTCCGTCAGCATTATCCTTCAACAGATCTGTGCACTTCTTCCACCACTAATGAGTTGATTCCCAATTAACCCATGTGAGTCCCATAGGTGGACTGCGACTGCACTCCTCATTACATGCAAAGCAATATTTGAAAATGACAAATGAATGCAGGAACAAATCAATAATCGCACGTGGCGGCAGAGCAAACGGGAAGACTTGAGAGGAACAGCTGCAAAAAAGTCACTTTTTTCCCATTTTGTCCTCTGAGCCACACTGAAGCTGTGGTTATTAGAGAGAGAGAGGGGGAGAGAGAGAGGGAGAGAGAGGGAGGGAGATAGTGAGTGAGTGTGAGTGTGTGTGTATGTGTGTGTGTGAGAGAGAGAGAGAGTGAGGGAGTGAGTCTCAAACTGGTTAGCCTACCTATCCACTAGGAGGAGAGGAGAGGCTGTTGAGGAGCAACAAAACAATAAACAGCTACTACTACAAACCACATCCAGTGGAGTTGACCGACTACACGCCAACAGAGGAGTACCAACAGATCACTGAGACAACGCCATCGTTATTTGCCTTGGAGTGAAGTCACAGCCATGTATCTGAACAGGGAAGAGGACAATAGCAAAGGTAAGATCCTGTCAAGAATTGCCACTCTTTGCGAGGAGCACCCTGACAGTTTCAAGGTGTTTCATTTCTGACCCGCTGTTTCTCTCTGAGGTGACTTGCCTGACATGATAAGGTGGGGATGTGCTGTCACACACCACCCCGCGTTCAAACGTATACATTTATATATATGTCTGTATATCTGACAGAGGCTTTATCTTTGGACCGGTGGTGTTAGTGGAAAGTGTGGGCTGTCATTATGTAATATCAGTGCAGTTATTTGCCTCCTAGAAAGGATGCTTATCATTAGCCCAGTGCTGCTTGTTTTAGTCCATTTGCACCGATTAATTGTGAACCTGTTGTAGCCACTTTATCATTATGCATGATTTTCCCGGGGATGCATTGCCTTGTGTTGTCAACGATCAGGGCTTTAATAATAGCTACTTAAGGGCAACATAACACAAGGTCAAAGCCTGTAGCTACAATGAAACCCAAGTGTATATAGGTTGTTTATGGTCCACTACAGCGTGCGACATCCTGCGTGAAAAAATACAAACGGACCGGGCTGCAGAGATGGAGATAACCGAGCGGCAGCAGCGGAGAGAGAGGGGTAAAGAGGGCACAAAGGAGGAATATTTGAGTAATCTCTCCCACGTGTTTTTGAGGCGTGATTTCTCCTCTCATCGGGTGCCCACAAACACTCTCGACTCGTGTCCCCTGCTGTTACCTCCAAGCATAAATAACTCTCCAAGGGCTAAGAGGTAATGCTAATTACCACCTAAATCTTCAGGTTACACGAGAATAACACCTGCTGCTACCGAGGAGGGGAGGATGGGGAGGAGAGAGGACGGATGAAGGGGGGGGGGGGGGGTGTAAAAGAGCAAAAAGGCAGAGTGGGAGGAGCCATTTTTGTTAATTTCCCAGTGATGTGAGATAATGGGATCTCACCACACACGGCCAACAACATGATACTGTACCGGGATGTGTGCGAGCAGCGGCGGCGGCAGCAGCAGCAGCAGCAGCAGCATCCGTGGGTAGGAGAGGAGAGGAGGGGAGGAGAGCAGTCCCCTGTGTGCCGCCCGTCAGGGATGAAAACGTAGCTAACCCTTGAGGGGGAAAAAAAGCAGCCTTAATTTTTTCATTTACAAGATAACGTTCAGCATTACGTGAAGAAAAGTTTTTTCAAAATTGAAGCTCAGTGAGGTCACTTCAAACTGACCTCCACAGACGTGATAGGAAGGGAAAAAATAAGGCTAAAAAGTCCTCTAGATAGTCAAAACGTGAACATCGCTCCGCTGCGGCTACAGACTACAGTACGTGACCTTGTTGGTAGCCTTGGTAACCGACTTTTGCCGGTTAGCTCCAGCTAGCAATAGCCTAGCTTATTATTAGCTACTACTCACATTATAAACAGGATATGGATGCCAGCTGAAGTACTACGTTTTGTTAATTGTCACATTTAAACGCATTTCAAATAAAATTACACACCTAATACAAGTTTGTGATACTTGCACGTTTTGTTCAGCGAGATAATCCTCACAGATGAACGCCACTTTTGTGATTTTCGAAGCTTATATTAAGTCGCTAGAAGTGAAAAGCTCATTTTAGGCTGTAAACAGATGACATCGCAGTCGCACGACTTAAATGTCACCACCACTAAGCATCTTACTTCACAACTTCTGTACACATTTTACTGTAAATGGATACATCTATGAGTTGTAAAGTTAAAGTTAGAATAGTTTGTAACTACCCGTTTGTAAGTCCACCCGTAAAGACAGACTAGTGAGTAGATGAGTCTGTGTTCGGTGTAATGACTATTTATAGTAGCCTAAAGTGTGTATAGTATAGTGTAGCTAGTAACACATTAGTGGTGGTGACGTGATGTCATTCATTTATAGCCTAACCTTTTAAGCGTTTTACTTTTGGGGATCGCATTGACGCTTCAACGATTACAAAAGTGCTGTTCATTTGTGAAGATTATCTTGCTGAACAAAATGTGCAAGTATTATAAATTGTGTTTGCCACAGAGTTTATTGTCTGCAATGATCCCAAATCTAACTGAAAAATCTCATAAGCTTTTTGAGCTACCCGGGCAGAAAACAAAAGGTAACTTCTGCAACACTGCTGCATAGCCTACTCTTAATGAGTAGCCTCAACACTGACATCCATGTTCCCAGACAAAGAAGCACATTTTCATTTACCGCCATGACCGAGCCAGAACCTAGATTTATTACCAGAAAATTGCAGAACTTGCTAATGACATCAGTCTCAGTTGTTGTTTATTGGTGCTAAGTAGCAATTGCGAGCATGCTAACACACTTAACTAAGTTGAACATGGTAAGCATTACTTGCCAAACATCAGCATGTTAGCATTGTCATTGTAAGCATTGTGAGCTAAAAAAGCATCTTTGTGCCTAAGTGCATCCTCACAGAGCTGACAGCATGGCTAGTCTAGCTGAAGGTCAAAGAGGGATGCAAATGCTTGGAGTAAAACAGTGTTACTTAGTAGCAAGTGTTGGAAGGAGAATCAGGTGTGAGCATCAGTGTGAATACCTGTAACCCGTTGTTTGATTTGGAGGTTATTTGGTCCAGACTGAGACAAAATGCCGTTTCCAAGGATTAATGGACTGCAAGTAAAGTAGTTAAATTATGGGCAGGCTGACTACTAATGTGTTGGGGCTACTCGGAGCTCAATACTTGATCGACACGCTTCTGATTGATTCATTTGAGTGGGTGTTCCTTTCCAGCGGGTATTTCCCTCGCCGCACTGCTGTGGCCTTTAAATTCACACCGCGTCTCAAGGTGGAGTGGCAGGGAGAGGGAGAAAGGTCTACCATGGAGGTATTGATTATGGCCTCAGAGGATTAAAGGGGGGTGAGGGCAAACAGGTTGATCATATGTGAGGCTGACAAACACATAAACTGCCGGCTACTGTCAAATAAACGGCTGAAATAAGACTGGATGTGGGTTCCAATCAATACTAAACTTAAGAAAAAAGTAGGGAGTAGAAATGGTGGATATCTGGGGATAAGTGGCACCCTGTTATTGTCTCTTCAGTCTGACGGTTAAATGGTTTGTTATTTATACCCGCTGGAAAACATTCAACTATTTAGACTACTTACTGATGTTAGAATGCAACAGTGTTGGCTCCTGCGGGGTTTGATTATAAGTCATTAACGGACAACTTGGGGATGTTCAGACCATCCAGCCCACATAGCCAACAATACTTCATTATGGAGAAAATAAGAATTTCTTTAAAATGTTGAATTGTTATCGGGGAAATGGGCAGATGAATTTGATTTTTAACAAACCGGTCACAAAGCTAAACATAACAGAAACAAGATTCCTGTTTGTGATGGGTGTGGCATTCATCACTTTACTTTTACTGTTGTTTTATCTATCTATCTATCAATCTATCTATCTATCTATCTATCTTGTTTTTGACAACAGAAGGAATTTACTTGTTGAGACTAGACACTAGGCACAGGCAGTATGAACAGTATATCAGAGCAAGTAATACTGTAACAATGAAACACTATAGATGTCTTTAAACATACATTTGAAAGCCCATACATGATGATGCTGATAGTTCTTAAAGTTACAGTAAACGCCTGTTAAGAGGTCTAAGGTGATGGATGTTATGTTTTTGAGTTTAGGTTAAGTATCATACCTGCCAACATTTGGTTGTGAATAAGAGGGAGATTTTCTTGAAAATCACCAAATGTTCTACTTCTAACTTCCCGTCCCCATATAAGCCTTCACCACAGATTTATAGGATAAAATGCAGTGTTGTTTGCGTGTGCTCACCTCTGCCTGTGGGTTGGTTTGCCAGGCACCATGACACTTATCCCAAACAGAAACTGAAAGACACCAATTTGATTTGTGTACCACAATAAATCAATATTCCAGCACACACCAGGATCCGTCTGACACTATTTTTATTAACAATTACATCAAAAACAACAAGGAGTGAACTACGTGTTTTGCATGTTGCTCCATCAGATTCACTCTTGCTTAATTGCCAACAGATGTTTTTTCAGATAATCTGGTGCTGATTAGCAGAGAATGTAGTAAGGTCACATTTCCTAATATAAATACACTTTCAAAAAGTCAACAGGCTATAGCCACCACAGTCCACTGTACAGATCTATAATATACATATACATTTTACATAAGACAAGATACAAAATTATACATCAAAGTATAAAGTCTTGCTGATCCATCTACAATACTACAAAGGATGACTAGATACAGAATTCCTACAATTCGGTGGTAGATCATAAATATATAACAGAGTACAAAGTACACACATTTCCTCATAAAATACAAATGAAACTGGCAGAATGAAGTAGAAAAAAATGTAATACATTTAGATATCTTAAAGTATATCCTCTTAATGAAATCCAGTTTGATTCTTAGAAAACAGTAGAAGAAATATTTGATTCGTATCACTCTGAAATCGAGAGATTAAAGGGAGACATTACCAACTGGGTACACAGCTGGAGAAAGGGTCATAAATAGGGAGACTCCTGTGAAAAGTGTTGGCAGGTATGAAGTACACATCTCATTATGACTTTCGTTATCTAATAATCTGCCAAATGTTCTCAATCAATTCATCTATAGCTTATATCAATGGCGGAAAAACCACTGAATTTCCCAGAGCCCAAGGTGACATCTTCAAATATCCATTTACTTCAACTAATTGTCCAAAACAATTTTTTATGTAGATCACAATCTTAATCACTTTTTAAAGAAAGATTTTCTACCATCAATACAACTGCAGTCACAATTATAATTATGCAAACTGACCACATTTTCTTCTCTCAGTTAATTAATTACCAGAAGTCTGAAGGAACAATATGATTTTATATCAGTGGATCGGGTTTCCATGCGCCTTTACACAAGATAGTGTGTGTTTCTCCTTTTAACCATCACCAGAAAGTGTGAGAAATCTGTCTGGCAGGCGGCATCATCGCACAATGCACAACTAGACGACCATCCCTACTCGTGAAATGTCTGAGCTACACAGAAAGGGGAGATTCACTTCTAAACCCACTTCAGCATGAATTTCAGCTGCAGCCAGAAACTGAAGGGTTTCTTTCAGGAGTCAACTGAAACAGGGTTGCAGTTTCCAGCTTGTCAAACAGCAGGAGACCAGTAAATGAAGAGCTTTCCAGCTTCATGTGTTGATGGCTGTTTTGATGAACTGACTGTAATAGATTGGCTGGACAGGAGCGGATGCCTTTATTGATCAGGAATGGTTCAGGTACAGGTTAGGCTTGGGGAGATGTGTTCTGAGAGGGAACCTGTGGTGGAGTGACTTCATGTTTTATGCATGCAATCACCCTGATCTGTATAACTGACAACAAGAGGTGGATCAGTACAGCTCTATGGCCTCTCTATGTGTGGCAATGTCACCTCAGGACTTTTTCTCCTGTTGTCTCACTGCATAGTCAACATTTCAGTCATGTTCAGTCCAGAGCAGGATTGTACCCGATACAGATTACGGTAATAAGTCCAAAAGTAATAAAGTAATCAGTGCAGAGCTTCAGCATAACGAATTATCCTTCTGTATGTGGGCATTTTGTTATCTCTGTCCTTTTTTGGTGCTAAGTCTGGAGACAGAGTTTGTGCATCAGGAACAAATTGCCCTGAATTCGTTTGATGTGTGGTCCTGTACTCTGTCTGGCACCCCACACTATCTACCACTTGAATATGATATATAGCAATACCGTCAGGTTCACTATTGATTTAGGTTGCTGCTGGCCTTGGATATGAGCTGTAGTCTAAATCTCTGGCCAGGGCTACAAATCTAAATGACTTAGGTTTGGCACTGAGGTAGCTCCTTACAGTAGGTGCAGTTTATTGTTTCGACATTTGATGAATCTGCAACCTAAAAAGGTTTGATGTGATTAAAAGAGGAGGGATACCGTGAATGTTAAAATAGATAAACCTTTAAAAAATTATTCATGGATATTTTCCTCTGACCTCATTTTGGGCCCTTAACACACAATTGTTTTTTTTTTTTTTTGGCCATGTTAGAGACATGGCTCTAGAGATGACCCTAGACTTATAGTCAAGTCTTTAGCTGAACGATACGCAAAAATAAAAACCTTTTGTTTTTTTGCTCATAACAAAGTGTTACTGCAGCAAGTTCTTGCACCACGCTAATCTCCATTTTGTTTAGGTTTGCTTCCCCATCACGTTTGAGCCCCGCTTCAGTCTGCAGAGCCATGAAGCCAGAGCGCTGAAGCCCCTCCCCTGCTGCTGCACAGAGCGGAGTTCACTGTTTATTCAAAATGTCTTAATAGTGAACGTGTTGCACGTCCAAGTTGCACCAAATCGACACTGCACTTCCTTGGGTCCCCAGCAACAAACCTGCCCGGTATAGTCAGATGTTGTGACACATTTTAGCTTCGTCAAAAAAATTGCAGCTCCTGCAATTTGGATATTGCACTTTGCCATACTGCAATTTCAATAATGTTTGATTATTGCTAACATCCTGAACTAAGATTTTGAACGTGATAGAGTTGTACCTGCTAAACACTAACATGTTAGCATTGACAGTGGAGCACGTTAGCATGCTGACGAATCACTGCAGCATGTGGTTAAATATTGCCTCACAGAGCCACGAGAATGCTGTAGACTTGTTGACATAAAACAAGGCAAATCTTTTTTTTGTTGGCCTGTCCAACAAGACGAAACAGCTCTACATGTTCTTTACATTTTCAAAGCTGTGGTTGGAGCCTTTGTATAGGACTAATTGACTGTAGTCACCTATCTCTGAATGAAAAGGCCTTCATTGTGCCCCGGGTTGTGACAGTTCCTGGTATACTAGCTTGGTAGTGTGTCACAGTTATTGCAGTGCATCAAAGGATTTTAACTGCTCGGGAAATGAAATGGAAAATGTGGGGAATTTGTGGTGAGTCTTTAACATGGTGTGAAGTGTAAGTGTCAGCAGAAGACTGAGTTCCTAACCTCTTTGTTATTATTGCCCTGTAGAAATTGATGATGTCCCTCTACTTCATGGCTGTTTTACTAATGTGGGATGGGAAATTATTTGGGGGGGATTGCTGTGGCAGTCTAGTAATGTCCATGCCTCTTAGAGCAAGATGAATTAAAAAAGCCGTGGATGCCGGGAGTAAAGGTATCGCTACGGGCGCAGCAGCTGCGTTCAACAAGTCTGTATTACTGTGATCAAACTTAAAAGGAAGATTACTGGAGAGTTTCATTTAGGATGCCCTCTATTTTCCCTCCTGATATTGTTTAAAGCGTGAAGCCGCCTCAAGCTATTCTGTTGTCCTGTCAGCTTGCTGTATTAATATCAGATGCAGACGGAAATGTCACATTTTACAGCAAAGCCTGCATTAAACGTGGTTGATTCAGTCTGTGTGCATCACCATCGCAGTGGAGACCTTTAGATATGTAACGTACATAATTGTAGAGAGCGCTTAATCAGCCTGTTTGACATTTAATGGATCGCTCCGTCACTCCTGCTTAAGTTTATTTAGCTTTGAATGGATAGTCAAATGGTTAACAGCCCCGATTTATTACACACATGGGTGTTGTGAGCTAAGCGAATGGGAAAATCTGAAGGATCACCGGAGTCGAGGAACAGGCAACACAATACTGCGACGCAGGCAATTAGGTGCTTTTGTAGGAACACCTGCAATGAAACAGGGATTTGGACCTGCTGTTTCACTATTCCTCAGAGGGAGCTCATCATCCTCCCCTGGTGAAACAGGAAGCCGTATCAGCTGATTAGAGCGAAGACTAATCATACTTTTTGAATCGTCGAGGAATAAAATCGCGTTTGTAAAGAATAGAAAATGAGTTTTTATTGATTAACCTGCCGCCTGGGTGAAATATCCCACTTACGTAATGTGGAGCTAGCTTTATGTAACGAAGAGAAGATTTGTGAGTGAATACAATTATTTTTTGATTTTGTGACATCTTATATTGAATTATTGATACAAGTCCTGTATTCTAATATGACACAGAATGAGAAATAAGACCGGATCAGACTTGTTGATACAGTTCCTCAGAGCTGGAGTTATTCTTATGGTGGACTCTCGCTCAGCTGACTAGCTTGCAGAGGAGGAGGAGGAGGAGGAGGGCGGGAGGAAGTCTTTCACTTCTCTGCCATCTTCTGTCCCTTTTCTCCTCTGCATCTCGGGGAGGAGAAGGAAAAGGACAGCGCCAGTTAACATCAACCGGCCGAGGGGAAGAGTGATGGAAAGCAAGAGGTAGAGAGGCAGACAATGGAGTGGAGGCGAGCGTGAAAAGATGGAGAGAGCAAGAGAGACAGAGGGAGAGAGGCAGAAGCAAAGAACAAGCCCTGGAGTGCTAGCCAGTCAAGGTCACGCAGAGGAGAGGAGGCCCTGCTTGTGTACATGTCTATGTGTGTGTGTTAAAAAGGGAACAACAGCGGGGATGGGAGGCCTACATAGTAAAGAATAAAGGGTTGGTGACAGCGGATTGGTTTAGTCTGGATGTGGGGTTTTATGGGGGAGGGATGAAGAAAGGAAGCAGCGGAGGGAAAGGGAGAAAGCCGGAGATGAAAAGAGCTTGTAATGTGGCGTCACAACACTCTTCTTATGCTTAATATTCTCTTCAATCCTCTATTCACGACAGGAATGACTTCATAACTGTGTAACTTCTCACATGTTGAACCTCAAGAGTGTAATGTTTACGATTATCCTGCATCAGTGCGTACGTGCAGGAAATGCTTCAATACTGTTGCGTAACCACCCGGTCCCGTCGTGTTGGTCCATGTTCTCTTCGGAGTCTCTTTCTCTTATTCTCTCTCTGTTGCTTTTTTTTTTCCTCCCTCTCACCACTCAATGACCTCTGCTGTCTCGCTGCAGCTCCCACTTTCAGTAGGTGCCATGATGCGTTCTGTTCAGAGCATGTGTTGGGAAGATTAAAAGCAAACAGCTCTGCCGGTACATCCTACAACCTCAGACAGACATGAGGAAGGAACCGTTAATCCCATCTTGAAACGTGCTCCAGTTTTGATTAGCAATGGAGAAAAAGGAGACTATTGCATAATGGATAGCCCGGTGCTTGTCATCTTAGGATCAAGTGTTTTGAAAGTGGGATTGTGGTTTGCTGAGAACATTCTTTACACGGTTTTCCAAGCAGGGTGCAGGGAGTCACTTGGAAATGTGATCACTGCCGTCTCTTCAAACATATTAGCCCTGTTTGCATCTCACACCCAGGAGAGATTACGCTTGTGAGCAGTTGCCATAGTGTTTTGGAGCACCAAGGTGCTGATGTGAAAGATCTGAGGTGGCTCGGGTGCTCTGTGACATTATCTCTCCTGAGCAATGGTGTGTGGAGTCGTGATAACGTGATGACTTTGTTTGCAGAAGGTCAAGAGTTCACCCTGTGGGTGGCCCCCTGAGGTCACTGCCAGCTCCTACTGTTATCCCATCAGACAGTCTCTGTCTTAATCTGTTCACGCTCCGTTGATGTAATTTTATTTTACTTTTTAGAAAAGAAATGCTCTTTTTCCGCTCTGTCATACAAAAACGCAATCACCACCACTAATCCTCCCATTAAACCTCCAGTGGCCACACAATCACATTCAGTCCGAAATTCCCTGCAAATTATCCTGTTGACAGACGTCATCACGCTTCCAAAGAGTAATTAATCTTTCCACAACATGATTTTACACAGATGAAGAGTAATAGCTTCTGTAATAATAACGGGTCAAAGCATTTGCCAGCTATAGACTGTAATTTTTTAACTCTTAAACAGCTGATCTGCAGTATATGCTACTGTACAAATGGCCGCTGCCGACCGACCGACTGCACAGAGCAGTTCTTTTGTTACCATCTGTATCTTTTGATAATGGAGACGCAAAAATAATCATTTTAATGTGTTACTTACTGAATTTAAATGAAGAGCTTGGTGGAAACAAGGCTGTTTTGTATCATCAGAAGTGCGATAAACCCCCCACTCTACACCTTTCTGACTGTATCCGACCATTATTACTGTAACTCAGTGTTTTTCAATCCTGTTCCTGGTGCCCCCTGTCCTGCATGTTTTAGACATTTCCCCGTCCCAACATACCTGATTCAACAGGATAGAAAAACAATGCTGTAATTACAGACATTCAAACCCAGTTCACAAACTGTGGCTGGTCAGCTGTTTGGAGGTGAGAAAGGTGCTGGACTTGTTCTTCTTCTCCAGCTCTTTGTTTTCACATAACTATTTCCATCACTGTTGTGTGAACAACTGAAGGCAACACTATGAATGTCTTCCAGGAGAGAGTCTCCGTTATCTCCATACTTAAACTATATTGCGTCTCTAGTTCTGATCGAGTTTAAACCGGCCCATATTCTCTTTCTCACTCGAAGATCGGTATCACTCATATTAAAAATACATCTACAGCCAGCAACTGGTTATCTTAGCTTAGCATAAAGTCTAGAAACACATCTAGACTAACACATCATATCTTGTTAATTTAATTCATGCAAACATAGGGAATCATGATACAGATTTTTTCAGCTGATACCAATAAGATGACAGCTAATTTTCCATCTTTGTTTTGTAAAAATAAATTCATAACCTGTAGTCCATGCACACCTGAGGGTAAGAAAGGCTAAGATGCAGTGAGCACATGTGGATGATTTAATATTACATGTTCTTCTTCTTCCTCTTCTGTCTTCTTGACAAACCAACTTTCAACATGCAGACAGCCACCTACTGTATCTGTGTTTGTAAATGTTTTGCTTAAGTCAGTGAAAGCGAGCAACGCTAACTGCTTCCACCTGCTTTCATTCTTCATGCTAAGCTAAGCTACCCAGTTTACAGCCATGAGAGGGGTATTAAGCCTCTTATCTACCTCTTGGCAAGAAAGCAAATTAGTGTGCTGTTCCTTTAAAACGTTTTCATTTAGAGGACAAAAGGTATTCATGAGAAGTGACCCTTGCACACCTGTGTTTAGAAAGGTGCGTGGGAGAAAAGGCACAAGTTCAAACAACAACCATTAGCTCCCACACGCTCCCAACACTTCCAAAAACTGAAAAACGCAGGTAGTTTCTTACAAAGACGGTGTTTATATGGAGATGCATCACGCTGTTTGCTCGAGTACAGCGTGTTCCACAAGTTGGTGTGTGCGTTTGAGCGCTAATGTGTGTGTTTGTGTGTGCAGCCGCACTGTCTCTTGGTATTTAGCAAAAAGTGTGTGATTTTGTGTGAGCCACCCTGTATCTGGCAAGGTAGTCAGACTGACAGATTGGGCTGTACGAGTGCCATCTCCTCAGCTTGGCTGCCTGAGCGTTTCTCCCTCGTTCCTGCTTCCTCTCTCCTTCCTCCCTCCGTCTCATCTTCCTATTACTCTGCTTCAGTGGTGGCCAGCAGGCCAAGGGATATTTTTCCTTCATTTGCCTTATCTAGCTCGCTGTATAGGTAGGCCCTCTCCCCGGATTAAGTCCACCCACTGTTCCATAACTGTGGCTACAATACCTGATGGATCAGCCGTCCAGGTCTGTCTCCCCTGTGCTCAAGCCAAGGAGGTAGCTTGTGACCGAGTGAGGTAAAAATGCCAGAGATGGCAGCGAGCGCTCTGCGTGTCCTTGCATTACCCTCTTCCATTAAAGCTTTTTTCACTTCTGTGTATTATGAAATACGCAGATACCGTGGATGAAGTAGGAGAGAGAGCTATTGTTCTGCCGAACTGAGCAGAGGGAGGCTGGGTCATGAATAGGGTGATTGTGTGTGACTGTGTGTGTGGGGAGAGTTCACACAAACTGTTTTCACACTCGTGCTTTTACTAGAACTGTGGTGACAATAATAGAAAGAAAGATTTTCAGCAACAGCTATCAGTGTGTCCTCATTCACCATCCCAATCACTTTCTTATTGTGGAAAATTAGAAAAATATAACATTAACATAATTATAATTCACATCTCCTTTAGCTGTGTTTAGCCATTTGGGTAAATGTGGCATTTTGAAATTGGCATCTTTTTTGTGCTCTGCTTTGTTGCCCCACCAGAGCTCCTTCTGCAGAATAGGATGGAGAAAGCATGGGGGAGAGGAGGAGGAGGAGCAGGAGGAGGAGCAGGCAGAACAGGGAGTAATGAGCCCAGGCAGGAGGGACAGATGATGTGGGAAAACCTGACACAGACAAAAGAAATATGCAATCTCACATCTCTGAACCCAAATATGGATTCACTTGACTGATTAGGAAATGGAACAGATTAGGGTGCTCGGGATCCGCCAGCTGAACATTTGGCTCAAGAAAAGCGATGCTGACCCCATTCTCTGTGTAAGCGGTGTTATGAACACAAGGAGATCAAATTACTGATACCAACAGCTGGGAGACTCTTGCTGTTGTTCTCTCTCCACCCACTCCATCTCCAAAAACCCATCTAGATTACTGTTTTCGTCGCCCCTCGCAACTCCCCACCAGTCGTCTAACTTTTGCCGGTCGCGGGCTTATCGTCCTGTGTTTGCCTTGGCAGGGACGTGATTTGGTGCAGCTGGAAGAGCACAATGAATTGGATGCAAGCAATTGTGCATGCATGGGAGTGAGCTGAGAGAGCTCAGCCCCGGACTCACTAGAGCTGAGACACACCAGATTGGGCTGGCTCGTCCAAGCAGTACATTTCTGATTGGTCTGGGCTACAAAGCTGAAATGTGCCTTTATGTGCCGCTGGTCCACAAATCTGACATGCTGTAGAAATTTCTCTCTCTCGTAACTCTCACGCTAATTAACAGCGCTGCTTTTCCACGTCCGCAGATCATTTTTCATGTACGCAACAATCATTGATTAATGCCAACCACCCTGAGACCCTTCTTTGTGATTATGGCTCTCAGGCTCGGGAGGGGCCGCTGATATCCTTAATGAGTCATAAAAGGCGAAGAATTATACACTCCAGTAGTCTTGACATTGGGTGATATTTCAATATTTGGCCACTCACTCTCGGAGTCTATTTGCCCACAGAGTTGGCACGCGTTCAAATGCCCTCAGACATGCATTTGCACAAGTCAACAGAGAGAAATCTTGACTTTCCAGTCCCGTGGCGTTGTCCATGCGCTCAGGATATTTGGGCACAGGCGGGATCCTGCTGCACAGCCCGGTAAAAACAAACATGCAGGTCAAACAGAGAGTTCCCAGAATGCACTGTGTTTCAGCTCAGCTCACTCACCACCGAAAATAAGCATGTTGATTACATAATCAAAACAAGAAGCCTGGATGCCAAAAAACACTATATGGTAATTGTAATGCTATTATCCAGTGCTGACTCCACAGTGCATCCTGATAGCCTTTCCTGGATGGTAATGTTTCCTTCTATATGAGACTAATGGTGCTAAATTATGTTGTCGTATACGTGATTATCCACTTGATAAAGTGAGTGTATTGTTTGCCCACTGGTGACGGTCAGCACACTCTCAACGAGGCGATGGAGGTCTTCACTTGTTAATTGAGCTATCATAGAGGGATAATGCATGCATAGGATGCCATAGAGTGTGCCTCTCACACCATCTTTCCCTGGGGTGTATCCGTTCCTCCCTCGTCTCGGAGTCCATCGCCCTCTAAAACACACTGCCTAATTACAGAGCAACAGAGGGAGGAGGTGAGGACAAAGTGGGAGAAACGACCAAAAGCCACAAATGCGGAAGAAGAGGCTGTGAGCGTGTAGCTAGAGGAGGTAAAATGGGCGCATGAAAGCAGCTGGGAGAAGCTCACTGAGGGGTAGGGAGGGTGTTCATAATGAGGATTGTTTTAGGAGAAGTGTTTCTTAAAAATCACAGTTAATATTTGATGATGGCTGCACTCTGAGATCCCCCGCTGAACAGGCTCTGACTCTGAGGCAAACACACAATGACTGCACATCAGACATGGCTGAGGATTGACAGGCATGTGGCTCCCAGCTCCTTCCGACAGTCTTCCTCCTTCTTAAAGCGCCTGACAAACCTCATTAAGGACTGTTCACGCAGGCTCTATTGACATGAGACATACCAAGGAACGGTCATGTATAAAACATGAATCTCCCGGGGTTATATAGCCAAGTCTAAACATGAATCTATAGTGGTTTGTGTTGTATAAACTGTTACCTATACTGTAAATACAGTGGCATGTGTGATGTAGCATGGGATTCACTGTCAGACACTCGTGCTGCATGACATGTCGTCGTTTCAGGAGAAAAAGATGAGTGGTGCTGTTTTTAATATCAGTGGGAATATTATCATTCTGTGCAGACAGATTTTTCACACACCTCTGTTTCAAATCCCAGAGCCACTTCGCCCCCTCTCCTTTACTCGTCTGAAATATTAATATAATGTAATAGGCTATTTGTATTAAATATTTAATTCTGTGTCATATTTGCATCTCATAAACCGCTGGTCAGTATTACTTTGGATTACCTTTGAATTTTAAAAAGAATTGGTAGGACTGGGACAGAATTAGAAGCAGAGGAGCCGAGCTGGTCTGGAGAGGAGGGGGGAGAGTGTGTAGAGCGAGCTGTGAATCGCTTCGGGAAGTTCAGTGAAAATGCTTCTTGTGTCCTTTTGGCTGCTCCATTTTCCTCCTCTGCTACTTCTAAACACAGCAGCACGCTCTGCTCAGTCTCCCTTCGTTTATTACCCACTGTTTGCAGCAGCACTTTGTGTAATGTGCTCCAGACAGATTTGACAGGCTGGACGTGGACCATAAAATACCTCCTGTTAGAGTACTATCTACTGGGAGATCACAGCCCAGGTACGTGGAGTCTGGGAGGTTCACCTGGAAAAAAAACTGCCAAATGAAATGAAGGAGGCAGACCAGTGAGGCCACAGAGTGATTGGAAATAAGGTTGAAGGTTTTCCCCTGACCTTAAAATCATAACTCTCTGGAAATATATCATTGTTTTCAGGAGGAAACTGGGACTTGTCAACATACATTTTAAACATGGCACCAAAAAATTGTTTATTCTGACTTTTTGATGCTATTATTTCACTGAAATTAGATTGATATTATTCTAATGGGTAAAAGTGCACCATCTTTGAAGTGAGAAGATCACAACATCAAACAGACAGAATCGTTTGATGCCCTAGTTTTCAGAAATAACCTCTTAGAAGATTTAATAAGTCAGAGTGGTTATATTGGAGCTTATGACCATCTTTATAGTGCTGACCTGAGGTTATTACCGCGTGCAGTGATGGGGAAGGAAAATCCATCGCATGCAGCTGTTGGTGTGCTGTTTCAGTGGTTTGAGGCAGTGCCGAAGGTCCTTAAGTTGTGATATCAGACCTATCCGATGCACTCGATGCTCCACCTGTTGGATGCTGCTTTGCAAAAGAAGCACGTCTGCTACTTGTTGAACCACCTGCATTGCTTCTCATTGATTCTTATTCTACAAAATACCACATAGCTGGACTATCGTTTTAGCATGAGACGTAATTAGAAAATAATCGCTGTAGCTGAATTTTTTTTGCAGTTATGGAATAATAAAAATCCCATTTTAAGGTCATACTTAAAGGAGCAGTTTGTGAAATATGGCCAGAATTTGTAGTTTGTTGACACAATGTTGACATTATATCAAAGATACAAAGATGTACTATGTTACTACAGCTGTAGTTAGTATGTTAACCAGCTAGCCCCAGCTCGTCTTGTCTCATAATACCACTTTGTACCTCAAGAGCTGATAGTCCAAAGGCCCGAGAAGTCCCAATTTCCTCCTGTTAGCATAATAAATAAACAAAATAAACTCACAAAATCTCAGGAAAGGATATTTTTCCACTTATTTTCCTTACTAAAAATGAAAAGTACGACTGTACACCAACTGAATTTAAGTTTCTGTTTTTCTACTCTTTAACTAAGATGAGCTTAATTGTTAAGTCATCGTTAAACACACTTTATTCAAACTCGAGATAAACTCAATAAAACTCACCCAAAGCCTCTTGGTTTGTCTTTACACAACCACCTCTGGTATGGTCGAAATAAATCCCAAATATTCTTGGTCTGCACCCACTGCTGAGGCCCGACTCTCTGTCCTCTGCATGCCTCTCCCAGCCTGCTGTGTCTCCTTGTCCTTGGGGTCATTGTCCTGGTCAGAGGCACTTTAAATCACCTCTGTACTGTATCCCCTGTCGTCTGACTGGCATCTGTCAGTGTTCACTGGGAGGTCGGTCAACCTGACAGGGTCACTGGACTCCATGGCTACCTGAGCTACCTGCTAATGGCAGTTAGTTGCTTAAGCCCAAGATAACTAGCAGTTAGCGGTTATGGTGTCGCTATAGTTTTTGATTTCTGACCTTTAAGTATCTACTAACAACATGGCAGTGTTGGTAAGGTCTGAAGGAGGCGTCTTTGTTCCACCACATGCTAAAAAAATCCCCCAATATCCTGCAGGTCTTCTTCCTGGTAAAAGAACATTTCTAGGAAATGCTGGGATCTAATTTCCTGGTTGTCAAAGCTAATGGAAATGTACCAAACATTAAGGCTGTGCGTAAGCCTGTTATGACTGAACCACCTTTCTGAGGCTCCCAAAATACATCTTGGGCGATCTGATCACCGGTGAAAAGCTCTAAACACAGGTGTAATTGAACCCACATGGCTTTGAAGATCTTCTGAGGTTGAATCACTCAAACAGCACCCAGAGGTGCTCAGTGATGCATGTGACTGCATATTCAATGTAGTGTGAAAGCAAGTGCCTCCTTGACTGCGTGCGAAGGCCGTGGGGTCAACTTCAACTTTGTACAACATGCATACAGCACGACAAGTTGTTTGTTTGTGGCGAACAGCGGGGACAGTGTTTTGAAGTAGATTCATGGGGGGGAAGGGACCAAACAGCATCTCTTGTCTCGAGCTCTGTGGCTGCTGAGCACAAATTTGTTTCTTCTGTTCAGCAGCAGCTGCAGTTTCCCCACAGAGAAAAAAACCCCCAAAACAAATGCAACCAGGAAGCAATGTAGTCACTTTTAGACACATTCTGATGCCAAGTGTGATTTGCAGCTCAAGCTAGACACATTCTGGATGCAGTTGGTCTGAGCAGGGCATGAAACACATGTGGAAGGGCTGTGCTCTGACAGGATTATGGGCCAGCAGCCACAACAATAAGTAGGATTTGTCAGAACGCGGGCCAGCTGGAAGAGGTGTTAATAATATGTCATATGAAACACCATTCGAAGTCATCAGATAACCTACTTGGCAGAAATCACTGTGAGCTAGAAGTGCAAAAGATTCACAAATGTTTTGAAATTAGTGATATGAGTAATGAGAAAGCCCTGCGTAGTCCTTTTTGGCTTTGCAGAGGAAAAGAAGGCTAATGAAATGCACTGTGCATCTGTAGGCCTGCGTGCCCATGCTTCCTTCCTCCAGCCAGCCATACGCATGGTCTCCTTCCCCCCCCCCACCAGCCTTCAGCCTGCCAGCCCCCAACTAGCACAGCCTCGAGGTAGGGCATGCTGGCAGTCCTCTGCGTTTGATTTCTTTTTTTTCTTTTTTTTTTTTAACGTGCTCTGGACTAATCCTATTTTTGGTGCCGCTTTTTGAGTCAAGGTTTGCACAATCTCTCCAGGCCAGATGCAGGAAGGAGTGACACTGCAGACCCCTCCCCCTACATATTATTACATCATCTGTTTATAGCCACTCAACCGTTCAACCATACATCAGCCAGGAACCCTGTCGAAGTGGCACTTGTCACTTCACTAGTCATTGGAGACAAGGGTATGAGGGTCCAAAAGGGAGGCACAAATCTCTGCGTTGTGCCGTTGTACGTGTCGTTCTCCCTCCTCTTCCTCTTCCCCCATTCTCCCTCGTCTTAGGTCCCGTTTCTCCATGACTGTCAGCCCACACAGGAATCCTCCAGAACAGCCTGGTGAATCACCCTGCATCCACAGGCTAAGCTCAGCGCAGCATTCTAACAATTACACAAATAGGCACAGACACATACCCACACACACATACTCGCCCCTGAACCTTGCATTTCATCTGTGCATCAATTAGCGTTTTGAAATGGTATAGTCAAGGCCACTTTACACGTACCCATTAGATAACCGTACTAAACTATTGCATTAACTTGTGAATAGCTGCTGATTTTTCAAATAGAAAATGTGTTTAGTGACAAAATATGCACAAAGCACTTAGCTGCTTGATCCAGTATTTACTTACTTTTCTGACTTAATTGCATGCTTTGAATGTCTACAGTTTTTTTAATCTAACAGTGCCTGTGTTCTAATGTTTTGCACACATTTGTAACAGGACTAGGAGTCTACAGCCATATTAGGAGCTCTGTGAGGCTATACATCTTATTCCTAGCCCAGATTATGGCCACGGCATTTGGTGCGTCCTGTGATTATAAATACTTATACTATTATTATTGCTTAGCCAACTTTCTAATATTTTTCCTTGATAGCTAAAGCCTTGAAAGTGCAGCTGGTGCATCAGTTATTATGTTCTGCTGAATACCAAACGTGTCACCCACAATCTTTTCCTCCCTTGAAACTTGTGGATAGACCATATTCACATTATGTCCATTTTTGTCTGATGTCTTTCAGGGCGGGAAGCTCAAATGTCAAATGTATATATGTAGGGAACATTATGCAAGTCATAATCACTTCACCACCTTTCAGTAGATCAGCAACCGAGAAGACAATGGATAGTGAAAATCTAGAGTGACCCCAGGCCGTATTTGAAGGTAAAACAACATATTTGGTTAGCCATTACCTAACATTAGCATTAAAAAACTTCCTAGCTGCATCGTCTTTTCAGTTGTTGATCAATCAGAAAGTGGTGAAAGGATAACAATTTTTCAGATTGCTTACGTTTATGCGACTTGAAAACTGTAACACATCGATAGTCCATGACATCCAAGCTTACCCCCTGAGAGTGACGTCAAAGGAAAATGGAATATGACTATGGAGGTCATTGGGGAAACGGTGATGAGTGATATTTCTGGTGCCGGGCAGAACTAGCATAAGTAAGAAAGTATAATAATAACTGGCCCACCTGTGGCACTTACAAGGCTTTAGAAGCGTTAGCTAAGTGGGCTAAGCAATAATAATTGTGTTAGCAGTATTCACCTAGATCTTCGCCGTACCAAGTGCTGTAAGAAAAAGTATCAGCGTTACCACGGAAGGTGCTGAGCTCTTTGCACAAGGTGTCACGGAGGCTAGGAATAGATGGCTACTCAGACACAGCAGTGCTTTGACCTTAATGCCAGTGTCAGCATGCTAACATGCCCTCAATGAAGATGCTATCAAGCACATTTGTGCACCAAACCAAATTTCATGGCAATTCATGGACCAAAGTGACGGGATAAAGGTGCATTCTGGAGAACAACAGTTAATTGTTGAGTCTCATTTCCACTCATACACCAACACTCTTGGTTTACCCAAACAACACCAGCTACCAATTGTAGTGCAAAACATTGTTATTTGATGACCTGGGAATGAGACTCAACAATCAGAATCATTTACTGCACCTTTAACCTATCGAGTGGCGGTAGCATGCTAGCATGGCTAAACATTACCTCTAGTAATCCTAACCAAACTAAACTGAACTGGGTTTTTACAGAGAAAAATTGGAAATCATGTTTTCAATCCAGCCAGATCTTAATAGGATACTGATCTAACAGGAACCTCTGTTTGGAGACTGTTCCTTTGTGTACTCAAGAGCCCCTCAATCGGCTTATAGGTCAGGTTGCATACAAATCATACAACTGCCCTGTTTGTCCATTTAGTGATTTAACAGACCTCATAGAGAGAGGGCTGAGAGGCTGCCTCAACAGCATTCGTTATTCCTCGCCTACTCCATCTGGCCCCATTACACATGACGAGAGTTATAGCTCTCTAGAAGAGAGTTAATAAATCAACCACGTATCAGGTCAGTTTCGCCTCTTTGTTTTTCATTCCAGTCACAATAAATAACGCTCGTAATGCCAGTTAGATCGTTTGTGACAACTTAGTTTGCATGTGCCCGCATCAGGCACCGCCCAGTGAAAACACTACTCTGACTCCCGAGAGGGCACCCAGTAAATTGAGAAAGTGATGGAAAACAAGGCACCAACACGCTCTCCACACTTAATCATATATTTGTAATAGAAATACTGTGTTTCTCGTTATTACCCTGCCAGGGAAACATTAAAGGTGATTTTCTGTAATAACTTCAATCTCTTCTCTTTCTCGCTCTTAATTCCTCTCCAGCCTGAACTCACAATCCCTCTATTATTTCCTCCCTCTGCTACGCCTGCAATAGTTAGCCAAATGACATCCTTGTCATGATGTTAGGGTGATAATGTCAAGTAGGTGTGAGAGCTGTGTGTGTGTCTGTGTGTGTGTGTGTGTGTGTGTGTCACTCACTTAATGGCAGCAGCCAAGCCTGCCACTTATTCTCTGCTGCCCTGCCAGACCAGAAGGAATACTTTGCCGTATTGGTTGACGTGATAAACAGTGACATCCTGCACGCTGCTGCAGGTATTATGGCCACTCCCGAACTCCAAGGTGATATTTAGTGCAGCTGTGTGAGTGCCAAACTTATATCTCCACAACAGTTACTAATAATATGCTTGTAAGTAAGAATTAAGACATGCTATTACAGTATGGAGCAAGGCTAAAATGTCCTCAGGTGCTGTGTAATTGAGTTAATGCAGAAGGAAAATGACAGGCTGCTCCCAGCAGAAGTGAGAGCCATGTGGACTGGTAGTTTGTTGAAAACTATATTTCCCATGAGTCCTTGACTGTAACCTGCTGCGAGCGAGCAGCTGCATGGCATCGTCAATATGTCTCAGTCTGCTGGGTACTACCCAGCTGTAAATTGTTGACAGTTATACAAGCAAACACATCAATGGGCAGTCAGGCAACAGACAGCAGAGCTGGAGGCCCGATTTCTGATGACCCTGTGCTTATAACGAGCAAATTACGTTCATACAGCGCACTAAATACTATACATACTGTCCACTAAAAGTAAAACTTCATTCTGCTGCATATTAAATTTGAATATTAATTATTAAATGTGTTTTTTGGAAGAAACCCACTTTTGTGTCAGAGGAAGCAGATACATTAAAACCTACAGTATATATTATAGGGTGTATTTCATTACTTTAATTCGTCCTTCCATTGACATTGGCCGATGCTAATGAGAGCTATTTTCTGTGGTGTCTGTCCAGCTGGAGTCTAAAAGCGAAGGGGTATTTAAATCTCCTCCTGACACTGAGCCAATGTAGTGTCGTCCCTGGGGCCTCTGCTCACTCCGCAGCAGTGGAGGGGACAAGATCACTTCAGCCATTGTAGAGCTTTACCGTTAATGCACAGCCGCTGATGAGAAAGGTCACCTGGGGAGAAAGGTGCTCACTGGAGAGACGGGATTCTCTGTTCCATCTGATGAGAGCAGCAGCCACTGAGCAAATACAATGCGCCCTGTTGCAGAGTAACTCTGTTCTCCCTCTGCACTCCTATGACAGTGTAAATTTCAGTTTGGCAGCCTGTTACACATACAAAGACAACGCTGGAGCCGTTATTTCTTCCAAAGTAACCTTTCGCCCTCCCTCACTTAGCTGCCGCACACTTGTACATCCTCACCCCCGTCAGCACCCCTGACACCAGTTGTGAGAAGGTTGTGGTCACAGGCGAGGCAGAGTGATCAGTCATCACACCAGCAGAGGGTATAAGTTAGTCAGTGTGAGGATCTGACTCCAGGGAAAGTGAGGGCCACTTGCAGAAAGACATGGACATACATAGAGACGCACAGAAAAGAAATGCACGGACGGCATCAGGGTCACGTGAGCTCTGCCTTTTAGTGGCTTTTTTATGGAGTCTACAAGGAGACGACTTTGGCTGGGTTGTGGCCGGGTCAATACTCTAACCTCTAGCTAGAGGCTAGGGTTTGCCGTGTCCTGGGTTTTTACTGCCTGAGCTGTCCAGACAGGTAATAAAGTGCTTTTTACAAGCAGTCTTTAATTGAATGAAGAAGGCAAAGGTAGAGGCCTCCAGGTAGTCATGAATCTGAATTAATTCATTTATGACAAATGGAGTCTGTCTGGCATTTCCACATGAACTCTGCTCGATAGATGTGTGTCCGTTTTGGTTGTGAATGATCACGGCAAAGTCTCAAGCAGCTCGTTGTGCGGCAGCGCGGTGTTTGATGAGATTTTATATCATATCGGAGACGCTGGTAGGAGGCTGCTTCACTGTCATTTGACTGTCATTTAGCTGTCATTCAATTAAAGTTGCACTTGTCCTGCCAATACTTTAATTACACCCTTAATAATTGTTTTCCCATTTTTGATGGAGTGAGAATATTTAGGCTAATATTTTCACGTGAAGTGGCGTCCTGGAAAAAGGACAGAGGTATAAGAGCGCGGAAGTTTGCACACACGTACACACACATACGTACACGAACACACAACATACAATAAATGCGTTCAACTCTGTCCCGTATCCTTAGGCAAATACAATTGACTTTGACTTGGATTAGATTTTATAATGCCACCCACATAATACATCTGGAGCATCCGAGACCTCTTTGTCTTGGTGGATGTCACCAGCAGCGAGCTGATGATGTGGGCAGATGGGGACTGTAGGCCTGTATGCATATGCAGAAGCTTCACAAATTGCTCCTCAATAGCATTACAGTTGAGTCTCTCTTCCCTCACTCCCACTCTGCTTTTTCCTGCCCTGTTCTCTCTCCACTTTCTTGGTTTCTTCACATCCCTAAAGCGCATGTGTTCCCACTCATGTCACTGTGCTTAAGCTGTGTCAAGTGGAAGAATGTGTGTGTGTTTGCAGTTTTGAGCACATGACATCGCACCCTTTTTATCTTTTCATAGCGATCTCATTTAGAAAGGCAGTAGCAAAAACACAACGCAGATGGGGAGTGTGATACAGCATTAAATCTAAAGTTATTTTACAGTAGGACGGTGCTATAAAGTGAACATTGAGGGAACGCAGGAAGTCAGAGGAGCCAGCCAAGACGTTTGGCACAACATATGAGAGTGATATCATCTTGGGCCTCGATGAAGATATCCATCCATTCCATCCATTAGCTACACCCGTTTATCACTGAGGGTTGTGTGGGGACTGGATCCAATCCCAGCTGACATTAGACAGCACGCCAAAAAAAAGAAAGCAGCAAGTGTGACCTTCGCAGGACTTAACCAGGGAAGTTGTTTAACACACACACACACACACACAAAAACACTAAGTGCAACTAACTATTTTGTGGGGTTACATGTTACCTTCACGACAAGCAATAGCGTGTAGTATTTTACAATACAAACTGCTTTATGCGCTGTGACAGAGCTGGAAAGGCACAGGAACAACAAGAGGGAGGGGGCTGTGTGAAATAGTAAATTGGAGTAATAATGGACATACTGAAGAGTAGTGACCAGATTCAATGAGATGCTGATTTATTGCGAACCCTAACCATGCTTGCAAGAAACAAACTAGGCTATATAGAGGCAATTTAATGCCCCTGAACCTTGAATAATGATAGTCATGGTTGACTTAGTTTACAGCTCTCGAGCTCATTACTGAGATGGACACTGGTCTACCTCCAGAGTATCAACAGCCACCATGCGGACTTAAGTCAATAAAGTCAAGGGCATCAGTGGGACTTGTGAGTAATGGATTGTTTGTAACTATGAGGGGGCCGTAACATCCCAGTAAAGCTCTGGGGCTACTAAGCAGGAGAGTCTCATTCAGCTTGATTGGGTTTCTGGAATATATAACAGTCATTTGTCCCTGTGTGATACTGATGAAAGTGGGAAGAGTAGTTAGAAAAGAGGAGAAAGGTGAGGTCCGAACAGGGTGTGGGGTTACTCATGAGGAACATGGAGCCATGAGGAGCAACTCCATGAATAAATGAATCAATGATCACATTTCTGTCAGTCCTGACAGCTCTGACACAATCAAAGCTACCTTAATATGTAATTAGCTGTTTAACTACACCGACACTCGTGCAGCAGTAAAATGATATCCGAGCAGGCAGCCTCTTTTAAAGTAGTGTTTTGAAATCATCCGGTGATATATGACTGTAATCCATTATTAATGTGCGTTTGATGCGAGGCAGGGGCACTTACAAATTGGAAAACAACTCTGCTGTTAGGAGGCAGAGGGAGAGTGTCCTTGGTAAATGTGTTGAGTCCTTCCTGTGGCTTACATATGAAAGTCATCCATTTCAATCTGACCAGTTAATTCAGTCTTTCTGAGGCAGAGCTAGGAGGAGAAAATTATGGCAAAGACACTGATAGATTATGTGACTGATCAAGACCATGCATACTGTATGAAGTCTCGATCAAAGACAGAGTAACCAGTGTTTTCCAAACTTTTTTCAGGGGACCCACTTTTTTAAACGACAAATCATTGTGACCCAATTCACAATAATTGTGAGCATAAATTAACGTTTCTGACCATTTGGATAACATTAGCCGTAGTCTAGTCTTTAGCTGGGCTTTTCTTTATTATTAGCAAAGTATTCATTTTGAGAAGCACACTGCAATGAGGGATAGCTGTCCATTTCTTGCGGCTGGCAGCAGAGTGCAGTAGATATACCAACGCGCTCCCTGATGTTGCTCAGAGGTGTACTGCAGGTATAAATCTTAAATGAAAGACTGTGAAAGAGATTCTGCAAGTTTGTTTGGCACCCAAATAAAATCAGAGTCACTGGGAATGACTGATGTATCACGCTCGATCAATCAGAAATAAAAGAGGGTAATATTAATTCACCTCCCATGGAAATCAAGACAATAAAGGAAATGTTTTTCAAAATTAACGTGTTGATTTCAGTGTCTTGAAACTAGGGCTTCACAGTGTTTATAAAATATATATAACACACATTTTCCAACAGGCTGCATTACTTTTGTAAATAGACCAGACCTGAAGAAAATGAGAGCTTGAAGATGAGGAGGTGCTACACTGGTGAATAAAAGAGACGTAATTCATTCAGAGCTGATTATGTATGCCTTTTTATATTTGCTGATAGGGAAAATATCCATTAATCACATATTCATGTTTTTTTTTTATTGCAGTATGTCACTTTGACAGTATTATACAGCACTACTTACTACACAAAAGTTAAGATATTCACTACATTGAGCATTTTACTGCGAGCAGGCTGCTGGCTCTTTTCACAGACACTTCTTTGGATTTACTATTAGCATGCAGTAGATAAGGAAATAGTGAGTATTTCCAAAATGTTGGCCAAGGAATTCATGCAGGTACTATATTTGTTGCATCCAGTTATTTCACTCAGTGGCGAAGCTGCATTGTGGGCAACGTAGGCGCCAGGCTTCGAAAAGGAAGAAGAATGCGTGGAATAAAAAAGGTGATATCTGTCCATGACGAGTCCAGTGGTGTTAAAGGAGTGCAATGCTAGACCAGTGGACTGTGTTTCAAAGCCTAGCACATACATTACCCATAATGCAGTTTAGCCACTGGGTGACATCATTGAAAGCGATTTATCAGATTACATGCAGCTTCCTCTGGAGCCACAAAAGGCTTTATACAACTTTATTCACATACGCAGTAGTACTCCCCAAGACATTAAATATATACGTTTAAAATACAGTGTTTGCCCAAGTCACATAAAAAATATGAGTGCACTGGACAGAAATATAATCTGTTGTATTTAAAGTGACAGTTCATATTGTTGTATGGCACAACCAGGAGATTTTGTTCCCACATTATCACAGCTTCAGTTCACTTACACCCCGAGTGTCCAGATATCTTTGGGTTTTTTGGACGATTCACCCATTCAGTGTCAGAGGTGCTAATAAGATGATGGTGCCATTATAGGTGACACCAGGCATGTGTCACATGACGTCTTGCTGGTCCGGCTCCAGCCCGGCTTGTCACTGGGTTGAGATGGATCTTATTCCTCAGCTGAGAGCAGACAGAACGTGGGTGGCAGTCCTCTTACTCTCACTGTGAAACAGCCTCTGTGACAGCACAGCAGTGCTGCAGCTGAGCCACAGGGAGCATATAGGGACAGAGAGCCGGCAAAGCTCCCTGCAGCCTACAGGGGATGCAAGAGACACTTACTCTCACCACAGGTGCTCCCCCTCTCCACCTGTCAAAATTTCACTGGTCGCTCCACACATCCCTGTGATTTGCAGCACATGGGGCCACTGTGGACTCGAGTTTCCAAGTGGTTGAAGTGTACCAAAAATCTGCCTGTTTTTTTTCTTTTTTACCAATTCACTGCAAATTGCATTAAGTAAGCATGACTAGCACCAATTTCCCAAAGCATACCAAAGCTTTTTAGATGAATGGATGTCCCCTGTACCATCCAGGGATCAATTTGCTGCCAGCCTGCTTGAGTTAGGTAATTCATCATAGCGCACAGTTGTCTATATTGTTCCTCAACATTACTGTTGCCTGGTAATAAAACAGAAAGTGATGGTGACAAGCGCTGACATCCAAGAATTGATGGCAGTTCCTGCCAAACATTCATAACCTACACTATGTTCTAACATAGCAACACAAAAAATCAGCAAACCTGAATGTGTTGTCAAGGAGCTTCAAGTATTCAACATTTTGTATTTTTTTTCTGTTCTCAAGGGGAGTAATAGATGCCCCAGCGTCCTATTAGCACCACCAACACCAACCTGAAAAACAGCTCAACAGTTTCAGCTCTTTCATTGTGAAACAAAAACATGCCGCAAGTGAAAAAATAATGTTTGAATTTACTTCAATCCTCAAGTGCACCATGAACATGATGTTGAAGCTGTTATTTTAAAGATAAAAAAGTTACATAATGTTGATTTAAATGGAAAGCAGTTAAAGGTGCAATATGTAAGAATTGGCCACCTGTCGAAGCAAATAGGACGCAGCATATTAAAAGAGTTACCGCTAACAGCTGCTAACTGTAAATATATCTGCAAAACAATACATAGATGCCACAGTGTCATTTCTTTACTTTCTCTTACATAATGCACCATTACAGCAAACCAAGACATCCACTGAGAATCAGTTGAGGCCAACAAGATAGATCAGTGGACCAATCAGAATCCAAAGCAGTGGTGATGAAGATGACCTGACTTTTAGAAATGAAAGGTGATTATGCAACTGTAAATTGATTCATACAATTGTTCTGGAGGACGATTTAGAAGATAAGTGACATTTTCAAAAAAGCTGCCACGTTTTCCTTTTGGCTGTTAACAAAAAACAAATACCAGTGCCCACCCACCAAGTGGAACATTCATTCAGATAGCTGTGGGAAGGGTTCACAATGGTGTCTGCATGAAGCAGAGACCTGTCAGTCAACTGTCGTACATCCTACTTGAAATGACGTTCTGTCTCAAGGAAATGCCTGTTGAGCCTTGCCAGACTGAGCTGCTCTGCAACAACAGTAAAAGGGCTAAAACATGCCAAAACAACCGTTGATCCTCTGAGCACGCTAAAGCACTTTTTAGCAACCACCTCTGAGCTCCCTGTGTGAAATGTCACCTTTTCACTTTATTTGACAATGACATTATTTACCTGGAACCATAGTAATTATTCATTTTATCCACATCTTCCCTCGTGAATCAATTTTATGCTCTTCCCACACAAATCATTTTGCGCGACTGAGCGCAGGGGAAATACTTAGTTTGAGCACATTAAAATGCATGTCCTGTTTACTACCACCCAGTCTTTTGCCTTGAGAAATAACTGTAAAACAAAAGCAATAAACTGCGGCATTGAGTTGAGCCAGAAGGTAGATGGAAGCAATTTGAAACACTCAGTATCACACTATAACTGGAAGTAACATTTTGCTGCTGCACACAGATTGAGCCTCAGAGGGAACGGAGAGTAAAGACATCTGAGCGACATCTGAGGATTACCCCAACAGCAGCGCCGTGGCTATAAAGAGGGCAGAACCCAGGCTCCAATACAAGGAGGGGGGGCACTTTGAAGCGGCGATTAGGCTATGAGCTTTGCACCCAGAGCTGCTGAGGCGCTGCCCTCTCCACCTCAGTCAGAGCATAAAGATGCGGCGTGGCAGCTTTGCTGACTGGACACTGCTCCAGTTCCGCCTGTCCAATTAGCAATCTTTCTACCCCTGAGGACTGGTCCCTTTCTGCTTGGCTTAGCTCACTGCATGTGGGCCAGATCACCTACATGCACATGTGTAACCAAAGTAATGCTTTTTGTACTCAGTGCCTCTGTGCTGCTAAGAGCACTTATTGCTAAAGTCTCTGTACTGTGATATTATCTGCACCTTCGGCCTGTGCCTTACCCTTAAATCCAGTGTATTTTGGCATTTCTATGATATTTCATATTTTTCTGAGTCATTTCCTGACAATATTGATGAGCCACAATGTTTGCCAAATATTTTTTGACATACTTTATGCTCAAACATAAAAAAAATTAAGCTGTTGCTAAAATTAGACATTGACGTATGACTATAGTAAAATCTCAGTAAAGTCATATTTCATCCTCCAAGCTAAACTGAAAAGACAGTTTGAGAAGCCGTAGAGTCTCCGGAAGTGTCTCCCAAAATGCGAGTCACTGGCTCAAGTGTATATGGTGGTAAAAGATTGCCGTGGCCCCTTTCTAAAGAGGGCAGTTTGTAGGGAGTGTGGTGTTAAGTGAGAGAGGGAGCGACAGGCGTTGATGATCAGAGCAAAGGGAAAGTTTTACAGTGAAGTTGTCTAATGGTAGTAAATGTACAGTTTGCCCACGATTAAACTCTGCATTACTCAAGAAGACCTTATGTTTGAGTGCTTTCACTATCTATGCTAATATCCATGCTGTTGCAGTCCATGCTAATGATGTTGATCTTGCTAGGATGGCAATCTGGTTGCCATGGTGATGGATTATGTCCAACTATTAACCATGCCCCCATTGTCTGTTTCAAAAACAATATTAACCATTAAAAAGAGAATAACACCGGGTGGCTTTAAGAGTCAAGATTTCAGATCCGTTTAATTATCATTAACAACCTGGATTCACTCAGTGAAACTAACAACGAAATGACAGTTTTAGTCCTTTTATGCTACTTATAATAAATGGAAACATGTCTGTTTGTTAGCATCTCATTTTACTGGCCTGGCCGGTTTGTGACCTGTAGTTTACCCAGTAAACACACCGCACTATTTAGCTGTTGCAGTCCCTCTGAACCGGCCAGCTGCTCTTTGTGGGTTATGCTTCTCCTCCGGAGTAACTCCAGGTGAGAGAGAGTGGACAGGCTGGATGTTCAGCTGCACCTCAAGGAGCAGCCCGGTGACAAACACTGCCTTGACACAGCTGTGTGCCTAAAGAGTCGGTGCGTTTTAAGGAGAAAGTACAGCTGGCAATCCGATCGCCACCGCCAGCAACGCAGAGACACCAGCGCACATAAACATACCCACTACGGCGTAGAGCACGTACATAGGTAACGTACGCTCTGTGTAGAGCCAATGTGCAACCGTAAATCAGCCTTTGGGTTTCCCTAAGACATACAATCTGAGCTTTCTTTCACCAGGGTGGAGGAGCGAGATGACCATGACAATTGCTCTGTGATCCTGATTTTCAGGGACTTAAATCTCCACTGATGCTGACAGGGGTGTATGTCTGTCAGATCCTTAAACATCCATATTTAACCTCCTGCAGGGCTTCATCTTTTTTGTCTCCTTTAGCGAAAGGGTTTATTGCAAGCTCATTTACACCATCATTGTCTCTACTCGACCCACTACGTACTGCCATTTACGTTCCCTTTTATGTGCATATAAAAGAGATGGCCACTGAAATCTAAAACAAACAAGCGACTTTCAAGTTCAAGAGTGCTCTGACTTCTAAAGGCTTCTGATCAAAGGGTTCAATGGCTTCTTCAGTTCACTTGTTAGTTTTACTGAGTGAAACCTCTTTGACTTTTTCAGATGTGATTCATCACCGCCCCTCCTTCTTCATTCCTCACATAGTTACAGTACATATAGAAAAGATTACTGCACGTGACATTAGGAGTTCTCCTTCAACATCAAGTTGTTTCCTTATTCCAGTTTTTTTAACACTGTTTTATCTTTCACCTTGTTAATGCGTCACCTGCTGGAGTATTTCAAGCTAAAAGTTTTGTTTTGTTCAAGGGGAAAGATAAATTGAATTTCCTGAGTGCTGTGATGCGCGGTGCAGGCTCCTCTTACTCTAATGATGCCTCTTTTTCTCCACAGCCATAGTGCTGAAGATTTGCATAATACTTCTCCCTAATACTTCAACACAGTGTATTTCCTTTTATTCATCTGCGCTGCCTGCTCTCAGTGCTTCTCTGTAGCTTCAAAAAACCAAGTAATATTCCATGAAGTGGGAAGCAGAATCCAGTTGTTCATTACTCAGAGCAGTAATGTGCCCTCTTTGGATGCTGCTTTTTATTTGGAGGCTTTTTACTCCCATACCTCTCATGACTGACACAGATCATAAACCATACCACCCACCACCCCACCCCTCGACCTTCAGAGAGAGTACGGGACGCAGGGCCCTACATCAGCTGCTGGCTTTCACGGATCCACCTGACTCTCCAGGCCCTTCAAAAATCAGAACATCCATCACCGAGCCACTTAGCACTAAAGCTAGCATACATGCCCTTAGCTGGAGACCAGTTCAGCCTCTCTTATTTAAGATCCATTGCTTCCCTCGCTGATGTCGTTGTTTCTAATGGACTCTATCTTTATTGACCTCTCTGTGAATATACAGTAACAGAGTATATAGCCTGCATCTATTTCTGAACATCTATGAATGGATATATGCATCACTCAGGAGCTGGCTGTGTTCCACTGACCCCTCTAATGCACAGGAGGGCATGGACGTGGCTTTTTTACCATTAGCATGCTCTTTGACTGCAGATAAATAACGGCGGGACACTTGGAATGACTTTTACACTGATTATATCTTTACCTTCACGATCAGAACAAGATCAGTCAAGTCGGATGAAGCCTTTTCCAGTCTGTTGCCGGCAGATTAATTCAGGTCGTGTCGGATTTTAAAATGTTTTGGATTTTTATCTCTTAGGTCGTACAGGGGAATGAGCAGAAAGCTCCATTGACTCCTACTGGTTGGTTGGAGCGCTTGAATGGGAAGGGATAGCGTAGGAAGGTGTACCTGCAAGAAACTAGCTCCCCTGAAGTGCCTGTTAAAGATGCCCCTGTGGAGTTTTTGGCCATTAGTAGCGCTATGGAGCAGTGTTTTTATGAGCTGGTAAACGTCAGAGACCCTATAAGAGAGGAGACAACCACTTAAAGCAGTTTGTACTGAAAAGTCGGCAGAGATGGGGGTTGTATGACAAAGACCCTGCACCCCCTCCCCCAAAATTCAATCATCAGCCTGGAAATTGTAAATCGTAAGCATGGAAAAGGAGGATATCACACTAAAGCACAGGATTACCAAGGAAGATGAGGTAATTCAGACATCAGACATCAAGCTATCGCATTTGTTCAAGTGCCCTAATCGGATAACGGCGTCACATCACTGCACTTTTTAATCAAATTCATCAAACTTTTTAAGTAAATTAAAAAAAGATGGAAAGAAAGAAAAAATGTAATACATGAGGAAAAAGGCCAGAATTAAACGAAAGCCTACATTTGTCTGTAGTTAAAAAGGTTTCCTGAAATACAACAAAGCAAAGAGAAAAACAAAACAAGCAGAGGAAAACTTCTATACATAATTAACATAATATACATTATATACAAGTTACATACAAGTTTTTATATCCCGGTGACCAATGAAAGTGAAGATGTGGCCTTAATGGGGAGATAGATATCTCCCCATTAAGGCCACACAATATTGGAAAACTGTCATCAATATTTACCTTCTTAATTTGCCTTTCATGACACTGCACAACCTGTGTGCGACTACTGCATGTGTGCTCACCGCGATGTCGATACTGAATTGATATATTGTGCAGCCCTACTCTTCATTCATTTAGAGAGGGGTCTGGTCATGTCAGCCTGAAATAACTGTCTGTGGGCTTTGCCAAGACGGTTGCTTAGTGGCGAGACATGCCTATATGGACTTTCATCTGCAGGTGACATCAGCCGAAGAAGAAATAATGCAGGTTTCAAACATTTTAAGTAAAATAACGAGAAAGGAAATGCATTTGGTGTTCGGTGAGGAAACAGTGAATGTAAACGTGGCACGTTTAAATGCCGTAAAATTGCCGGGTGATCTTAAACTGGCCCTATGCAACAATTTGTTGCAAGCAGGTGACATGAGCTAGTTGGTTACACCATGCACTGACATTACAGTTCTGCATGATGCTTATATAAAGCTTATAAATAAGTAAGGCATACTGCAAAGTTCATTCACTTCCAACTCTCCCTGCAGAGTAAACAGTCTGTCCACCCTCCACTTTGGCCAGAGAAGTAACTGGTTCTTTTTCAGTGCAGTCACATACTAGAATTTCTGTCCTGAGGAGATTTTAAAGGGCTGTCTAGCAGCAGAAGTCGAATCACCATCTACCTACCAGTACCTGTCATTAGGTTTGCTGTTCATGGTCTCAGCTGTTCTGTATGTGCTCCCTCCTCTCTGACTGCAAGTGGCCTCAGGTGTCACTGTGACTTCAAAACAGCAGTTTAGGCTGAGGGAGGACTGTGGAGTACAATGCTTATTCTTATGCTCCATATGAAGCAAGTTTACCCGCCACTGTCCCTCCTTTCTGAGCTCATCCATTCCCCAGAGGACATGACGAGGTGGAGAATAAAGCAAAAATGTGATGGAGGAGCGAGATGAAAAGGCCAGTTGTGACAAGCGAAGGAAGGGCAGGAGACAGCAATTGGGGAGAAGACAACCCCAGTTATTGAAAGCAAAATGCATGGGTGTTTGTCAGTGTTTGTCACTCAGCTGTGTGAAAATGCATCCTGACACCCGTTTATCACTGTATATTTAGGAATCGTGAATTGTTGGAAAGGAAATCATGAAGTTGAATACATTAGCGTCTTCCCCGCCGTGCAAATATCAAAGCTCAATGAGGCTTCATCCTCATCCTCTTAAGGGAAGGCCGTCGAATTGTTTAAATGCGGAGAACGTGCGGTCTGAAATGCAAAGTGCTCACGAGTTTAGATCCAATCAGTATCGTAACCAGAATGTAAACAGACGGAGGCGTGCAGGTGCAGGTGTGAAGTGTCTCACACAAACACACACACACGCACACCGAGACACATGCGAGCAGCAATAGATGATGTTTTTTTATGACTCTCTTCCAGAGCCACCTCTCTCTCTGGGCTTCTACTGATACCCATTAATCATGAGCTCTCTTGTATTGTCAGCCCAGCCTCCCCTCCTCCCTGCTCTCCCCCCTCCCTCTCCCTTCACTTTCAGCCTGTCAGTTAACAAGCTGTGACACCATGACAGTGATGTGTGTGCAGCTGAGTGATGCCTGGCTGCAGCCCTTATTGGAAAGGTATTGAAATGCTCCGGCACGAAGGGGGATGAGATTGTATTTCTCAGCTCCTTATGACAGAATGTAAAAATGGCTGCCCGGCTTTTCAATTAGACGTGGAGGGAGAAGGCCTGGCTTTGTTTTGGGGTTTGCCCCCTTTGATTACATGATTTACCGTGACATGCAATCCGCTCTGTTGCAAGAATCCCATGTTTTTATTTCACAGAAAATCTCTCCATGTATGCAAAAAACCATTACTCACATTTTCTGTCTTTCTGCCTCCCTGTGCATGTGTGTGCGTGTTGTGTGTACAGGCTCAGTGTCCCTCAGTGTGTTCCTGGTCTCCCTCGCAGTGACAGTGTGTGCTGTTTGGCTGGTAGCTCTTTGTGGCGTCTGTGGTTGGTGTCAACGCAAGCTGGTGAGTTTACACACACACACACGAACACACAAGCTTCATTAACAGATATACTGTAGCTCCCAGCCACATTTGTTGCCATCTTAACATGCTTTAATAACCAGAGAGCCTTTAAATAAACATTGTCTTCAGTGAGTTTGTTAGAAGATGACACTTTAGTGCACTGGAGAAAGGACAATATGTGCAAATATTATGAAAATCTGTGCAAATATTATGTGCAGTCGTGTTGAAGTGAGAATTTTCTGTTACGAGACAGCTATTAATGAAGACATATTACCAGTCGAATAAGTATTCAGATCTCTTGCTTATGTCAAAGTGCCAATTCAGTGAAAAATAAGCCGTTGCAATTAAAAGTTCTGCCTTCAAAATCACTCTAAAGTAAAAACACACAAGTATAAACTGCAAAACGTACTTAAAGTATCATAAGTGAGTAATTCTGCTGAAAATTGACCCCTGTGGCATTTCCAATATACATAATATTATTTTTATCGTTCATACTAATGCATTTACGCTTAAAGGGTGACTCCCACCTCTCCTTTTCAAAACCTGGTGCCTTCATTACCCACAATGCAACTTTGACATATTATCAGTTTATATGCAGCTTCATCTGGAGCCCAAAAAGGCGTTGTACTACTTTTTCACATATACAGTAGTACTCCCCAAGAGTGTAAATACACTTGAATGTGTAAAATTGGTGGAGTTACCCTTTAAGTAGTTTTACTGTGGTGGAGGTGGAGCTCGTTTTAGCTGCTTGATGTACAGTTCAAGGCCCCCTCCACAGGGTCACAAGATACATCTTGGTAGACTTGAGATGATTAATGAGAGAAAGAAAAGTTCTGCTGCACCAATTTGCATTCATTTTTTCAACTTTGAAGTCAATCTTTGCTTTTTGTGAAATAATGGATCATTTGACCTCCCTGAGCTTCAAACTGTTACTTAAATAAAACCCTCTCTGAATTTCAGAGGGGAAATGTCTCTGGGGTGGAACTGCTAACAATTCATCGACATCTGAAACATGACAAGGGGCCCCAATTAGACGCTGCTTTTATGCGATGGGTTGCAGGCGAAGATGGTTTGGAGCTACAGTTTAATCTTTAAGGGCTCTGACACACTTGGCCAACCGTGAGTGTCCGCGGCCTTAATTGTTGCGGTGTGTCCCGCACCGTTCGCACTTGTCCGCCTTCGTTGGTGGCTGTTTGAGCATGTCGAGTCTTACGAATACAGAAGACCGCTGCCTTGAGCTGCTGAGAGGTATTTCCTCTCACGCAATTGGCCATCGGCTGTTGCGTTCAAGTGCAGTTTTTTTTTATTTTGCGTGAACGTGAACAAACAGATAACCATCAGATGACAGTACAAAATAAACAAGACAAGAAACTATGTTAACGTATTGTGGTAAAATTCACCTGAAATGTACTTGCGGACTTATTTCCTTTCCACCACTGTCCATTACTGTCGTGATGCGATGGCCTCAGTGCCCACATGACCTCCTCAGCGCAGCCTCAAACTAATGAATCCCTCAGACAGATACAGCTCAAACATTAGCAAACTATGCTGATACAGCATTTGTACCGGACCACTCATTGAGGAGAAACAGAGCACAGATCAAGCAGACTGACCTCTAATAGAGGGCATGTCATTGTGATTATGTGGTATGAAATGTGATTGATTAAAGGGAGGCAACCACTCATTAGGTAGACAGACAGAGCTGTACGGCTGAGTGCCACCTCACTTGACTGATTCTTTTTTTTTTCTTCAGATTTGCATGCCTTTAAAATTAATTGATTTCTGATTCATCCTGTGCTTGTACAACCAAGGAACACAGGTCACCTATTTTAAGTTTAATGTTGGCTCAAACTTACTTGTTTCAGCCCACCATTGCACTGCTGTGAAACTTATTGGTCCACAGATGGCAGGATTTGGCATTTCTAGCAGGCGCCGCACACCACATGTCTCTCTGCATTATGTCATATGCGTTGCTTCAATCCCCAGAAGGTGGCTGCACCTAGATTCCTCTTCGATGCCGCTGTAACGTATATGAAGCGAGGGGAAATGATCTGTGCAGAAGTAGCACGGTGCTACAGAGTCTCTCTATTGTTTGCTTCCCTGGAACATAGTGTTATATTTGATATTCCACTTTAAAGTAAATGGAGCAGTGAATGACTTCTAGTTTCCTGCTGTGGATGGTTGTAGTTCTGCTTCCAGCGCCTTGGAAAGTGCCCGAGGTTCCCTCAGGAGCACTGCTGTAAATGGATCTTATTTCCATCCGGTGACAGTGAAGCGTAGGCGGGATAGGATGACAATCAGTTGGCCTGATGACCCTGTGAAGGCCACAGACAAGATGATGTGTGTCTGTCTCAGTGGAGGTGCTGAACCATTAATATGTTGAAACTTTACATGTCTTCAGGTTCAATTTTCATTTTTTATCTTGACCATGAATAACACGGTGCTCATGGTCTAGTTGGTAAGGGTTAGAAAATATCATATTTGGTTTAAAATACCTGTAAACACCTGGAAATGTCCCAGGTCTGGTTAAAAATACCTGGTTTTGTTGCCCCACACAGGTGAAGATGTTCCAACTACCTGTCACAACAAATCTGTTGTTTTGTCATCACAAACACGGCTGGAAATTGTCTTGTCGTGTCCTTTTTTTGTTTTTTCTCAAATTTGTTTATTGAATATCAGCGACACAATGGTATCAAAAAAGTAACAGAAACCCCCACACACAAGTTGGTCACCTAATGATGGTTGAGATCAAATAAAGAAGTCATGTAACAGGAAAAGAAATAAATAAATAACAATCCAAACACAAAAGCACGATATATATTGTTAAAGATATTCAATCAAAGCAGTTACTCTGGAATAGCAGCAAACACCAACCCCTCAGCATGTGAAAAAAAGTTTCCCTTGTGGTGTCCAGACACCATCCAATGGTGTCACACTTACAAATGTTGAAACACAGACTCTGCAGTCACTGGATAGGAAGCCTTCTCACCTGTAACTCCAACACCGTCCCCTCCACCTCCTGATATGAAAGTCAGGGGACAAACAATATGACAGGTTTTGCTGAAATGTCAAGATGGTACATAGTCTTCGACACGTACCAGCGTGAAAGTACCTGCGGTTTGCAGAAATGTTAACTGTCAACATTTTATTCCAGCGTCTGCTTATTTTCCTTCCTTTTCAGTGCATCTTTTACCCCTGCTTATGTCTGTCTGTGTGTGTCAGAGTGTGTTTGTGTGTGTGTGTTTGCGTGTGTAGGTCGGCGGGGGGTAACACAGAGTGGCATTAAGATGTTAATTAAGCCCTTTGTACTCCTCGGACCACTTACTTTGGTGGGAAAAATGTCAGCCGCCCACTGGTGTGAAACCACATTAAACACAGCTGCTTAATGTACGAAATAATAAAGTGTGACGGAGATGAATGGCAGTCATTTCCGCGATGATAAACGCGTTATTGACGACGCTCGCTCCGACAAAAGCATAAATACCGCTAATCTCGTTAAAAATCATTTTCTCACATTAACGTCCTCCAGGTGTGTTATTTCCTACATGCGACTAACGAGCGTGAAGCCGCGGCAGCTCTTCAATCTGTTCTTCTAAAACAGGACTCCCTCACTTCCCTTGATCTCTTCATCTCTGTTATTTTCCGCTGGAGCCCTATATTCCCCGAGCACATGATTAGAATGTATATACAGTGTAATTTGCATGAACACACTGGCTTTCCACCGAGATCCCTTTTTATAGACGTAGGTTGTAAATTCATGCAGGCTGATTTTTTTTATGCAGAGAACTCTTCTCATTAGGTGCTCAGTGGTTAATGCCCATCTTACGTAAAGCCACCACGAGCCAGTCCACATCTAAAACTTTCATTTTTGATATTTCCGAGTGTACTCTTTTGACAGTGTCAGCTTTCATAAGAACAAATGTTTGCCTCAAGCTTCACGTGTCAGTTGCGAGTGGGCCCATGCCAGTTTTGGTTATGATTCATAGGTTAATAGACAAGACATTTTGGGCGAGTGTTGCTTTCGGTGTTTTAGCTTTGGCAACCAGTGCGATGGGTTTTATTTTAAAAGTCCTCATGTGCAGTCATCCTGAAGCCTCCCTCCTGCTTGGCTTTCTGTTATCTAAGCCCCCTGGAAGTACTGCACACTGAATGGTATCATCTCCTTCTGCTGCCTGCGACGTCTGTTTGCATATCGCCGTTTATAGATGCATCGGCGTGGAATTTTTAGAATGTGCGCCGCGCCAGTGTCATTTTTGTATGCGTCTTCACAATTTTAACTCAGCAGATATCCCTCTCTATTGGCTGATTTGGTTTGTTTTCATGTCTGTCATTATTCTCTTGCAAAAAAATACTGCGATGGCTCTCGTGGTTGTTAAGCCGCTCAGCTGTGGGGCTGATGATTGTCAGCAGGGGCTCGTGTTGTAGGTGTTGGGTGGGATTTTTAGATATCAGAGGTGGTGCAGCTAACATCTGTTTGAGCAGCAGTGGCTGTTTGGCATTCAGAAACCCTCTGCTTGCTCCTGTGAGCCCTGTGCCGTTTGATCCGTGACATAGTTGTGAGCGGAGTTGAGATTGGACCTGACCAGATTTACTGTCTGATTCGATCCCTGTTGGGCTTGTGTCAACAGTGGTTTTTTTTGGTTGCATTAACTGGGAGTTCACCGTTGTCAGGAGGAGGATGGTAGTAATTAAGTCAATCAGAGGAGAGAGAAGACGTGCAAATCAACAATTATATAATTTTAAAGGAGGATTGTCACAGTCGTGGGGAATATTATAACAGCAGCACATTACGTGAGTCTGCAGCCTTGACCTGTCACATGGAAGTGACAGATAGAGCTGGCAGCGTTCCTGGTGATATTTTAATTTTATGCCTCTGCGATTACATGCCTCTCGATGTCAGCGCAACACTCCACAAGAACGCAGGTATTTACAAAAATTGTTTTGACAGACGAACGAATTATCACTTGATGATTTTGCAGCGGACGACCATTTTAATAGTGCACTCCTCTCTAATTATGGTGTGATGTGGGTAATATTGAGCGGGCATGTAGACTCTTGCTGCCTGCTAATTCACAGCAAACAAACACAGCTGGGTGTTGGAAGGCAGTGCACTGCCAACTGAGACAGAGAGAGTGGTAGTTTCACTCTGTCTCCTCTCATGTCTGTGTTCTTCAAGAAAACCCTCAGCATCACCCTGGGCAGTGCAAGCCTTCTCTCACTCATCCGCATTTCTGTGGCAAAAAAAAAAAAAAAAAAATCTGGGTCGCATGCAAACTTTTAATACACCCATTATCCAGTCTGCACAAATAACAGATTCAGCAAGTGAATGCACGAATCTGTAGCGGTTATTAGGGTGTTCAGCAATTGAGTGTTTTCGAACACAGTAAAGATAATCTGCACAATCTGAACACTCAGCATATTTCAGCCCTCCTTTGTCAACACCGCTGCACGTTACTGTAATTACAGTGTCAAGCTTTCACTGTGAGGTTTGAACATTATAGACATTTTTTTTGTTTTTGTTTTTTTTAGGTGTTCATTATACACTGGGCATGAGACAAAGGTGGAAAGCCATCCTAGCCAGGCTGCTACAATGAGGACTTTAAAGATCCTCCAAATAAAAAATGCAACGTACATCTAAGACCTCTTGAATGACACATGGAAGTGTTTTCTGACCTGACACCTCTATCGGGACTACAACTGTCACGATTTATGTATCTTAGTCAGTTATTCTGGTTTATTTTGTTCTAACTCAAATGTAATTTCGGACCCTGCCACGTCCACATGTGAGCCCTTAACTAGTAGTTGGCTCTTTATTCAGTCATCACAGGTACAAACAGTAAACACAGTTTAAACAAAATCAACAGTCTGTGTATTAAGTAGTGACTGAACAGGCGCAGACAGAAGCAAAATGCTTATATATGCCTAACCCACATTCTTATCAATTTAAGCTTCCCTCCAGAGAGAAAACAACAACAGCAATAAAAGTCATTCACACTTGTCACCCTCAAAAATAGCTTTGTAAACCTTTCTTTGAAAAACCAAAAGCCAATTACACATTTTTAAACGTATATTAAATGTGTTCCATATTTAATCCTAGCTATAGAAATACATCTCCGTCTAACTCACTCACTCGACTCACCTGTTCACCATCTCCACTCACCTGTTTCCTCTTACCTCACAGCTCTCTTGAGTATATTCACCAATCTCTCTGCAAGATTGTCTTCGTGCCACGCTTTCTGTTTGACTTGTAAGTTTGATCTTGATCTTGTGTTTCAAACCAGCCTCGGACCTTTGTTTGCTTGCCAGGATTTTTGTATCCTTGAACCTTCTTTTCAAGTGTAGACTCTCTTTTTATCTAACACTCATTCGTCTGTGGTTTGATTTTCACGATGTGACAAAGCGATGTTGAAAGGTTTGTTTAGGCACAAAAACTTGTTGGTCTTTAGAGCCCGGCTGATTTGCAGCTCTTGAGGCCGATGCCAATATTAGGTAGGAAAGAAATCTGATATCCATATCTCAGCTGATATACACACACTTTTTGCAGTGATCCCTCAAATGTGACTATCAAATCCCAGATGGCAAAATTGTACCAGACACGCTGACACCCGAGTTCCAGAGTGATGGCACTCGGGGCTAGTATGTGAGCAAGATGAACGTGTCTGATGTGGGCCACAACAATTTTACTATCTGTGAACACTTGTGACAGAAATATGCAATGGAGGCAAGATGTTTTACAGTTTAACAATAAACGTTATTGTCTAAAATGACATCAGTGAACTAAAACTCGAAATGTCATAATTATAAATCACCCCAAGGATCGTTTTCTGCCAATAATATCAGCCAACCAATATATCAGCCGGGCTCTGGTTCGGTTAAAATAAGTACTTCGTTTTGGGAACAATCATAAAAAACAACTACAACAGAACAAAACACTGAGTCGCATTTTGAAATGGGAAACAAACGCATTCAACTACCCCGGCTTTGTCCCTATGCCTTCTTCGTCGCTCTATAACACCAGCTCCTGACCCCCTAATTTGCTCCTGACCTAACGGCTACAGCCGTACTTGAACATCAGCATATGTTGTTTTTGTGCACTGACCGAAGGGACCGATGTTATCAGTCCCTTCGGTCAGTGCACAGTGTTTTATTTGTAGATGCAAGGCAAATTAGTTTTTAACAAGTGCTTGCCAAGTCTGTTGTAACGTAGCAGTGGATTAAAAAACATCAATAACATACAGACACAATACATGTACATACACAGAAGATAACGTCAGTATTAAAACTGCAAACATAGGATTAGAACCTGCTTTCACTCTCGACCTTATTTATTGTCTTAATACGGAGATTAATGTCAAAAAAGAGCTCAGGCTGACGGTGCTGAAGGTTTAATTGCATGACTAATATTTGTAAACGCCACAATAAAACTAATCAGGATGGCCGAGATGCTCTATTGTTTAGAAACGAGAGATAGCCTGTGTCAAATTTGAAATCACAGAAGAAAACAAAACCAAATTAATTCCAGGCTTCGTCGTGGCCCTGGACATTTACTACCACTATTCCCCTCCCCACACACCTGCTCATCTACTGTACAAGACTTTCATAACGTTTATAAATATGTATATTTATAAGTTGCTCTGTTGGGGTTTGATTGTTAAAAAGTGTTAGTGGATTGTGTTTTTTCTGTCCAAGTTGAGGCTTGCTGCAATTTTGGCTATGTCTCCTAATTGGTTCATCATATCAGCTGGAGCTATTTTGAACTCATGGCTCAGAGCCAGACGGCGCTGAACACTGTAATCGTGTGAAACCTTTGTCGTATAACAAAAAGACGGCTGGTTTAAATTAGACTCAAGTATTTTCAAGGGTATTTGAGTCGAGGATGGGGGGGAGGAAATTGCTCACCCTTCCATCGGTTTGCTTGAACCCTCATTTGGGGTATCGAGCTGATTTTTTTTTTTTGTCTCTTGGTGGAGGAGCTTTGTTGTGTTCATCACTACGGATCGCTGCAGCCTCCACAGAGTGTTTGTTGTGAATGAGCTGGAGGAAAAGTGCAGGGGAGATGGTTTTGAAGCTGTACAGTCTTTGTGGAAATGAGGATGGTCGGACTCGCCGCCCGTCGCTGAGTCCTTCCTTGTTTTCACATCCAATCCACTCGGGACTTCCTGTCACTCATCTCTCAGTTCACTTTTCGCACCTGTCCCTCCCTCCCATCTCTTTGTCTCACATGCCGTCCTGCACTGTCCTTGTTTTGCTCTCCTGCTGGCTGCCTCTGTGTGTTTTTTTTTTTTTTTTTAAATTTGATTTCTATTTTGAGCTCTCGCCCCTCTCTCTCTGCGCTTGACTCTCACTCTCCCTCTGTGTCTTCCCGCCTTCCTGAAAATTTTACGATAGCATTGAATGATACATGAGTTTCCTTTGATAGCTTGTCCTCGCCTGACAAAAAAAAACGCAGACTGTTTTGCCTCCCCGAAAAAACATCATACAAGAATACAGTACTTACTGCAGCGTGTTTATGCTCTATGATTTTGTCATATGTGGAAGATTCTGGCTCTTGGGCATGCAAATGTTTTGAAGCCGTAATGGCAGGTTGTGTGCATCTTTGTGCTTTCAAAATGTTGCACGAAATTATGAGGGGTAATTTCATATATTCAGCCAGCTTGTCAAGCCACTGATAACAGCTATCAAATGCCTAAAGGAGACTATAACAGATCACGAATGGTCCCTATAATGTCCCATGCTGTTATAGACTTCCATGATGTTTTCCTGTGGGAGCCGGTGTTTAGATTACAAACACACCTCTTGTGTGCAGCTGTTTAACCGGTCGTTCCTGTCAGATCTATGTTTATTCATTTGTTGACCTCTCTGTTGCAGGTTAGTGTCGATTATCCATCAGATGAGCGGCTTTGTTTCCTTGTGTGTGATGGATATCATTTTTGCTCACTGGTGCCATTGTGGGCTTTATCGTTTTTGCTCAGCAGGGCTATTGTCAACGCTGGCTTTGTTACAGGTCCAACAATATCCAAAGCCACAATATCCAAGGTGTGTGTGTGTGTGTGTGTGTGTGTGTGTTTGAAATGATGTCTGTTATCTAGACATTATGGAGTCTACATTAGTCAGTCTGTTATGAAGTTCAACATATAGGCTTTGGCTCAATTTTGCATTTTATAGGCTAATTATAAATATTAAGTCTGAGTCAATGAAGCCTCAGTAAGAAACTCATAATTAACCTCTGGCTGATTGCCTCTCTCTGGTTGTTCCACCATGTTTAGTGGTCAGTTCACACAGATTCAAATGAACAAGTTCACGTTCATTTCTACCAGATTGTTCAATATTACTTTTAGCTGTAACAAAGAAATATAAGGCATTACTAATAAGATTTGGTCTAGTTTCTGGTTTGTTACATTTGCAGTGTCAACTCGTCGCCTGGGGTCCACGACGTCCTATGCTATATTAAAGTATGTTGCGTACGACATACTAAATATCTCTGGAACGCTGCGTGTTAGTGACTTACTCTTTGTGCAGAAGAATACTGTTGTGCTAACGAGGGCTCTGGTGTAAAATTATCCCTTTGAGCCGTTTTTTAATCCAGCCCTGAACTGTAGTGTGTTATGTTTTTGCAAAACCAAGACACCGAGGCAGGCGGGTTATAAAACAAAAGGTGACTTTTATGATTTTAAGTTGAATTCCAAAGAACCTAAATGGGGGCAGAAAAAAGGCCGGAAAGGTAGAAACCAAGAGAAAACTAAAGAAAAATACCAAAACGTGCTGCATTCATGTGCTCCCGTTCTTCCGACTTTTGTGTGCATCAAGTCGGAATGTGGGCTCAATGCATTTTATCGCTCAGAGCGTTTGAACAACACATTGACAGCTGTTTCTGGTATTTGAGCGGCAAGGTAGAGCAAAGCAAACAGGTCATCTAAGCCCTTAAATGTATTTCACAAATATGCCTGTTACCGTCAATCCAGTGTTTACTTTCGTCCGCCATGTTGTCAGAGCTGTTGGTTTGACTTGAGGGGGCGTTCATGTGAATTTTTGAAACGTAGAAACACAGAGGACACACGAGGAGCAACACAAGACCAGGGAAAACAAAAACAACACCAACCGAGACTTAAATACACGGTGACTAATTCACAAATGAAACACAGGTTAGCACAGAAAACAGGCGGGAAAAAGAAAAAGGCAGGAAGTGTAAATTAAGACACGAGGAGAGACTTTCAACATAAAACTGGACATTAACTGGAAAACTAAAACTCAGGACCATGGCACAGTGTCATGTGATTTGAAAACAGTTACTGTTGTTGCTAGCATGATTGTTAGCCATCGACTGGCATTCCCATGATGCTTCGGTTGAGTCTTTCAACCAATCAGAGGCAGTTTATGGTGGGTCTTTTCAAGAAAAGCAGTAAGATCCATAATAACGCCGCCATGAATAAAACATCACCCTCTTCCATTTACAGCCGGGCTCCTTAAAACAGTGCATGAGCGTCGTAAACTGTTACAGGAGTTAGCGATGAGTGTAATTGGGATATTGTATGAGTATAATCTTCGAAAACGATTCTATTCTTTTCATTAATTGCTGTAGCACTTTAAAAACTTACAGACTGTGCTTGATCAGATTGAAGGATTTTCACTGGTGTCGATGTAAAAGGCCCCGCTGTGTGCGTCCTCTGGCTGCTAAGAAGAGTCGTCCTCTGCAAAGCCGCGTGGAGGATGCAGAGGAGGATGTCGATGTGCCAGGTCCACCAGGGCTCTCTAAGAACAAATACCAATGTGGGAGTCATGTTTGGAACGCAACAAGGTTTACGTCAACACTAAACTTTATTTCGAATGTGTTACACCAAGAGAAAGTATGCCAACACTTTTGACTGGCACTTTAAGCAGTGTGCATATTTATTAACTACAGTCTGTTTTTGATTAGTCAGAGTGGGTTTCATGTGCGGTAAGATAACGGAGCCCCTGGAGTGTGACACCTGTGAGATGTGTGTCTGTGATGCAAAGGAGGGTCTAAAGCAGTAGGGCAGAAAAGCAACTAAATGTGTTGATAAGCATGTATTTTTCTAAGGTGAAATAGATATCAACAAAAGTTTCACGTATTTTAGCCGTTTGCTTGTTAAGGACTGTAAGGTTAAACAACAGCCCAACAGTAGGCATATTTCTCGTGTATACTGTACTTAGCTAATGTCATGCTAACTGAATGCCAACAAAACGTCGGCTAATCATGCATAATTAATCTGTATCTAGCAAAACGAAACACATTAGCCTGTGTCTTTAGCCTCCCACTGTGTAACACATGTTATAGCCTGCATAACGAGTAAAATGTCTAATTAACTACTCGCCTAACATATTTTTCATTTATTCAAATATGAGTAAATGTTAAGGCTGTACTCACACACTTACACTGAGTTGCATGGATTGAGATGGTGTACAGGGTGATGGTTGGTGTCCACCAAAAATGGCTGATTTGCTGTTGTTGATGTCACATTCCCGTTCCCTGTAGCTAGCGAGCTCCAATCACAATAAACAACAGATAAATGGCAGCGAGACTCAGTCAGATTGGTGTAGCAGTACAAGTTGCTGTAGGTCTACTTATGAAATATGAAACTAACGACTCCTGAATCAACATATTTCTTTGATCAATGTTAAACTGACTGCTCTTGGAACGTCACCTTGAATGCATCACTCGCTACTTCGAGCTTTATGGCACATACAAATCACACCCCCTTGCCCAACAAGAAATCAGATGTCAGGAATACATTGACTATCTTAATGAAAAAAGCTAAATTGAATGGCAATTCACAAACACTGTCCACTTTTCTTGCAATCAGGAAAAAATTAGAAATGTTTCAGTACACAGATAACAGGTACCCGATGAAGGTCTGTGTACTAAAACATTTTGGGACATTTCAAGAAAATCGGTTCATCGAAGGTTAATAACCTGATGAAGGTCTGTAAACCAAAACATTGTGATGAAATTTTTCCTGATTGGAACTGAAGAGGAAGGATTATATTTGGAAATAAATTAACCAGAAAACAACATTGTCAGCGACAAAACGGCTGGAATCACACCAACACCTGTTGTTGCTGCCGTGAGGGTCGGGTAGCTGAGCTCCGGCGAGGTCTGATAAAGCTTATCATGAAGGCTCCTTCCAAGAATAAAGTGGTTGCCTAGTTCGTACACAACCATAGTCCAGTTTGATCTCCAATCTCAAGCTCCATGTTCAGCCCCCAACAAGCGAACCTACCAAAGGAAATTGCCCCTCAGCCAACTTAAGATCCTTTTGTCCGAGCCGAGCCACGGTGGCAGCTCGGTGTGTTTTCCTCCCACTCATTTTCTGGGATGGAGAATCCTCGCCTATCCTCGATGTGTATCAGAGCATCACTTTCAGGGAAGCATGCGTGGTATTTGTTGGGGGGGGGGGGGTTAGACTGATCCTCTCCCTGTCCCACTTGCAGCAAAGTGTCAATAGAGATTACTTGCATTGTGACACGTGTGAAACACCTTAAACTGTAATGAGCTTTTCCAGTAGAATGCGCCCAGCAGACCTCACTTTTCCCAGCCTTTAAATTGCCATTATTTCCATGGTTACAGCAGGTCATGCTCTAGCTATTTGAAATCAGGCTGGTGCAGGACTTTCTAGAGGCTTCTCTCCAGTACCCAGCGGATTACCTTAAAGAGCCAATTGCCATGTAAATTTCAGGGTGGTGCGAATGATAATCATAGTCAGAGATGGCTCTCCACAGCAGATTTGATTTGACGTTGATGAGTGTAATCAGGAGACCATCAGGTAAAGGACCGATGGCACAGTGTTCCTGAGATAATGGGAGAGGCATTGACACTTGAAATTAGTATAGCAAAAACACAGCTTCAAAGGACAAATCCAAGCTAACCTTTTGTTTCTCTGCTTTCTCTGTCATCCCCTCCCTCTGCTTGGCTCAAGGGGAAGAGGAATAAGCCAGGAGTGGAAACAGCAGACACTCCAGACTCGGCACGTGGGCGAGGGGAGAAGAAAGCCATCAAGTAAGTGCCTGGTAACTGGTTGGGGTAGAAAAATCTGGTGATAATGAACTCCGTTTGGTTCAGCTTTGAGTCCGCAGACAAACAAGGCAGAAAATGAAGCCTGCTGTTTTATCTCGAAGCTCGCAATCTCTTGCAAGAGCATGTACGGACAGACATTAAATGAAAGGTTAGTGATTTAATCAGTATAGATTAAATCTGCATTATCTTACCTGTGAAGCTTTTGGCTGGATGAGTCTGCTCCTGCACTTATCTTATGGCTTTGTAAGATAGGTCTCTCTTAAGTGCAGGCCTTTAGCCACGCCTCTGCATTGCTTAAAATGGTGCGTGTAAACGGAGCGAGGCTCGAGCACTCTCTCTGAAATGTTTGGAGTATTTTTTTTTTTTTTTATCTAACATTTCCTACAGGGCTCAAACTAAGATTAAGGTATTTTCTGTTCTTGATGAAACAAGGCTATAGGTCAGCAGCACAAAATGTCAGCTTTGTAACGCTAAGCACAATACTTTATTCCACAAAATGCCTCTATTAACCTGCTCCTCACGACTTCTCTTCTATAGCCTGCTGTCGTCTCAGCTATTTTTAAATGCCTGTGTTTACTTTTCATTTTCTCTACGGACAGTTTAAAGCACTACGTGAATGTATTCCTGACTTCTTTGCATTTTCTTTCTCACTGGCTCCAGCAGCATTTGGTGTGCTCTGTCGGTCATCTCAGCTTCAAACTTCTTCTTTGTGCATTGCCTTTCTCTCCCGCTCTGTCCCCGTGCTACAGCTCTGACCGCTGCTGTGTGACTTGTATGACATCAGTGATTCTGCTCACCTTTTCCTCCTCCTCTACTTTGACTGTCTTGCGATTTATCTCTCTGCCTTGTGTCTCATGCGCTCATGCGTTTCTCACTGCTCACGCCGAGGATGGGGGCCAGACTTCTGAATGTTTACTCAAATGTGTTTCATCAGTGGTGCCGTGCTAGATGAACAGAATGTAATCACATGCTGGATGTATTCATCAAATTATGAATTCCTCTTTTCTTGCTGCATATCTCCCTCTCTGTCTCTCTGTGTCTTTTGCTACAGCACATTGCTTTATGAAGAGCTTTTGTGAATGCCTTTCTCCCCCTAGGCTGCCCTTCTTTTTTTATTTTGAATCGGACCCCTTAAGGTGATTTTGTCAACTTCAGGTGGAAAAAATAGACGATAATCTGGGTCTGTTTTGTTTGATGCAGCTGTAAGACCGACCCTCTTCCTCAAACCAAGCCCTCGCATCATCTCCAAAAGCAGCATGCGAGTGGTTGGTTGGTGCCCAGGCTGTCCGTAGTTGTGTTGCTCTGACCTGTCTCTCTCTTTGGCCGCAGTGATCTAGACAGAGACTTTTGGAATAACAATGACAGCAGCACAGTGCAGCAGAGGTGGAGCTCCTATCCGCCCAAGGAGTTCGTACTAAACATTTCTCCCTATGCCCCATATGGAGATCCTCGCCTCACACTCAAGTGAGTCTTGGTCCAAGGTTGGTAAGAGACTTCCCCCTCAGCAGGGCTGTAATGAGGCAGGGGCACTGCCACTCTGCTTTCCCTTCCCTTCCTTGCATTCCTCGCCTCTCCCTTCCCGACACCATCCACTTTTCCAGCCCTGCGGTCACCATCACGAGCCGCTCATCAAATTGAACCATCAGATGTGGATGTTATAATGCCTGACAGCTTATTAAATCCACCTAGTTTCATAATCTCGATTATTTTTCTTCTCCCGAGGACCAAATTTTCTCATGAGTAACCGAGGATTTTTTAGCCAAAGGCCTTCTAAAAAAGCCCATTCTATAAATGTCATGGTGTTGCAGTCTGCACAAACTGCACATTGCTAGACTTATTATTGTCACATAATGCGATTTCCATCAACAATAGTAATAACGACAACAATAACAACCCACCCAATGTTAGCACACTGGAGGGCAGGAGTGGTTACTAATGATTACTCATAATCTGCTTGGCAAATGTGAGTGTAGGAAATGTCATACACGCACATTAAAGCATCTCTGCGACGACCGTCCGACTATTACTGCGGTGGCAGAGCGGCACAGCCTTGAAACGACCCCAGGCTAATTTCTGCTGCGACTTCCTCACATCCTGTCACCTTTTAATGAACACAAAGATGCACGTTCAGATGCCCCCCTACTCCCTACAGCCCTGCCGGTCCCACTAACTTCTGACCTTTAACCCCTCACCTCTCTCCCATGGGCTCTAACCATGGAGACGGACAACCCTCGTAGCCCTTCTCTCCAAAAGACATGTGTATACTTTAACCTACCTTCTCTGTAATCTGTGTATCTCCCTGTCTTTTTGCTTGTGTGAACTGAAATCTGCCAGTTGTTGTTGTTTTTGTTTTTGTGGAGGGTTGACCGTGTTCACCTGTGATTTACATCCATCTGTGGTTTCTCTCTGATCCCCATCAACCTAATATCTGATGTGTGCTGCACCAACATTGTAGCACTTGAACTGTGTCTACTGTCTTTCATATTGGGAGATAAGCTAACAGTGTTTTCTACGTGATGAAATAAAAGTAATTTTTTCACTCACTTGGCACTTGAATCCAATAAAGCGCAAGCAAGGTCATACCTATCTCCCTCCGGGCACCGAGAGGACTCTAAGCTTAGACATCCTGCTGCCAGACACCTGTCTGATAAACTGTCTAATAACTGGTCATCTTTAATAGACCTAGCTGTTGAGGACTGTGTGTTAAATTGCCTGGAGAAAGGAGGCAGCAGTGTGCCTAGGAATGCGGTGGATATATGGATTAGTGTCTGAAAAAACTCTGCCTGAAGATGATGGCTGCTGATCTCAGGAAAAGCAGTTTTAGACCCTAGTGCTTGTGTTTTGAGAAGTTCATCTTTTCAAAAAACCCCCAAGGTTGTCGTTCATTGTCCATGAAGCTGTTTTTCAGCAGTCTTTGCAAGTTTTTATTCTGACTGGCAGTTCTAAAAAAAAAAAAAATCATCTTTTCACTGCTGTAATGCTAAAATGAAATAAGACAACATAATGAAGTCTAAAATTTTATTTCTAACTAGGGGACGACCTCCTGACTCCAACGAATAATATGCTGCTAAAGCCAACAGAGAGCTGGGAAATCATTTCCTGTTTGAGATTCTCTCGAGATCAGCAGCTTTCAATCTCTGTAATGATGCCGGGCCTCATTTATCAAACAGGTTACCTTCCCTGCACGATCAATCTCCATGTTTTAAGCATTTATTGGACTGGGGGTTCAATACTATAATATTTCAATATTGAACCTGCTAGTTATTTAATGTCAACAACTGTCATGACACAATCTTGACAAAATGACATCAGCCATTTTTCAAATTTAGGCATCAAGTTTGGAGAATTATATTTCTTGTGCGTTGCACTTGTGGCTCTATTTCTTTTATAAATCACTGCTACTGTCAGTGACAGTCAGTCAGAAACAGGATCTGAATGGTATATTCCTGTAAATACTCTCGGTGATTCATGGTCCCGTTTATTTATGTCTTCCTGCTCTTAATAAAGAGTAAAGACGTTCACCTTGTGCCAGGCTCAATAAATGAGGCCCATGTCTCCTGTGTTGACCGTTGCTTCAGCAGTGTCATCCATGCTGTTGTTGTGATTGATGACTTATCCACATGCACTGTCAGGTCAATTGGTCAGAATTAAATGTGAAAGGTGACCTTCAAAGGCACATCATGCGAGCGTAGCACGACCCAACCCCCCCCACTCGATCCCGAGCGTACACACCAGACACTAGCGTCTTCTGTGCCTCCTATTTGGTGTCTCCTGGAGCAGGAGCACCATGCATATTAATGAAATGTATTCATGTCACCAGAGGGCACTACTGTGCTTTATTTTTGATCACCACTGCTTTCAGAGTCTAAATGACATTTTAAACCTTAAACCAGTTGCGAGAGGAAATCTGAGCTGACAACTTGCTCTTACGCATGAGCACTGATTAATTTGTGTAACTTTTGGAGGTCGATATGATTAGATTGCCCTTATGATCCTCTCTACTGTGTGGTGCCACTATTTCACTACTTCCTGTTGACTCTTATTAATGTTAAGTGGTGATCAGATGACAAATACATCTTTAAAAAATGAAATATTACAAATTAGGATCTAAAAATAGAGTGTAATCGATGTTTTACAGGAACCAATGCACTTGTGTTTAACCAAATGTCACATTGGACGACTTCCCAAAAAGAGTCGACTATTTGCTCATGAGGCACTCAAGTACAAGCCATCCTGCTACCATTGAATTGCCTTGTGTAGTAGCGCATCGCAAGCCCCAAAATGCCTAAATGAATGAGAGAATGAGAGCTCAATAACCGATGTCCGCACACAAGTGAATGCTGGCAGCTGTAGTATTGGTCCTCCAGGCCCAAAGGAGCGACTTCTTGCTGGTTTTCAACCCTCCACAGGCTCCCTGTAGATTCTTCTCCTCCTCTACCTCTTCCTCCTTGCTCTCCTCTCCCCCCATCCACACTGGACTCCAGACCTTTTTCCTCCACCTGCCTCTCACTTGGCCTGGAAAACTAGACCTGCCCCCTCACACACTCTACTGCTCTGTCTCACTTCCTTAGCCATGTGGTTGCTCAATCTATTTTCCTGTGTGTGTTTGTGTGTTCGTGTCGGTCTTTCTCACACTCTCTGGTCTTTTTCTCCTCTGCCTGTTGTTATTCTCCCTCTTCTGTACCCTCTATCTGCCATGGGACCTCCGCTCCCTGTCTCTGTCTCTTAGTGGGGCAGTGTCAGGGGGTCAGAAGGGGGCAGCAACAGGGCATGGGGATGATGGGGGGGGTCCTTATCGCAGTGACAGCGTGAAGAGCATGGTGACAGAGGGAGTGAAGGCCGGGAGGTGGCAGACCGTCCAGGGCCACATGCAGTCCGGAGGATTGAGACCCAAAGAGTGAGTTCAGAATCGGGCAGAAACAAAGCGAACATTTCAGTCACTACCATGCACATGTTATCTGTACCTCAGCAGCAGCCATGATTAGACGTATGAATCAGTTCTGAGTGGAAACAGGTCAAGTTCAGCAGGGAGGAAAGTGCAGCTCAGGTGTCAAGGTGAGCGTGCGGGCACAGATCAAGGTGTGAGCTCTGGGGAAATGTGAACACTCGTCATCACGATAACAATAGTTACTCGAGCCGCGTGGTGACTGACACAATCAGCCCAGCTGCTCCTGTACAAACCTGCAGTGTGAGGAACTGCACCGCCCGCAACACAGAAATAGTCCCATTTTCACACACTGGCTGAAATAATGCATCATACCACGCTGACCCGCCTTTTAATTAAGATTTAGCCTGAAATGTCGACTGCATGTCGGTAAATGCGTGACACATGACATGATTTAGGGTCTATTTTCAGCGTGTCGTAAATCAGGCAGTTTAATTTTCGGTTCTTCGTGATTTTTTGCACCTTCCTTCGCCACCTCGTGCCTGTGATTTCTTCCTCCACAACACATTTACGCTCATCACTACCTCACTCCTCATTCTTCTCTCCTCTTCTCATCTTTCTTTTTGCCCCCTGTCTATAATTGGATTCTATTTTCAGGCCGCTATAAGTGTCTGTGTCTCTTGTGTTTGTGTCTCGCACCCCATTTTCTGTCTCTCCTCCATCGTCACCCTCTGCTCTTATCGCTCCCATCGCGCTCTCCATCTTTCTGTCGCCGTGTAAAGCCACTCCTCTTCTTCTCCTCCCTTTTCTTCCACTAACTGCTTCATTTCTGCAAAATCCCTCCATTTACCTTTTCATCCTTTCAGTTGTGACGGTTAAATATGATGGATAGCGCGCTGAAAGCCTTATGCAAAGTTGTGTTATGTGAAGTAATGCAGAGCAAACTGTAACTTACTGATGTGAATAGCTCTCTCATGACCTAATTCTGGTAGTCTGGGTTACACAGCGATCTGAGAGAGAGGAGGATATATTTAGTGAGTAGAAAAAGACATAAAAAAGATGATACAGGGTACAGAAGAGCCCATAAAACCCAGGAATCATGTACCTATAAGTAAGCGACATGTGTCTTAGACCTTTGTGTTGATGGGACTACTGAAACATTTTTAAAAAAGGCAATGAGCCAATTAAGCAGCATTTATGAAGGGGAGGAGTGGAAAATGAGCGGCTGACAGAGGGAGGGAGTCATACTGTAGGACTTGGTTGGCTGTTGGGATGTCTCTAGAGGTGGCGCATGTGTTTAAAAGACGAAAAAGACTTAGAGAGAAAGGAAGCGAGGCTATCAGAGATGGAAAAAGTTGACTGACGAGTAGAGGACATGGGGATCTCTCATCACACCAAAAAACCCTCATCGAGAAGGCCGGGAAGCTGCAAAACCACGACCGACGCGCCTCGACGGGGTCACGTGGCGCAGAATCGCACCACGCCCTTGCGGACGGTGCACATCCGACCGCTGCACGCGCGAAGCACACCCTCACGCAAACAGCACGCTCAGACGGCGCAGACACGCAAGGCGCACCCACATCTGACGCAGACGCACAGGGCGAGCTCACAGTCCGCACTCTGCTGCCCGACGCAGCCCCATGAGCAGTACACAGCACACAGCGATCACTCAGGCTGCACCTTCTACTGCTATTTCTGCTACTGCTGTTACTGCTGCTGCCTCACGTTGCTCTCTTTCTCTCTCCTCCTCCTCCTGTCTCCACCTCCCAACGCTCCTCCCTCCGCCTTCAACTCAAATACCACTCTTCCTCCTTCCTCCTCCTCCTCCTCCTCCACCCCCTCACAACCATCAACTTCCTGTTTGGATGAACTTTCCTGTATCCATCCTGACGTCAACCTGACTTCTTCTTCTGCTGTGTCTCTCTACTGCCCCGTGCCACCTTGTCTCATCTCTGATGATTCTGTCCCTCTCTTCTACGTCTCATCTCCTGACCTCACCTCTTCTGACCAACTCACCTCCTCTTGCCACGGCTCCTCTCCTACATCTACTTCTTCTTCTTCTTCTTCTTCCTCTTCCGTGTCCTCTGACTCCTTACCTCCTCATCATCCTGTCCTCTGCCGGCCGTGGCCTTCTTCGCGTTCTCTTTCCTCCCTGCTCCTTTGCCCTCCCAGCTTTGGGGATCCAGTCTTGTCCTATGCGTCCACTTTGGAGCACATCCCCTCTGGGCCGGCCCGGCCTCGGACGCTGCTGCGCCAGCAGAGCCTTCAGCAGCCTCTCATCCACCCATCAGGTCCTGGTCTCGGCCAGCCCCCCACCACCTCCCAGAGCTTGGGACAATTACACACTGCACCTGGACAGCCTGGGGGAGGCGGGGGTGCTGGGAGAGGAGGGGGAGGTGGCAGCGGTGGTGAGGGTGGGGGTGCAGGTACGCGAGGCGGTCCCAGGGGTGCACGGGGCAGCCCAGCAGGAGCAGGTGCCTCTCGCTATAGGGGAGGTGGTGCAGGAGGGCGCTCACGTGCCAATCCTGGCAGCTGGGATTACATGATGGACCAGATCCGGAATCGTGGCCTGGACGTCAAGTCCTTCCTGTGAGTCTCTACAACTCTTCTTCATGTGTTTGTGAGGTCTTTAGTGGTGTCACCTGCTTAGGCTTCTGTCTCGATCTGTGTCTAATGGTACATGCTATGCTATGCAGTGTTATATTATGTGTTTGTTTAAGTTATCTCTTCGCTTTAATGTCTAAGAAGTAAATAGTTTAAAATGTATGTAAATACTGACCAATCTGCTTTTACCTTTATTTATGTGAAATACTTTATCTGTGCCTTTTCTTTTGGGCGTTTTCTTTCAATTTGTATCGACATCCAGGGAAGGATATTACCTCTGCACGTCAAAATATGTTTACTGTGTGCTTACATGTATGAATGTGTATTATGTAGGTGTGTGTTTGCGGTCCACAGCTATATTGAGATTGTGTGTTTGGGGCATTTGCAGGATTCTTTTACACAAGGTTTAATTATCACTTTCACTGTAAGTTACAAATGCAATTCAGTCCATATTAGAGCTTATTATGTTAATGTGGGATGATGAAGTTGGACGCAGATGAGGAGGCTAGAGGTTGGCTTAACTGAAAACTCTATTATAAATGCTAATAAGGGAAGAGTTATAAATGTAAATAAGCTGTTGGCTGTTGGCTCATAGGCCCTGTGGTGGTGCAGGAGATGGATCAACATGTTCTTATCAAGATGCCATAGATCACATAATGACATTAACAATCATAGATTATGTTTATTAGATTTCATTCAGTAAATACAGTTACTTGAAATGTTTTATGATCCTGTCAAATCTCAACTGCAAGTCATTCATTGAAATAAAACACGTGGAGCGAATACAGTTTCCAACATCCGTCCGTATGAATGCACAGCGCTGTGTCAGCGGAAATTAATTGCAAAGCTTCTTATTGAGCAATCTCATAAAAAATACATTTTTCCTAATTTTAGAACGAATGACATCATGCGCACGGAAAATGGCAAGGCAGTTGCGACATATTGCGGGCTATTTCTATCCCGCCCTGTGATAAATTGTTCAGTGTTTACAGTGCATGCTCTGCTAAACAGTAACATCTGTTTGGATGGCATTCAGCCTGTCTGCTGCAATTGTCTTTACAGGACGGAGCTAGCGGTGCTAGTTGATAATATTCATGAGATGGTGTCATCAGATGTCACAGTATATTTTATATTCACACTGTTTTCTGAAGCCATCCTTTGGAATGACTATTAAATATCCTGCTTAGGAGACTCACTAGGAGGCCTCATCTGTACGTCATGAGTTGAAACTGAAATGGCAACAATTTGTCTGATATCATTTCATCTTTTATGCTAATGGTGAATCTACATCTGCTGGTTGTGCTGCTAGCCTGCTGACATGTGTGTCAGCATGTGCACATCACACAGTCCATGTGTCACCGTGCATCAGTATAAGAACAAGGGTTAAGCAGCTGTGTGTAGATTTGTGTTAACCCTGAAGCATTGATCTTATGTCACAAGCACCATTACTTCTACAACATATTGTTACTTCAGGCCAGAAGTGGAGGGGGAGGAGATGAGAGAGAAGGGAGGAGGTGATGAAGGGATGAGGAAGGACACTGCCAAGGTACAACATGTGTTTAATGTCCCTTTGCGCTAAATCCATTTTACAGTAGCTTTTTACTATTGGTTTTTATTTTTTTATGTGTGTTAAAGCTTCTCTGAGCATTTGAGTATGACACAGCTCAACTAATGCCCTCAGCTAACTGAGCATTAGCGATGTAGCACATGCCACCACCAAGGTCACTGAGAATATCGCCTATAATAGCCAACTAAAGCACTCATCACTTTGATGTGAGATTGAGGTCGTTGTATTTCCTTTTCTGCAACAGCAACACCTCATATGATTGATGACAAAGTGGTCCAGTAATAGACATGACCCATTGTTCAAGCCACTTAATTTCAACGCTGGCCAGATTCCCAACTTGGTGAATCATTGCTCAGTGAATGTTGATGTTGATGTGATCGACACAGATATCTAGCGTTTGGAGCTGTTTGACCAAATGGATATCTTGGGTGATTGGTCCTTACGCTTTTTGGCTTAAAATCAATAATTTATCCGAGTGTCATTAATGTCCGTTCCAACTCCCGCCTCTGCTTCTTTAATGATTGCTGCATTGATTGAAGCGTTTTGCCAATATTCTTGAGTCTAAATGCTCATACTTGAGGTGATGGGAGAAGAGGAATCCAATAACCTACTGTATTTATTGTATAGTATCAGTACTTTACCATCATAACATATAGACCACTTCCCAACCAGGGGTACTTATGGGGATATGCGGGAAGATTGTGGAGTAGCTCATTGAATGAATTAGTTTAGTAATACAGTAATGTACGATTAAATTGAGAAACATCCACGTGAAGAGTCGGCTGCAACACATGAACACCATGTGATGCAGTTGCTCGAGTTACTGTAACAGTAGGCTGAAAGACTCAAACAGTTGAAAAAGTTAGGAAAAGTAAAAAATAGATCCGTAAAGTAATCAGCTGACGAAAGGGACATGCTTTAAATAGTTAGCTAAACGTATACAAGGTTGAAAAACTGGATAAACTGTTCAAGTAGTAAGCTGAAAGTAATGGATAAAAAGGACGTAATAGTTAAATAAAAATAAAAAGGTTGAAATAGTTGAAATAGCTAAAAGTAGGCTAATGGAAAAAAAAGTTTAGTAGGCCAGTTAGCTAAAAGCGAGGATAAAAGGTTAGCTTAAACTACCTAAAAGTATGTAACTGTAAAATATGTAAATTAAAGTAATGGATGACCGGTCATCGTCTGCTGAAAGTAAGCTAATGGATATACAGTTCACATATTAAGTTAACAGTAATGGATAAATCATAATTGTTTGCCAACAGTATGCTAATGGGTAAAAGGTTAAGAAGCTAGATAAGCTAAAAGTAACGCATGAAAGGTTTAAATAATTAGCAAAAAGTAGGCTAGACTAATTGATTTAAGGTTGTAACAACCTAGCTAAAAGTAATGGATAAAAGGTTATTGTTTGCTGAAAGTAAGCTAATGGCTAAACAGTTCAAATATTTAGCTGAGAGCAATGGAAACTGTTTTTAATTGTTTGCTTGGGTAATGGATGTAAGGTTGAGAAATTAGCTAAAAGTAGAGGATAAAAGCTTGTTATTGTGTACCTGCAGTAGCTAAAAGGTACTCAAAGGTTTAGATAGTTAGACATTGTTAACTAAAAGTACAGGAAGGGATAAAAAAAATATAGTTTGCTGAAAGTAGCTTAATGAATCAAGCTGAAATTGTTGGATAAACAGTTGAAATCTTGAGCTAAAACTAATGAATAAATAGCCTAAATAATAGGCTGTAGATAAAACCACTTAAAATGTTCACATTATTGACAGGTGGTGTCAGTGAAGGGCCTACTTGAGTTAATCCGACAGGGGTTTTGGGGTACGTCAGACATACAATAAAGGGTTTGGAATAACTGGTGTAGCCGAGACATAAAACAGGGAGATTATTAAACAAGGCCTCGTGGTGCTGCAAGAAAAGCTTTTGACAACGTGTAAAAAAAAAAGTTCAGGGTGATATCTTTCCGCAGCTTGGCAGCACCATACGTTCTTAGTGGAGGTATTGTATAGCAGTCAGAGGCTTAAGCTATAGACCCGTGGGTATGGGTGACAGGAAGGAGGCAGTGATGAGGAGGCAGAGTATTAAGAGTAGGGGATAGGGATGAAGGGGGGGAAAGGGGATTTGGAGAGCGTAGTGTAGCAGGATAGAGAAGATGAAATGAGAAGAGTGCAACACGGAGAGTGAGAGAGCAGTGACCCAGAAAACGGTGACACACACCGAGCACCTCAAGACACTGTGTCACTCAAATAGAAACAATTAGTCCAGATCTTCTTAATGAGGCTTAATTAAATCTTAACTCTGGAGGAAGACGACAGGCATGTTCGATGGGAAAGGTGAATCTGGAGGGAAAGCAGGAGGCAGGTTGAATAACTAGATAAATTACTACTGAGTGTGTGGGCGGTGTGGCGTGGTGTGTGAGTGTTTGCGCCTGTACGTACCTTTTGAGACGCGTGGAAGCTGATGTGCGAGCTGCTGAATATCACATCCATTAACGATCATTAACTAATCATCAGCCGTTCCTTTAATTATTTGTTGTCTGTATGATGTGAACACAGCCTGCACCTGTTGACAGCGCCTCTTCATTAGAAGCATTACATTCTTATTAATTTGGCCTTTCAGGTTAAGGTATCTTCTTAATATCCTTCCCTGGACTAAGTGCTTACTGCCGGGGTGTTAATGTGCATATTTCCCCCATTATGACCACTCTCTCTGTTTCTGCTTCCTCTGTTTACTCTGATATGGTCTCTAATTGTCCCGCCGCCTCCCTGCTTCCTGTCCACACTCTCACCTGAAATGACCTCTCCCTTTCTTCTCTCCCCCTGCGCCACACCTTCTTTATGTCCGATGTCCCTCTCCTTTGCATCTGTTCTCTATTCTCGCCTCTCTTTTCTCTATTTCTGTTCCTATTTCTTATCGTGTTTTTTTATGGGGAGCCAGTGAAGGGAAGATGGTGGTCCTGGCTTTGGCCATTGGTGTGGCCGAGCAAGATGACTTTGCCAATATCCCTGACCTGCAGGAAACAGCGCAGGCAGCACCAGCAGCCAATCAGGAGCCCCCTCCTGAGAAGAGGTACCGGATCATGTGTGAGAGCGCTTGTTGTATGCGAGAGAATGGAGTGCAAATGAAAAGGACGTGAATGATATGATATCGAAGAAAAACAAGAGATGATTTCAGAATTAGGTAGGGGAGAGTTTTGTTTTCTAGTGTTTTTCGGTGAGTCACAGCACTTAAGTGCATTGAGCCAGAGAGCTGCACCTGAAATAGCACCAGAGCTCGACACTCTGTTACAGAAATAAAAATGAGAGCTGGCTATGAAACCAAATGTAGGGGGGAAAAAATGCCTGTAATGCTGAGATGAGTAAAGAGATAAAGCAATTTGGATGTTAGCGGTAAAGCAGTAATGAGCTCATAAATCACAGCAGTGCGATGCTCACGGGTACTCGTGTCCCTTTTTTCTGCTTTTAGGGCCAAAATTTCAGCAAATCAAATAAAACTGTGTTTTCTCATGCCAGTGGTCCTTTTTCATGGCCATGATAATTATCTTCCCCATTGCATTGACATTCTCCTCCACCATTTTCATCTCTATTTGTTTGTCTCTTCACTCCTGCCATACAGAGACCTCCCATTGGTAATTGTCAGATTTCCTTTGGATATTCATGCTTTTATTATCCCAGCCCTTTCTACTCCTGTGTTCTTTTTTTTCTCCCTCCTGCTCATTAGCTTCCTTCAATCACCCTCTGCTGCTCGGAGAGTCTCGTCTCTGTAGCTCCACCAAGGGCCCAGAGAGCCTCCTCATTATTCCACAACATGGTAGTCACTTACATAAACATGCTGCTAAAAATAAACCTTTTCCTTGCCAGCCACCTTACACACTAGAAGCCAAAATATCTCCACTCATCTATAAGGATGCAACCACTCTCTTCTCTCGCGCCTCCCCATCTCCCAAAATAATTAGTTTTGCATTCTGTTTAGGAATTGGACCAATTCTTTTTTTGTCGAACAGTTTAAGACCAACAAACGAGCACGGCGGCTGTGTCACGTGAAACAAAACAGCTCAAACTGTGCTTGTGCTGTTCGTTTTCGGCCACGGATGCTGGTTTTGATTATTTGCGCCGGCGTGTAACACCGCGGAGCCAGAGTGAAATCCTGCGATCGGTCCAGCCGTAGGCAGATGCGACACACTCGATTTCCTCTGCAGTCCAATTAGGTCGTTTTAACCTCACTTTGATTCTGTGACAAATTGGAGACAATTTGGAGATACATAATATGACGCTCACCTTAAAACAAAATGGCAGGGGAGGGCGAACAAATTCTGATTTACTCGTCACACCAATTATTCCTCATTCACAAGTGTTTCATCAATTTGACACATGACTTTAAACTAGGGCTCTATTACAATGCAGATGGTAACTGTTTTCTTATCTAGAGTGCACAGCTGCAGTCTGGAGGAGCACATGCGGGCCGTGGAACTGGAGACATTCGCAGGGTCAATCGTGTCCTCTGCGTGATAGTAATTGAACTAATAAGCACCTTTTATTTTTCGTCAAATTGCCTTTAGAGTTATGCTGCATCAACACGCTTGTGAAAGATATTTGTCGTCTGTTTACTCTGCCTCATTTTAGTCTCTTGCCCCGAAGCATCTGGTGACCTTTCCTGGAGTTACAAACAAGCATGAAAGTATTCTTTGAGTAAGAATGTCACTGTTGTGAACTTCAAAAGTATCCGCATTGCTCAGGATAAGTGTGAAACCCTCGGAGCCAATTTGAAGTGCACATTACGTCTGGCTTTTCCAGCTTTTGTGTTCACCTGGAAACCTCCTCAAATGGGTCGTGAAATAAACAGCACCACGAGCCGCAGGCTGCTCGGTCCAGCACGTAGGCTGCAGGACGCGCCTCGATTAACGATAATTGAGTGTTTTGTTGTATTTTATAGATTAACCTGAAGTTCATTTAATATCTTTCAGTCAAAACAGAATGAGTGGCAGCTCACAGTCTGTGAACAATAGAGAACTAGGAAGTAAAAAGAAAACAAACACGTATTGACCCTTTCGTGAGCTCCTTTGCGTCCCTCTCTGGAGCTGTAAACTAATTCCACTTGAGCCATTTATGAGTTTGTTTGTTTCACGATAGATCGCAAATTCAAATGTCTAATAAATGATTTAGCCACACATTAATTGGATGCTAAATTTAGAAGCTCGAGTAAACATTATAAGTCCACAGGGAATTAGAAATGCAAGGTGTAAGCTTGCTGGGAGTATATCATTCCCCACGGTGTTAGTGCTGACTTCATAGATGTCTGACCATGATTTAATCAATCACACTCCTGGCATACTGCTCACTCTAAACGGGGCTCTCGAGCCCGCCTGATGCCCGAGACAAAGCTGCACTTCCATCCGTCTCTTACCCGCCGAAGCCCTTGTAAAGCCATATCATCTCATTCTGTGCATTCCCATCAAACACGTCCTTCATGTGGCCATCACTCATCTCCATACCTGCATCACTCACGTTGTACTCCGGGAATTTATTCAGCTAAATTGATCGTCTGAGCAACAACCCACCGGCAAATTTTTTCAGCCAAACATAAAAGCCTCTGAAGTTAATGTGGATAGTTTCTGTGACTCTCCAATTTTAACATCATCATTCATTCATCAGCTTCTCCATGCCTGTTGAATATCAAAGAGCTGCTCTGCACAGCTGGTATGTGGACCCTGACAACAGTTAAACAACCAGTAGTGGAAATGGATTAACTTATATAATGTAGTTAAAGTTATAGTATAGTTAAATATTTCTCCCAGAATGTGCTATAATAACCTAACTCATCATTATCTACTAAATAGTCATCAAATCAAAGTTATTCAGGAATGACTGATTAACGATTCTTTAACTATACAGTTGTTCCTGATTCATTCCTTACTCACTCCTCAGTAACTACTCACATCCTTGTTAACCCTGAAAATTTAACAGAAGTGTAGAAAAGTGTCCATTTCTTGCAATGTTAAAGAAAGTGAGAAAAAAAAATCCCTGGATCCGGCCCTTTAACCGGATCAGGACGAAAAACCAGTGGGGTCGATTCTGGGCCGAGACCCGTCCTCCATCCAAGTTTCGTGGAAACGCCTTAAGTTGTTTTCATGTAATCCTGCCGACAAACCAACAAACAGAAAACTAGGTTATATTATGTAATAATAAATAAAAGCCAGCGACAACAGTGAAATGATACATGGATGCATCAGTAGTGACAATATAATAATGTCCTATTTTAACTTAAGTACATTTTGCTGGTTATACCTCCCTATGCGTTACTAAAGTAAGAGTGTCAGTGCAGGTGTTTTACATATATTGGTTTTACATATATTCTATTGTTGTATAATACTTAATTAAAGATCTGTGTGCTTCTTCCACCGCTGGGAACAACAACAATCCTGTTAATGGGAACATATATGTAGGAAACTCCTCAAAAAACAACAAAGAGGCTTTTCATTTACCCTTCAGCAGTGTGTTAACGCTCCACTGTTGCTTGGCTATAGTGGAACGCAAGCTAATCAAACACACTGTTATCCCCACTGGCCATGAGGAGGTGTTATAGTGCGTGATATTCATTATGCTCCTTCATTGACCTTGTGTGTCCGATCGCTGGATGAAAGTGTTCTGTGTAGCCATTTGTTTATAAAGTGAGGCAGGAGCTGACTGACAGTTTGAGCTGGCGGTAGTTATGGAGATTTTCAAAACCAAGGTTACACATTTTCAGGGAGGCGAGGAGGGAGGGAATATTGTTGGATTAAAAAATTGTATGTTGCCTTGATGCCAGGGCCGCGCATGCTGAGATGTTTTCATCGTGGGCATCCATAGGTTGTGGATCTTAGAAAGCTTAATTAGGATGCTAGAGTGGCTTGTTAATGCCTCATTGGCCTTCACTCATACAATTCTGCTGCGATTCAGTGAACCTACGCTGTAGGTTCTCCTCCAGTGTTGCTATAAAGAGAAGCCACAATCCCCGAGAGCTTTGAATCTAGATCTCTCTGTGAGCGGCAGGCGAACGGCCCAATGGCGACAGCGGTTCAGGACAGAGGAGGCGGGACATATTCCTTGTGCCACATTAACATTCAATCCACTTGCCTGTGGTCTTTCAATTATTCATCCATGCATGTTACATCATTTTGTGTAAGCCTAGCGGAGTTATTTCTTGTTTCAGAATACATCTGGCAGTTATTGATAAATATAGATGTGTACGCTGCTGCCTCAGAGACGGGATGCACTCTCCGAGTCTCCGAGTGTCTGTTAATTGCCAAGTGGGCTATATAAGATTGTTTCATAATTTATGAGCTTATTACGTTGCTTAACTTGACATGAAAGGTGAAGACAAATACAGCGTATGGCGGTTATGACCTTTTACCTCAATCAATATAAATGGTTATTAATTTAACGTCGCGACTGCGTGTTTGTGCTCTAACCGCATTAGTCTGACGAGGAGGAGGAGTTTTCATCTTTATGTGTGTTCAAGTTAATGTAAAGTCAGGTCAACCCGAGGTCAGGGGAGTACGGTTGAAAGGGGGAAATTTCAGGCCTTAGATGTTAGAAAAAACTGCTTTTATTAAGCTTCCAGATGATATCATCTGTATGTGTGTTTGTACATAAACATGCAAATTGATTATGTTATGCTCTGCTAGTCTGACACAGTGCTCCTCCTGTGACAGGGGCTTTATGGGCCCGACTAATCAGCAGAGTCCTCAGGGGCTCTGGTTAAGACTGTCCCCGAGGCTCGGCTCCCTGTGGCCACCACGCTCATCCCCGCATCACAGGGGGAATGATGAGATGCATTCGTGCTACGAGAGGGGCAAAGCAGATAGCAGCAAGGCGGAAAAAAAGGAGTCACAAAGAGAGTAGGAGGAGGGGAGCGCATTTATACATCCATCCATCCATATGTCAGCGGAGGATGAGAGAAAACACAGGGTACAAATCCATCTTCCATCCATGAGAGTAGCAGGAGAGGGTACTTATTGTACTCTGCACATCCATGCGTTATGCAGGGCTGAAGGCAGCAGCACTCTAGCCAGCAGCAGGTACATGCTGGCACACATGCTCCTCTCATACATACAGATAGACGAAGGGCGGTTGGGGAGACGAGCTATTTGGAGCATTAACCTGGGACCTCGGTGTCCTGCCTCAGAACAGGTGGCGCATCTGCAGCAGCCTCCACCTCAGAGGCAATCTCCGAATCTAATCGAGCTTCAAAACATTTGGTCGACTCGTGTTTGGAGTTTTAATGGACTTTCAAAATGTTTTGATGATTTCATGTCGTTGAAATTCCCTGGAACGATAGGTTAGTTATTTTAATTGAGCTTGGAGACAAGGATGCTTAATTGCAGAGAGTATTGGGAGGTCATAAAGGGAGGTGGGGCTCAACTGTTATACAGTGGGTAAGGAGGGTAGATACTCATTTTTAGGATTGGATCGTAGTCAAAGGGGCAATAGCCCCCCAGTAAAGTTAAAAGTAGAAGTTAAAAATATCTCAGCTACGGCTCCTAATAGAATTTAAATCATTAAACAGGATAAAGATCCACATTTGGCACCCACCGAATTGTCTTGTGGTTTTCTATTTCCATTTCAGTGAAAGAAGCAGATACACAGAAGGCAGCATTTAGCACCTCCCTTGTTGCCTCTCCCTGAAATGGGATTTCAGTAAATGATGCTATTTTAAACTCATTTCCAGCTCCAACATGCAGGAAGTAATTAGTTAACAGTGAAAGCATCCATATTTATACGTCACAGCAGAATGTTTGGTTAGAGCCTGAGAAGTGAAGCAGCAGGGACGACTGGCTGACTACAGTGTGAACGTACATGTGTTTCATGTGGATGACGAGTTATGTAAGCAGCGCCATGCCTCACTGCTGTGGTTCTGACTGTGTATGATCCTGGGAAGTGTGCTGTGGCCCCTGAAGAATGATAGATCTAGTGGGCGGCTATGAAATTGAGCATAGACATTGAAATACATCACTTCATGGTCTCGGGCGAGCGTGTTTGTTTGAGTGTGACATGTTTGCAGAGGGGTGGGGGTGGTGGGGGGTTAAAAATGGAAAAAAAAAGAAAAAAAAAAAGTGGTGGTGATGGGGCTGGGGCTGGGTTGGGCTTTCTTTCTCGCGTCTCTCTCCAGCCTAGAAGTGGAGTGTCTTTCCCCCCCCTCCCCCCCTCTTCTTCGAGCTGCTGGCCCTCGGTCAGGTAACAAAAACAGGATAGTATCACAGGACGGTGAAACCCAAAGTGGCCCCGCCTGCCTCCATATGTCTGTTCATGTGAATGTGTGTGTCTGCGAGGCTCTCACCCGTACCTGTCATATATCCTAAACCTTATCTTCTTTGTTCTCACTGTGTTTGCCTGTTTGCTGCACCCCTTCCCCTCTGAACACACCCTTGCCCTGTGCCCACTCCCAACAACCTCTTGTCACACACACCCCAAACCCCCCCATATGTATGGTCTGTGTTTCTAGAGCCGTTGCTATGCCAACAGCCCACTTTCTGTGCCTTAGCTGTGGGAGAATCTGATCTGAGTCCACTCTGCCTCCCACTGGATACTGTAGACAACTGCAGGCTCTAAAGCATCAATTTCCACATCAATCCCCCAAAGGGGTCGGACGGAAAAAGCATTGGCACCGAAAATGTAGCAGTTGTAGTTTTATCATCTGCCACAATTAATATCGCCTTTTTTAGAAATTTAATAAACCGAAAACAAATCTTGATTTTCAATTCTTGATATGCTTGCATTATCTGGAGGAAGTGTCTTATTTTTCGGCGACAAATCCGCAGCCCCGGCCGCGTTGTTTAAACAGCCTGGAGGCAGCGCTGGAGAAGAGGACCTCCTCAGGTGCTGTAGTGAAGCAGGGCTGGTAGAAAGGCCATTCCCCCTGGCTGCACTAGCTCTTACCTGGGAATGCAGCGAAACCCCTGAATGAAGCATGAAGGAGAATGAATAATTGAAGACATTCACTCCCCCATCGTTAGTTGGGAGGTGGAGGAGGAGGGAGGTGCCTTACTTTACGTCAAACCCCGAAGAGTTTCTCTCCTTGAGCAGATCGTCAGATCTTCAGGTAGTATTTCTTTGCCCAGCCTTTTTTCTCTCCTCTCAAACTCATTGCCTGCAGTTTAGAGAAAATAAATAAATAAACAGGCCCTTGGAAATGCAATTACCTCCCCTGGCAACTAATACAACTAACACCAATTGATGAATATTCCCTTCCCTTCTTGAAGTGGTTAACATCCCTCCTTCCCCCCCACCCCCCCCCGTCTCGCTCCGGTTCCTTTGCTGGTTGAAGTGATTGTCTGTTTGCTTGTCTTGTTTGCTTGCCTTTTCTGTCTGTCTATTTGTCAGTATATTTTCCCCCTGGTTCTGTCCTTGTCTCCTGCAAAAATGTACACATTATTGCATTCAACATCGATTCTCATCCAAATTTGCAGTCTAGAGCGCCCAACAACAACAACAACAACAACAAAAACAAATACGACCCATGATACATACATTCTCCGAGTGAGAAGCTCGACAGAGAATGCTGGCCAGACAGACAGACTTTCTATGGGCTCCTTGTTTTCTGCCTGTCCGGGGCATTGCCTTCACTCTCTGAGTGACAACTACTTGCATATACTCTATATGCACATGTAGCCAATGCCAGTTTGTGCTTTGGCCCCTGTGTCCCCAGTCCACACTTTTAGAGTGTTGCTTAATGGTTGTAAAATCAGGTTAGATTGACAGTTAACTCTAATTTCTAGTTACGACTTCATTTTTCTACTAACACCCTCTTTTGTGACACTCTAAATGTGCATCTCCTATGTTCTTACTGTTTGTCCCTTTTTTGTGTTTTCAATGATATTATATTTTCGTGTGGTATATCTTCGCCTTATTTCTCTTTCACACTATCTCTCATCTGTCGTTTATTTTAAACTCCCCACGTAAAGAGCGGTGGTTCTCGCTCTCTGTTTCCTGGTGATCAATTGTATTTATTGTCCTTTTCTTTTCATCTTTGTGCTCTTTTCTCTCCCCTCAGCATGTTCGCCCCTTTGTCTCCTGTTAGAGATATTGTGTGTGCATAGCTCTTTATTTTTTTTGTCTCTTATTTTTCGATACTTATCAGACTGACCAAACTAAGCCTCTCTTGTGTTTCCAGGCTTTCCTTCCTTCATCCCCTATCTTTTCTTGCAGCTCTGTTTTTTCTCTCTAATGTGCTGGTGTTTGTAACGATCTCACTCTCTGTTTTGGTTTTTCGGTTTTCGTAACCTCACTGTTCATGCTATTAATACTTGCTATCTCTTCTGATACAGACAAATAATTTTCAGCTTTGCTTTTCTATTTCTTACATTCCTTGTTGAACCTTCTATCTTATCTAAAGTGTTTTATGATTTCTGTCCAGTGCGCGTTTGTGTGCCTGCAACTACAGCATCCTCTCTGCATCTGCTCATTTCTTTTCTCTTTCTCTGTGTGTGTCTGTTCTCGTTTTTTCTTCTCTATCTACTGTTTATTTATTGCCTAACAGTGTTTCAATGTTCAGCCCCTCCATGTGCCTTGACCAGTCATCTATGGAGTGCTGTGTGTCCAATGTGTCACATTACATTGGCCAGGACTTTTGCATTTGGCTCTTTCTTGTTCTATCTTTTATTTAATCTCATATTCTCTATTCTCTTTTCATTTCTTTGATGTGTTTTCTTTATTTTTCTTAATTTTTTTTTTCTTGTTTTCATGATGTATGAACATAGAGGTTTTTCTCCCAGAATGTTTGTCCCACTTTAACATTTTGTTTTCAACAATCCTCATGTGAAGGAACTAAACTTAACATCTATTAACATTTGTACTGAAGTAGCAGCTCTGCCATGGGAGATCTCTGCTCTCTCTTTTATGTTTTTATTAATATTTTGGTGTTGTTGATTAATAACTGAGAGATTTAAACAGTCAAGCCCTTACAAAACTGTTGAACATCTGTCCTGTTAAATGTCTGGTCGTCTTACATGTTGCTATACATGTCTGTCTACTGTATTTATAGTGACGTCACGTTGCTATACATGTCATTATACGTGTGTGTCTCGTTAATGTCTTTAGAGAGAATACGGGTTGATAATGAGAGACAATTAATTGGTTCCTCTCAATTTTAAATTTAGTGGTTCTGTTTTGTGTTCTGTCTGAAAATGTGTCTGGAGGTAACTTTCTTGTTAGAGATATGGATGTTTGCCACACTTGGACATATGTATAGTCATCTCAGATTCCAAGTTTCATCAAACACAACTCACCACATCAAAATGTCCTCAGTTCTAGCGCCCGCTGTTAATCTGTGGAATCTTTGGCAGATATTATTTGGCTTCGCTCATGATAGCTAGAGAAAGCACAATCCACTTTGAAGTGACATCTATCCAAAGCAAACTTGGACTCAATTGGTCGTTTCAGATAGGCGGTGTTTCAAGCGCCAGACAGGTGGAGGTTGGACTCCCTCCCTGTGTGCTCAGACATTCTCTCTTTCTGGAGACGAGTTAGATTCTCAGCTCATGTCCTCGCCGTTTTCCCGCCTGGTCAACCTGTGTTTTTGCTTGCAGGGGCAACAAGCCAGCCAACAGCCCCAAGGGCCAACCCCCTGATGCTGACGGCCACTCCTCCGTCACTGACCTGGCCAACTCTCTCACCGGAGACATGGTGATGGTAAGACCGTGCATCCAACTACACATCCATTCTGCTGTTGTCTTTCCTGATGATGACACCCCTGTCCATCATTTGTTCCACATAAAGACAAAATAAACATTATTTTATTGTCAACATATCCCATTAAAGGTCCAGTGTGTAGTTTAAGTGGCATCTAGTGGCTAAATACCCCTTGTCTTAGCCTCCTCTAGAGTCAGTGATTGTTTTGTCTGTTCTGGCCTAGAAAACAAACATGGTGGATGTAAAAGGCTCAGTACGAAGACATACTTCTGAATATTATATTCCATTTCTGCCCCCAATTCTCCCTAAATCCTTCTCACTGGACCTTTAAAAGCCAACAATTTTACAATTTTTAAAAAAATATTCTAAAACAGCTACATTAAAACGTAAGAGGAAATTGGTTTGGGACTATTTTTGGCTGCAGATTAAATAATATGTGCTTGTTGGTCATTATGGCACCAACAGTGTGCTGTATACTGGGTCGATACACAACAAACTTAAGTTCCCATCTTCATTCTACTGAAGGGACTCATTTATGTGTTTTTATTGGCTTTTGATGCTGTAAGGTACAGAGGAAAAAACATATCAGGCTTTGGTTACACAAACTAATGTAAGTAGGATCAATTCATTGTTAGTTTTGGGATTTTTCATTGATTTTGATGACAGTATGAAAAGTATTTAGTATCCCACCGGCATAACATTTTGGGACTCACAAGAGACAGATTAGGAATAAATTGAAGAAAGTAAAGCGGAAGAGACGAAGATATTATGACTTTCAGTCCCCAGTGTGGGTCGAGTTTCAAGTTGTAAATACTGTCTTTTGAATTCTATCCCATCGGTTTATGAAGCAGACTTTCTCTTTCAAAGTTGTTGTCTCAAAGTGGATATTTTCTCAGTGTTACGAAAGAAAACTGACCTTGATATGACAGCTCCACTTTGGTGTGAAGGAACTTGACTCGCCTGAGTCCTGACCTCGACTCTATCCAACACCTTTGGTGATGAATCAGAATGCCAACTGTGAGCCAGGCTTCATCAGACACAATCAGTGCCAAACATCATTAATGCTCTTGTGTGTGAATGGAAACTAAGCCCTCCAACCAGGATCCAAAATTATTTAAAAACCCTGAAACCAGAAGAATGGAGGATCATACTGATGCCCGTGGTTTTATAACAAATGTTAATAAAGATTAATTTTACAGGACTGCACATTTCACAAGAAGTCGGTGATAACTACATCATTGAAATGTCTTTGAAATTAACCCCATAATTACCACAAGAATGACCTTGAAAATCACCCCAATGTTATTTAATAATAATATTCTGTTAATAAATAATTGGTCACTTTAAGACACTTCCAGGTAACTTCTGCTGATCATACCATTTTAATGTCACAAACTTCTGCAGGTTAGTAAAGTGAAGTATTTTTTTCTTTCTTATACTTCTGTCAGAACTGAACACAGAGATGCACTCAAGTGCATGACTCGGGAGACAGTTCAGTTCGAGGTAAAAAACAAAAAACAACTCTTTACTCAGAAGCAGGGTTTGATACACAAAAATGCAGTCACTCAGGCAAACAATCCCCAAAGGTCTAAGACAAAGGCGAGGTCAAGAAACACCAGAAAGGATCTAATAACCGGGAACACTAGACACGAGAAAATAAGGCTGGTACGCTTGACATGACCTGGCACAGAGAGCTGGGAACACACAGACTGAACACATCAGGGCGGGGCAGACAGTCACAAAGGAGGGAAACACACCAGGGCAGGAAGAAGGGATCTGAAACGAGAGGAGAGATGAGCAACACGAAATAAAACAGGAAGTAAAGCAACTAAAAAGTGAAATAAGAACAGGATGCTGGTTGAGACATTGCAACTCCAGCAGATCAGTCCAACTTCAGAAACATTTCCCTAGGTTATTTTTTTTATAGTTAGCCAAAATAACAACAACTTCATAATCAGGAGTCAAGTGACTAATTTCACAAGGAAAACAATTTATATTTGCAGTCATTTAATTTGGTGGCTTGCTGAGGGGAAGTTAGACAGAAACTGGAAATTAAAATGATCGGCAGAAGTTAAAGTGGCAACAGACAACTTTCCCAGTATTTTCATTCATTTACTTAGACGCTGATACGTAGACGCAGAAAACTCTTCTTTGCCAGTTTAAGCAGAAACCAGCTGGCAGTTTTGTGTTAAAGAAATGACCTTTTTATTAACTGCTTGTTGGAAAATAGCAGAAAATTATCATTAAATAATATTGGGATTATTTCTAATACAATTTTAGGTAATTCTAGTTGTAATTTGGGTGTAATTTCAAATAAATTGTTCAGTGTGCACTTACTACCACTCACTAATCATGAGGTAATTCTTCACCATCAGGTAGGACTCTTACTGCCTAGTCATCCTCTGTGCGCAGGTTGATTTGAAGCTGCACACGGTAATAATGGAGCCATAATAGAAAAACAAGACACACACACACTGACAGTTCCCACAGTGGCAATCAAGCGAGACAAGCCATCCAAGGTGACTCACACTGTTTGATAAATTAGACTTAGAATATTTCACACTTGCTCTGCCTGTCACTTCTAAAACCCATATTGACAGGATCTGACTGAGCGAGTCTTTGTCACTTTGAAATTGAAGCTCTGTCCTGAAGCACTGGAATCAACAGTTTCAGGTAGTGTGGAGTGTTTGCATTCAAACCAGACAGCCAGGCCAGACTCTTTTAAAGTATCAGACTCTTGCCCCAAAGTGGTCTTATGAACTGCTGGTTGTCTCAACCCCCCTTAAAGTCCTCAAACGCTTCATTCCAATCTATGCTATTGTTAGAGCGAGAAAACAATAAAGGGCAGAGACAGAAGGTGGAGCCACGGGGAGAAACAAAGCGACCATAAAGACATGTGCAGACTGCCAACCTTGAGCTGTTCTCTGGTTCCTTCCATGCCCCTCATGCAATGATCTCCCTCCTTCTCTTTCTGTTTCCCTCTCTCTGTCCGCTGCTGTCTATCAGATAGTGGCCTTTTAGTGCACAGCAGTGATAAAGCAGTCGGAGTGGCTGCGAGAAAGAATGGGTGGTCTAAAGCTCCTCTATCTTCAATCTGAGCACCTCCTGCCTCTTAAGAACATTAAAAAGGAAATAAAACTCTCTCAGCCTTCTTAATGTCAGACCAATCTCTGCCTTTGAGCAGCTGCTTGAGTACGCCGTGATAGAAACGCAGCCCTAAAGATCTCCTCCCCTCACAGCTTCTGCTCGTCACGGTCTGTGTGCACGTGCTTGTGCCAGAGAAAGAGTGTGTGCCCTTGGACTGAACTTTTCATGTGAGTGGCTGCTGCATGTGTTTATATTTACTCACCTGCAATTGTGGCCCCACAGCTCTCACCGGGTTCGGAGGACGATGACGGCGAAGGGCCTATCAGCGAGAAGCTGGGCCGGATCCAGTTCAGCATAGGCTACAGCTTCCAGAACACGACCCTCACCGTTAAAGTGCTCAGGGGCCAGGAGCTCCCGGCCAAAGACTTCTCCGGCACCTCCGACCCCTTCGTCAAAATCTACCTGCTCCCCGACAAGAAGCACAAGCTGGAGACCAAGGTCAAGAGGAAGAACCTCAACCCCCACTGGAACGAAACCTTCCTGTTCGAGGGTCTGTGTTTTTTCCACCCAGCAACATATCAAAGAACTGTGACAATTGTTATTGTTGTTACTGCTTTCTCTTTTGTCATACAGTGGCCCAGTAACATAAACAAACTGTCATCAGATTCAGAAATACTAAAATCTCTCATGTAAAGTAACCAAGCAATTTTTGAGGGACCACATTGCTCATTAGAAGACGCTGAAGGAGACGGCAGATTTTCTCAATCAGCTTTGCCCATTTTTGGGGCAGTGGTTTCCATTATTAGTGCTTTGCTTGGCTGAAAATCCTGTTTAAAGTGACAGACATTTTGCTTTCATGTTGAGAGTCAGATGAGAAGCTCAAAAACACTAACATCTGTACGCTAAATTGGAAGCTATAGCCAGGAGCTGCTTCGCCTAGCAACAGCGGGGAACAGCCAGCCGGCTCTGTCCGAAGGCGAAACAAATTGGCCTACCACCTCTAAAGCTCACTAATTAACGTGTTGCATCTTATTTGTTTAATCATTATAAAAACCACAGTATGAAAACATTGGGCCAGGCTAGTCATTTCCTCCCGCTTATAGTCTTAAGGCCTTTACACACAGGGGACGGCGAAATACTCGCCTGCAAATATGTTACATGCGGTAAGTCAGTAGCTCCCATGTTCAGTGAGGTAAAATTATTGTCCTAGTAGTCAAGTGGATTGGAAGAGAGCACAGATGCAATATATGTAGCTGTATGTATGTGCCGAAAGCAAAAGAGGTTATTCATCCCAACACATTGTGTCCTATATTACAGGGTGATGACAAACAAACAATCAACAGATACGCCATGTGTTTTGTACAAGTTAATTTTAAAAGTTGTTTTTTTTGCTGTGTAATATTTGCTCTCTGTGTCCTCATGACGAAAACAACAGTTTGGAATAAAATTGACATGCAAATGGAAAAACAAAACAAAACAAACAAACAAACAAACAAAAAATTTTTGCGTGTCTGTGTCTGGCTATAGCTTCACAGTATATTAAACGGACATCAATCATCTCATCAAACTTTCTGCCGTCTCATCTCAAGTTTGAACCATTCATTATGTGTTCATGGCAATGACAGAGTCCTTTTCCAGTGCACAAAAAGCATCGTGGGAGTTGTGTGAAAATTCACAAACAAGGTGTGAAATTTGAACAAATTTTGCGCATCAATACCTCCAGCAGGTTAATTTTTTTTGTTAAAAGGAGACATACTCTGAAGATCTGCAAACTGCAGATGTTCAGTGAAGCCACGCAGAGAGCAGTGAAGCGTCTCGGCACTAAATGGTCTGAATTAGTTTCATTATGGCCAGTGTGCTTGGATGACAGCGCAATGGTAAAATAGCCAAAATAATGTTCGGCTCAGACCGTTTCCAAAATTAGAACAATAGCCAGTGCTCTTGAAAAATAAATGAGTTAGGTCTTTGTGAGCAGAGTATAATGATCCCTCTCTGTCGTGTGAGAGAATTCTGGCTGGTCCTGCAGTTTTTGAAATGCACTTAGTCCTTTTCCAAACTCGTCCCTGTTAGCAGGGTGCAGATTACTCTGCCCTCTCTGTACTGTCGAGAAAATGTTTTTACACCCTCTGTAACTTTGCTGCTTCTGTCTCTGTTTTTAGGCTTCCCTTACGAGAAAGTGAGAGAACGCACTCTATACCTGCAGGTGTTGGACTACGACCGCTTCAGCAGGAATGACCCCATTGGAGAGGTGTCAATCCCCCTTAACAAGGTGGAACTGGGCCAGATAAAGACCTTCTGGAAGGAGCTCAAGCCCTGCAGTGATGGCAGTGTAAGAGAGGGGGAGATGGCCATCTGGCAGAATGATGACAAATCAGTGCTTTCATTCAGATGTTGTTATTACTGTTTTACTAAAGCAAGTCCGTTGGCATTTGTTGACTGCTTTCAGCATGCGAGCATGATTGACGTGATTTTAGGGTGAGCGGCGGGCTGGGCTAAGCCAGTCAGGTCACTGGACCGTCTGTGTTTGGCACAGGAGGTTAGAGCAGAAAAGGGCAGTGATGTAAAATTACACAACAAGATAGTGAGTAATGTAGAGTTTGATATTCCCTGATGAAACATGATATTACACTGCGTGATTCATACTCCATTGTGTTCGTTTGTGTGTTCCTCAGGGGAGACGAGGAGACCTGCTGGTGTCTCTCTGCTATAATCCCACTGCCAACACCATCACTGTGAACATCATCAAAGCCCGCAATCTCAAAGCCATGGATATCGGGGGCACCTCAGGTAGAGAATCCTCCTTGTTTGTTTAGTCTTTTCTCTGTCTAACCCTTGCTCACCAGTCTGACGCCGTCCTCGCGACATTGGGAGCTCTGTGGATTCACACGCAGCTCCGCCGTCTACGTGTTCAAACATTTACTGACCTGTCCGTGCAGAGGACGGCGGCCGTCTGGCTCCCAAGCTGGGTCGCGCTGTAGATAGCCCTGGCAGCAAGGTGACATTACGTCAAGCCTCTCTCCCTTGGCCTCTCTCTCTCCCTCTTTCTGTATATCTATGAGGATCTTCAGCCTCCCAGCCAGATCTGTGTTAGCTCAGTCTGGTGCTAGCTTTTAAAGTATCAGGTCTCTTTTGTAAAAAGACTGCTTTCCTCCAGTAGTAGAAGCTTTGTCTGTTAGTATAACAGAATATGATAATGCTCCAGAATTGGTAGTACAAATCCCAGGCCCTATTTCCATAAATACTTCCTCATTTGTATATTTCCCAGCTCAGGGGATGAGTTGACCTTGAGCTCAAACTAGGTATCTGCTTCCCTGCTGCCTTCGCTGACTTTAAAAATTAGGAGGGTAATTGCAAACCTGACCCGAAAAATCACCTTGCATGGGCATCTTCATCCTCGCACACATGTAAACCGCTGTGCTTTTGTCTGTGTCCACACATGTGCAGATCCATATGTGAAGGTGTGGCTGATGCACAAGGACAAGCGCGTAGAGAAGAAGAAGACAGTGACGATGAAGCGCTGTCTGAACCCCGTGTTCAACGAGTCCTTCCCCTTCGACGTGCCCGCCCATGTGCTGAGGGAGACCACCATCATCATCACCGTCATGGACAAGGACCGGCTCAGCCGCAACGATGTTATCGGCAAGGTAGCCCCCTCCAAGTCCTTCTTAGATAAATGTGACTGCAATTTAAAATGCGACTTAGTAAAGGCACTTTCAGACAGCAAGGGGGCCCATCTGAGGTTGATCGATTTAACCAGCAAAGTCACAAAAGTCAATGAGAAGAAAACATCCCAGAGTAACATTAGCTCTCAGTTGACATTTCTGAAAGTATGCTTTCTTGCATGTGTGGTGAAGAATTGATGAGAAGATCGATGCCACTCTCATGTCTCATGGCCATGGATGGTAAATTGTTAAGATTTTATTGATACCGCTGCCATCATCGATTCTGATTATCGGTCTGATTCTTTGTTGTTCTTTGATTCCTGATAAATGTTAAGGTTATAAGAAAAAGGAATCAAACCCAAAAAACACAGGCAGAAGACGAAAAAACTAAAAGCAAGCTTTATTAAAATAAAGCTGAGGTCTGTAATCCATAATCCAAAAATGCAACAAAGGAAGGCAACGAAGAGCGGACAAAGGAAAGTTTAAAACAAAACAAAGAGAAACACAAAAACTAAATGAAGCACAAACCAGGATGAAGCTCGGGGGAACACGAGGCAGAAAGCATGAGGCTTAAACACAGGGACACCAGGAACAAAACAGACGAACTGGCAGAGGGAAAGAAACAGACTTTAATACACAGGAACTGACTAACTAATGGATGACAGGTGAGTAAGAAAAAGGGCAGGACAGCAGACAAAACAGGAGGATATAATCTACATAATAAAGCAGGAAAACAAACATGTCAGTACATTTTGTGTGTGGGAACAAAGTAGACGTCCACAGGGTTCTCAGCATCAGCACAACTGTTTTATTATCTCCGAGTCTATTTACAGCATGTATGCGACTCAGGTGTGCAAAAACTCCACTGTTTAACCGCCTCTAGCTGGAGTAACAGTCCGTCTGTCATCATCTACAATGGACGAAATGAGAGGATATTTCAACAGCACTTGTTTTTTTCTTTCAGTCACAGAAAGAATCTGTCAGTCCAGGATATTTACCCTCGGTAGCAGGGTGCTTGGTTGGGAAACAGTGGCACTTGTGTCAAATACATGGCATTGCTGGAATTGAATCCCATGCTGCGTAGAAAGATGTTTCAGTGTCTAGCTGGTGTTTCCATGAAATTCATCTTACAGACATTGCAACAAGCACAGTTGTCATCTTTCTCCATGAAATGAAGCCACGCTTTGGACATGTTCTTCCTCTCTGTCAAGCCTCCTTTATGTTGGTTCCAGCAGTGTAGACGCATGAGTTTGACATCATTGTTTTGCAATGTATTGGAACCGGTTCTTGATTCCCATCCCTCTGTCTGGCAATTGAATACAAGGCTACAGCTGGCAACTGGTTAGCTTAGCTTAGCATAAAGACCGTTAGCAGCCAGCTTGGCTCCATCGAAAGGTAACAAAAAAACACCTACCAGCACCCCTAAAGCTCACTAATTAACACATTAAGTCTAGTTTGTCAAACTGTGCAAAATCCAAATTTTGAAAACGTCAATTTGCAGTTTTACGGAGGTTATGTGCCGGACTATTTCTTGGCCAGGAGCAGTTGCCAGGCAACCAGCAGGGACTCCAGGGAGCTGCTGCTCCCAGCCAAGCAATAGTCTTCGTTGATCAAGGCTTCAACGACCAGCAATCACATATTAGATTTCTGATTACACTTTCAGATTATTTTAAAGTCTACATCACCAACCCTGCTCTCCTTCCCCTCTCTCAGATCTACCTATCGTGGAAGAGTGGACCAGCGGAGGTGAAGCACTGGAAAGACATGCTCGCTCGGCCGCGTACTAACGTCGCCCAGTGGCACGCTCTCAAGGCCTGATCGCATCGCCCAGCTCCCTCCATGGCCCCTTCCCGTCTCCTGTTCCCTTCCCTCCTCCCTCCCCTCCTCCTCCCCACTCCCGTCCTTATGCACAAGACTGACTTGCTGCCAGGCTGCGAAACACGGGTACAATTAGCCATCTGCTCTCTTAAACCTTTAAACTCTTTTTCTCTTTTCTTTGAAAGTCTCTTCTTCTCTCCGACTCCTCTCTCTTCTTCTGCTCCCTCCTCCTCATACAGCCGTGTCTTAATTTCTGTGTCTCCCCGCTTTGCCAATGGTCCCCCTGTTTCTGACTGTCTGTATGTCTGTCTGTCCTTATGCACTTTGCCTGTGGAGGTCTGATGTTCAGTTTCTTTGTCGACCCCTTGGTTCTGAACTGCACTGCAGCCCCTTGACCCATTTAAGGTGCCAGTCCCGTGGGATCACAGAGAATCTTAAGTAACGATCTAATCTCATATAATCCTATTGTATGACTATTCCAGGTACACAATACTATACAGTATGTACTGTATGTACATGTACATATTAATATATTAGGCGTTTAGATTGGCAGAACTACCCCTATACACATGACTAGTATACAGGATGTTACCCATAGACTGTCTGCTGTTTCCCATCTCTCCTCTCTCTTCATTTCTTGTCCTTGTCATCTGTCTCAAGTGTATTATATCCGCTCCCCATTTCAGTCTCTCCCTCTTTTGCTCAGAAGTGGTTTAATGTTCAGCTGAAGTTGTCGAAAGCAATCAATACTCGGCTTGTGATGAAACCAGCTGAACTCGAGATGGAATTGTTGATACTGCTGTCTCTTCTCTCCCTCCTCTTTTTCCTTCTCTCTGCTCTTCTTTATCTCTTTTCCCCTTCTTATTGTTCCCTCTTTTCTCTCCCTCTGGCACAATATTAGTGAACAACTCCACTTTCTGGACCCTCCCCCCCCTGCTCCCCCACTCCTTCGTCGTCTGTGTGCTGTGGGTGCTGTGCTGTAGCTCCAAACAACAAAAATAGAGATTAAAAAAAAAAAAAAAAAAACGTAAATAAACTGAACTTTCCGAAGCTGGGAAAGCGGGAACACGAGAAACTTGTGAAATGGATCGCTCCTGATTTTTTCCAGACAAAAAGCCCTGACGTGGAGAGAGAAAAAAGAAGATGAGAAAACAAAAACAACCAAAATGAATCCCCCGATGATACGATGATGTCATTTTTTCACAGCATCACCTACTGAGGAAACCAATTTAAAATCTTCTTCCAATGCTAAAATGAAAACAGAAGCCAAAAGCAGAGTTTGCGCTGTTTGTGCACATGCGTTTGGTTGCGTGTGCACACTTCTGTGTGTTTATCGATGCTATGAAGTCTTTGTACTGCCCTGTGCTCTTGTGTTGTGCTGATGTGGGTGTGCTGCGTTGATGTGTGCCTGTTGATGTGTGTGTGTGTGTGTGCGTTCACAGGAGCAACATAATTCAGACTCGGCAGAATTCTTCTTCTTCTTCTCTTTTCTCTTTCTCATCTTGCGCTCTTCTTGCTCTTCTTACTGCCATTGTTTCCCCATCCTCCTTTACTGCCCTGCCTTCTGAACGAGGGCACGGGGAAGTTCTATCTGCACTTTTTGAAAAATGTAATAACAATAATAATAATGATGATGATGGTTTTGATGATGATTATAGTACTGGTGAAAATTAAGGGAGGAGAATCTGATAGGGTGAGCAGCAGTCGGGGAGAGGAGACGTCCACGCTGTGATTTCAGGGTTTGGAGACAAGTGGAGGACACAAAGGACGGATGTAGGGCTCTCATCCTCCTCTTTTTGGTCCCTCAATTTACCTGTGTGTTTATGTGTGTGTGTGTGTATTTGTATGTCAGCTATCAGGCTCCTGGCTGCAGGCTGCTGGTGTCTGAAATGTCAGGCGTGGATGAAGAAATCAGACCTGTCCGCTTGTCACGCGGAGGCCGGCCAACACGGCAGTGCTATTTCACAGTGTGTTGATCAACAGCAAGCTCGGACATAGAGTCTGGTTGCTGAACAATGGCCGCGTATCTGGAAGCAGTATCACAGATGTGCATTTGGGCTTCAACGCAGGAAGAAGAAGAAAAATAAGATAACAAGGCTGAGTTTTTGTTGTTGTTCGCAGAGACGGCTGTGTATCGCAGACAGTGGGTGTGATATTAGATGATGGTCTGATCTGCCACTGTGAGATACTGTAGAGGCAGATTAGACATTATCTCTTCCCTGAGTGCTTGAGAGCACCACAGAGTGTACTGGTAGCTGCCCTGCTTGTCAGGCACGTTCAGCTCAGCTCGATATTTCTGTAGCGTAAATAAAACAGTCATAAAGCAGCGACGTGTGTACTGTCAGCCATCGAGAGCTGCTCAGACACACTCAGTGTACTCTCTACTGTAACCGCCTGTCTGTCCCGTGTTTTTACATTCAGAAAATCCTGTGAAGTGTAATCCTGTCAGCCACTCAGGATTTGTTTAACTGGAGCAGCTTCTAAATGAGGACACACCTTTCAGACATCCGGTTAGACTGACTTTGCAAGCAGACGCGATCGTTTGCTTGTTTTTCTGGTTGAAGCTTCGCTGCTTCTGTAGATTCAGCGTTTTAACCGGCCCCATTAAATTCACGCCTCACACACTCTGGGCCCTGCGGTGGCTTTTATTTTCTCTTATCACGCAAAAAGTTGATCATATCTCGTGCATCTGTGCTCGTTTTTGATTTATAATGACGATAACCTGACCACCAAGGGAAAGATTATGTAATTCAACTCTCATCCACATCAGCTTAGTCCTCGTCTAGTGCCTCCATAAGCTGGTCCGGGCAGCACACTGTGGGCTGCGAGTGTGTTCTGGGCAGTGTGTTTCGTGTGAGACTCGGTGCTGGCCGCTGTGATGCACTGATCCAGTCCAGCACCCTTCAGAACAATTGGCCAGCCGAGGAACAGGGCCCACTGTTTTGACAGCCACTGCCTGCAGTGTCACAGCACATTACACTCCCATTAGGTGGTCAGAAAGGAGCAATATCTGCTTCCTTGGACCCGGAGGAGTCACTGTTTGCTGAGGTAATACTACGCTAAGAAAAATACAAAACACAAAGCGCCCTCATCAGTAACCACGAGCATGATGGACAGGGATAAAGGCTCGTCAGTCAGAATGAGGGAAATAATCAGTGGGCGATTGCAGCTGAAGCTGCGAAACCCGAACGTGGTTTGAATATGCAGGTGTGCAGGTGATGAGTCAATACAATACCTCTGCCAGTTCTTTTCACCAAGATTACACGTTGCTCAAGAAGAGATAAATTGCCGTGCTACACGGGTTTACAAAGCTTAGTCATCAGTGACCCTGCAAACTGGGGGATATGGCTTTATTTTTAGTAACACGAGGCGCAGAGTGATGCGGCTGATCCTCGAAGGTAGACCGGAGGCTGGAGGGCTACAGAGTTAGGCTTTTAAAAACTCACAACACTGAGTGCTTGTGAATACAGACTGCTACTTAAATGTAAATCCAACGCATAATTCTATTTTTAAAACTCAGCTGCTTAAAGGTCCAAGTGTGTACAATTTAAGCAAAAACCACAGAAACCAAGAATCATTGTGTTTTCGTTAGCTGAGAATAACACCATGCTGCACTGCCATGTTTCTACAGTAGCTCGGAGCAGACAAAGTAAACACTGGCTCTGGTGCGGGCATTTTCAGATTTTTACCTGCCACCTTAAGGGAAGGTGAGACCAGGGGTGTAGGTGCCACTAAATCCAGCACGGTGGACCTTTTAAATAGGGTGGTCATCAAACAATTAGCCACTGACACAACCGTTGGGCAAAGGCAAAGTTGTTGGTGAGCTAAAAGTAGAAAACATGTTTTTTCCTGTAGTTAATTTTCAAACAGACCCACTACAGTGTATGTAAAAAAAGAATACTCATTTTTTCCCTTCACGCAGCTAATTGATATTTTTATGATAATGTATTTAAGGGGCTCTGGGGAACTTCTGTGTTGTGCTGGAAGTCGTTTGTTTATGTAAGCAGTCCAATACCATTAAACAACTCAGACAAATCCTCCACAGGCTTGTACAGGCAACCAAGCGACGATTTATCTTGATTTACACGACTGAAGTGATTATTTATGCTCAAGGTCTAATAGCAGCAAGAAGAAAAAGCTTGAATGTGATTGTATTTCTGGACTTTGATAAGGTTAACGTTAAGTTATTTACTTTAGCAAACAAGACACAGTGGCAAATAATTCATCAGAGAGCATCCAGAAAGTTGCTCACTCCATAAAATAAGCAGGAGTCCCGGACATTATGTTCTCTCAACGCCAGCAGTCACACAGCAGCACCATTAAAATGGATGGTAAGCTCAGAGCCAAACAGTATAAAGGAGAAAGCAATTTCCAAATCCCAGTTTTATTATACTGCCACCTGTCTCACACTTCTAAAAGTATTGCGTTTTGTTGGCACCGGCACTGTCGGCAGTGACCTTCACCCACCCTGAGCTCATGAATAGAGCATGGCAGTGTTTGCAGATGCTCACAGTCAAGACTTTGGTCGGACTGACTTCACTCGGTGTTCCTGCTCTCCTCGTGCTCAGACTTTCATCAGGGCTTCATTCCCTGGCAAAGCCAACTGGTCGGTGCAGGTGTGGATAATTACTGTTTGATTAAAAAGGGTGACGGCAGACACAGCCGACACTGCCAACAACTTTGCAACTGAACCGAGGCTCTTTAAAAGTGACTTAGAGTTACCTGTTTTATTTTATTAAATCTGGACATTATTAGAACTCTTTATAAATTCTGTTTTAAAGTTTTCTGCACATTTCTTTCGCATTAAGCTCAGTCAATATTCTGTGGCACTCTGTGGATGTCAGTCTGTCGTTTGCTTCTGGTTTAACTTCTGTAAAGACACGTAGCAGTCCCATCATGCAGAACTTTCTATATTTATTTAAGCTGAATTTCAAAATCCCTCGGGATTGATTGCGGTGGATTCAGATCACCTGTGTGCACGGTGTGGAGACTGGCTCCTAGTTAATGAGTGAAAGCAGCTTGGGGCATTCCCCTCCCAGCCAATCAGGGTGAGACGACACCCTTTTGTGAAGGCACCCAGGCCCGTCTGATACTTATTCTGATTCTGTCCCAGACACACTGTAGACCTCATCCAAACAGAAAGTCAGCCAGAAACTCATTGCTAATGTTAGCGAGGACTGCAAACAATGAACTATTTTCACAATCTATTAATCAGTTTGAGCAATTTTTAAAGAGAAAAAGGCAAAATGATCTGTTTCCAGCTCCTTCGGTGTGAATATTTTCTGGTTTCTCTCCTCCTCTATGACAGTAACCTGAATATGTTTGGGCTGCGCACACAACAAAACGTTTGAAGACGCCATCTTGGGTTTTGAGAAACACTTATCGCTATTTTTCACCATTGATGACATTTTGTAGACCCAACAGCTAATCGATAGATCGAGATGAAAATCGACAAATTAATCGACAGCAGCCCAATTGTTAGAATGCTAGCATTCCCAAAATCAGCCCTTTATTCACTCACTAACTCGCTGGTTAGCGATATTTCGGACACATTTTCTCGTGTGAAATCAACACATTTTGTGATCGTTGGTGGAAATCGTGTGCGTGCTGTTGACACTACAGTTTAAACGTACATAATTTGATAATTATAGTGCATCATCTAATAAGTACAGAGTGATTTCAGGCAGACGTAGTAAACATTATGCTTGATAAACATCAGCATGCCAGCACTGTCACTGTGATCATGTTAGCATGCTGAGATTAGCATTTAGCTTGAGCCCTGCTGTGCCTAAGTGGAGCCTCACAGAGCTGCTAGCATGTCTGTAGACTCTTGTTATCAGTCTGTCCAGCCTGGGTTTAGAGCAGGAGGAGCTCCATCTCCTGGATCTCCTCTCAAGATGTTTATTCATGGGTGTGTGTCCCCAAATTCATCATTGTCACCAGCAGCCTTCCCCTCTCTGTTTACCTTCTAAATAACTGAAAGCTTTATTGGCTGAAGGGGTCACACCTGTTTGCCAAGGGATTAGCAAGATATTCTTCTGAGCCTGATGATATTGTTTGTCCTTGTCATACTCCTGTCCCTTTCCTTATCCTGCGACACGCGTTTTCCTTGATGGATATGGCTTTCTTAAGATGAGCGTCAATGACTCACTGTGTTGGAAAGTTGCCTGCTTTTCTGTAGTTTGTGCAATATTAAATTAAGGGTACACTGTGCTTCATGTCTGAGAGAACCTGAGGTGTGTGTCTGTGTGTGTGTGTGTGGATTCAAATCAGGCTGTAATAAGCTCATCCTGGAGAGACTGCAGTTGATGCTATATTCTGCTGAATCATGTTGTGTCAGCTGAGTCAGTCTTTCTTGGTCACCTTTGTCATTTGTCCAGTCAGCCCCCCTGTGTGAGTCTCGCCCTGCGCAGGCCGACCCCTCCTCCCCTCGACTCACCCTTTCAATTGTTTTAAGCATCTGGTGAAGAACCAATGTGACTCCTCCCAATCAGGGTTCAAGTAAGCATTATGTGAATGGTAACAAAAATGAATATGAAAAACAATAACGAGTAATAATAATCTTTTTTCTTTCTGTTCACATTTGACTGTTGGTCAGTGTGTATGTATGTGTGTGCTTGGTGTTCTTGTGTTGGGTTTAATTCTTTACAAAAACGTGATAAGAAAAATCCTTCTGTTTTTGGAAAACTTTATGTAAATATCGTTGGTGAAAAATTAACATTTGTTGTACGCCAAGTTTTCATTTGTCACTTGAAATGATGAAGAAAACAATGATATTCATGAATAACAGTGGTGATGTTGATGATGCTGAAGCTGATTATACCTGCCCTTCTTGAATAAGGGCTTTTGATGTCCGCTGTATTTTTGTTGGAGGTGTCGTGAGGTCGGGGCAAGACAAGGAAAGGGGAAGGAGTGATACCCAACACATCCCGGGCCCTTTGTAGCAACACTGCCACATACTTTTTACCCCCTCCCACACACCTCCAGGAAATACACTGAGCGATGTGTGGCACAAATCGTAGCCTGTGTTATTAACGCCATAGATCATCTTTGTATTTTTATTACAAACATGAAACATAGAGTGCTCCTTGGCTGCAGGAGGGGACTCTTTACCTCCCTGTGGAGTCCGCCCCGGTCGCTTGGCATCGCATCTCGCCCTGTCTGCTTATAGGCTTGGGGATTTACTGTAATGCCATTGTGTTAGACAGGATTGGCCCTGGACTGACACTGATGATGCCTTCCTCATTGAATTTGGAGTCATTATTGCTCTGCTGGAGGCCATACATGGGGATGGGCATGTATGAAGGAGGGAGTGGATTCCAAGTGGAAGGACGAACGCCATCCGCCCGACCCTGTGAGGATAATTAGCATGCTTGTGATTCAGCCTTTTTTTGGGGGGTTCGACTCATGATTAAGCACAACTGACTGCCGTGAACTCGCCACATACTATGCTTTTCTTCTGCCTAGTCAGATATTTGTGAGAACCCTCCAGCAAGAAAACCCCCAGGATTAGCGCAAGAGCCAAACTACAAACGGCCGTATGGCAGACGTAGTGGGAACGAGAGGTTTAATCAGTCAAAAAACAGCGAGGGAGAATAAGATTGATCCTTCCAAATGTCCAAAAATGTGCCCTGTGCCTTCTCGGCAGACATTTATTCAGCGCACTGCTGCATCCAAAAAATAGAGAGAATGCACAGGGCTGTAGTCCAGTTATTTTCTCTGCAGGTGTCTGTACACCCACTTCCCTGTTTTCAATATGCCATAGCCTTATGTATCTGGCTGGGGATGGAGCTTATCAGTTTCGTATTACTTTTTAGGACAGTGTCGGCCACAGACATGATACGGCACAGCAGATACTCCCAGCAGCCGTCTGCAGGAAGAACAGTAGATACAGTCCTGCCTTCGTTTGTAACACCATCCTGTAGAGGGAGTCCCACAGGGACAGGGACACACACACACACACACACACACACACGATCTGCTGTTAATCGATGCACTGAAAATAACTTCGGACTTTTTCCCCTAAATCCAGATCTATCAGTGTATTTTTCTTTCCTCGCTGGTTTGTAAATAGACTTTGTGATTCGGTTAGAGCAGCCTCTAACTTCTGCCATAATGTGGACATTTCTAATCAGGTAGGTAACAAGCAATACACTCAATTGATCGAACGCCATAGACTGAAATCTGAGTCTGACGATGACTCCCTTTTGCTTTGAGGGATGTCGAGGGTAACTCTCCTGTTTGTTCACCTCCTTTCTCGACTTGCCGCGGCCCACCTCTTCAACAAAGAGTGCTCTAACTTAAAACACACAATTGTGATGTGTACAATCTAATTTAATGTATTTATTTATGTATTTTTGCCAACTTTGTATAGTGTATAAATATCTATAAATATATGAAAAATGACAGTACTGTATAGATTTTAGCTGCCTGGTAAGGTTAATAGTATATACTTGGTAGACTAAAAGAAAAAGCGTAGAGCTGTTCAAAAGCCAGTCATTGAGAAAATGCTTTCTGTAAAACCCGGTGCCACTGGCTACTTTTTATAATCTAGGTTTCGTTTCTGGTTTATTTTTTTATTATTGCCAGTGGGATCCAAAGTGCGTGTTGTTCTTCTTTTTCGTCCGTTCGTTTGTTAATTGGTTCGTTTCTTTGTTTTCTGTTGTTTCTTTTCTTTTCTTGACAAGACACAGCGAGGTTCTGGCAGCCAGGAGAGTGCAGTGGAACGCAGACTGGGACCCTGTGCAGTAGTGTGTATGTGTGTGTGTGTATGCGTGTTAGGTGTGTGTCCGTCCATGGTAGTACTAGTGCTCTCTGTGCAGTGCCTCCCTCCTTCCTCCCCCCCCCCCTCTCTCTCTGATGTAGTTTGTCATGTGACGCAGTGTGTGTTGAGGTGCAGGATGACTGTGTTGGCCGAAGCTGGCAGATGCCCTCTCTCTCTCTCTCTCTCTCTCTCTCGTCCACTCTGCTTCTTCATTACGACGCTTCATTTTAATCCTCCACCAAGTATAGATTTCCACTTCCTCCGCCCGATTGTTCATTTACTCTCCCATTCAGCTGGTAATGCATACACCCACCAGAGTCTAATTTCCCAGTAATCCATGCTCTACTCATCTATTTGCGATTCTTTGTCCATTAGCAGCCCTCATCCGTCACCCTCCACGTTGCTGTAGAGCACCTTGTTTTCCCTACAGAGCTCTGTGGACCAGAGAATGATTTAGCACAAAAAAAGAGCAAATCCACGCAACCTTCATATTTTCTTTCCTCTTGTCCATTTTTCTTGTATCTCTGAGGAGAGGGCAGCTGCCAGCTCGGCGCGCAGAAACACAAAGCAGCCATATTCAGATGTCAAGCACAGATCTGTGACTCAAATCTATGTTGTGGCGGCTTCGCTGCCGCTCCGTTTGTAGCAAGAGCAAGAGAACAGCCTTAACGATCGGACCAACTACACACACAGAAAAAAAAACTAGTGGGATATGTGCATTTGTAGTGGACTAATTACCTTCCCTTTCCCACACCAGATTTATTACTCAGTATTCTGATGTGTTGCTTGGTTGCTCTGTACATATCTGTGTAGTACTTCTGTTGATGTCCCTGTATTAGTATAGTAACGGGTTCTTACTGGGCGGCCTCCGCAGACGTCCTCTCCCTCCTGTCTCATCTCATTTCCTCAAAAACTTCAAAACATTCCATCTGAATCTCAAGTGAGCAACATTTTAGAGATGATTAGATTTCACGCGGGCTGAGGGGTAAAAACAGCAGAGGGACTGAACCACAAACATTACCGCTGGAGCCATGATAATAACCAAGACGTCGTGTCTGTGCTCACGTCCCTCTGAGAGCTGGCGGCAGACTCAGCTTTAAGACCAGAACACACACGCCTCTCTGCTCCTCCAAACACACACCCCCGCGCCGACCTCACCCGGCTCCGACAGGTCAGCGGGTCACCGACTGGTTTGAGGAGCCTCCGACCTCCAGGGAGGTGAAAGGGGTGAGGTAGGTGAGGAGGTGGGAAGAGCCCTGGGAGGCGGCAGAGAGGCCTGTCCCTGTGGTCACATCCTGGGTCAGGAGGGAAGGGAGCGAGGGCGTCTCGAGGTCAAACCCAGTAGCACTTTGGTTTTGCGTTCCATGTTTTTTTTAGCCTCTCCTGTTTTTTGGCCGAGCGGACTGTGATCTTACTGGTTGATTTTCTTGTTCTCCTCCACCCATCAGTGTTACAGAGTGTGTTGGGTGGATGGAGCCATGGAGCTGAGCTCTGATTTTGTTCCATATTAAAGAATCATTTTTACTACACCTGCAGATTCACTAGTCTTTCTTTCTGTGTTGCTTATTTAAGGTTTGAAAAGTGAGTGCGTTGACACTAGAGATACACTTCATGGCAAAAAGTATGTGGACACCCAAACATTGCACCTACTTTATGTGTGATTATCATATGTGAACATTTGGGACATAAGGCTTCATTCAGACCAAATCAGGTGTTGTGGCCATTTCTCACGTTCATTTCGATAGTGTGTAGTGTGTTCAGGCCGGGGGGAAAAAAGGATTGTGAAACATCAATTTTGTTCAAGCCTTTTACACTAAATGTGTAAAATGACCCTATAACTATAGCCTTCTAATATAATGCTTATGATGGAGTTTTCATGGTTTCCTGGTTGAGATGACATGTTGGTGTGTCAGGGTGACACAGATACTCTCGTATAGGCCAAAAAGAAAAAACATGCACAAACATTCAGAGGTCAGCCAAATTGTTTCTATTATGTTGCTTGGCGCCTCAAACTACATGGTGCTGCCAGGAGACTGCAGGGAGGAGAAGTACTCTGCAAACTTGTGGATGGAGAAAGCCTCTCTGGAAGAGCTTGGAGCCGGAAATCGGGCAGTTTCCAGGCTTTCACAGAACGAAAGATGATACTGTCCTCCCACACCACTGCACAACCCTGTGCTTATCGCAGCAGCGCCTGATTTGGTCTGAATTAGACCTAATCTGCAAAACTAATCACAGTCAACTTGCTGCACCTTAGTCCTAATTATATAAAAGTTATCATGTTAACGTGCTAAACTAATATGTGAACGTGGTAAACATCCCCGCTAAACATCAGCATTGTCATCGAGAGAATGTTAGCATGCTAATGTTAGCATTTAGCAATCAAAGCACTGCCACGCCTCACAGAGCTGCTAGCATGGCTGTAGACTCTTGGTAAAGCAGAAATGCAAAAAAAAAATAAACCCAAGAAAACACAAAAAAAACACGTAGCAACTGTAGCTGATCCTATTATTCAAGCATCAGTACAAAGATTAGATCAGTGCCTGTTACTTTTCTTTTTTAACATGTCAAAGTGTGAGGGGCTTACGGCTGGATTCAGTTCAAACCTTTATCAGTGTTGGCAACGTTTCATTATTGTGAGCACAAACAGCCCTGACTGATCCTCGTATGTATAACAGCCACACAACAGTTTTCCACCACAGATGTTTTCTTCAAACTATGACAAAGATGAGTCTCAGGGGAGTTTTAACTCTCAAACAATGCATGCTGGGAAGTCTGTTAATGTGCCGATCATGTTATTTTTAGAAACGTACTTAAATGAGTTGATTGAACTCTGAACAATTCATTCAACTCATCATCAAAAGACTTCAAGTTACAACATGTGAACAGGGGTGTCCATATACTTCTGGCCGAACGGTATGTTTTGGACACACTTTCACATACGTTTAATTAGTAATTAAACTTAGGTATAAATAATTAGAAACTGTAATCACACACTTCCAATTGAACTTGTTCCACCGTTTGCTGATAGAAGCAGCAATTTGCAAAGGTTGTTTTTGCCTTTGAGAGCAATTAAAAATGTATACTGCAGCTCTGCTCTGAGCAACACATTAGTCAGCATGAAGTTAAATGAATAACACAGCTACATGCTACACTCTGAAGAAATCTTTCATCCCATTTTCAAGGATTGATGACAGATTGCCTCATTAATTAGCTCCTGCATTGTTCATCCACTTCGTTTCTTTTCTGACATCCCCCACGTACAACAGCTGTGTGAGTTTCAGGTTCAATCCATCAGACGTGCACGGTAATTGTATCAACATTCAAAGGCATGTCTTGCAACATCAACATGATGGTGAAAGAGATTGTTTATCTTTAATACTTTTCCCATCAAGTAACATCAGCCTGTCTTGCACATGTCAGGAAATGTACTCATCTTGACTTTAAGCACCTTTTTATTTATGCCTCAATCCACCTCCGCTCATCACAGCCTGCCTCCTTAGCATCACACGCACCCAAGCCGACTCAAAATGGAAAAAGATGACAATGCAATTTACTCCAAACCATCTGTACCAGATTTGCCTATTAAGTACAGAAGTCAAAAAGGAAGCAGGAAGGAGATAAAACTCGGAGCAGTGAAGGCGCTGAAGCGGAGAGAGCACCTCTGAGACCTGACACACAAAGAAGGGTCTTAGCGCCTGAGCTGTCTCTTTATGTCTCTCGAAATATTAATTCCATGCTATTCTATGGCAGACATAGAATCGCACTATTGAACCGACAGAGAAACCCAGATCAGGAGCAGAGAGTTGGCCGGGAAACGCAGACGAGCACTGAGCCAGCCGAGCTCCTGCAGACAGGGGCCGAGGTTTCATCCGCCCCTGAACTGCAACAGACGGCTGCAGGCAAGCCAAGCGCATCAGCTCGACGGGAGACCCTTGCTTGCATCACCTCTATCTATTTTTAGAAGCACTGCACCCACCTTTTAAAGTCTTTTAAGCTCCCTCTGTAGTCAAAGTGTTATCTCGAGTGCAAACTGTTGCAGAAGGCTCAGTTTTATTTCCTTTTCTTCCAGTATTAGTGTGAATTTGATTAAGAATAACTGATTCTGGCTCCGGCACACAGTCTTGTTTTGTGTGAATTAATCAGATTGCTGAATGCAGAGATGAACAATCACACAGAGGGCTGCAGGTTTTCATTGCAAACAGAGTACAGCAGGTGCTTCCACTGATCAGTTCCCCCTCTCTGACTCTCTGGCTGAAGTTGCTCTAATAAGTGAAATCATCTGGTGCAATCTTTGGCTGGAACGAAAATAGGCACCCAGTCTATTCCTGCTGTATGGATCCCTGTGTATTTATAATTAGAAATGCCAATAATGTGCGCATTGTGTTTAAGAGAAAAGAAGCAGGAAATGAGACTGTCAGTTTCAATGATGCAGGCGGTTCCCTGTAGTTATTTTTCGGGAAAGATAATGAACAGTTCCAGGCTTGGCACGACAGCATGTCAAGCAAGAGAGACTGTGGGATGGGAACACAAGCAACAGCTTGGTAAAGATAGGCTCTGCCGACCGCCAGCGTTGGACAGATGGAGGGAAGAAAGGGAGCAAGGAGTGATGTGACAGAGGTGAAGATGCAGTGTGAGTCCAAGGAAATGTGATGAAACGCGAAAGGAAGGGGAGGTGAGAATTAAAAGAAATGTGTGGAAGAGATGTGGCTGTTGGTGATCCGCAGGGTGAGCAGGTTGTCATGGAAAAACCCCAGTTAGATTGTTATACTGCAATCTCGAGTCCCAACTAATTCTGAAACTGTGAGGAGAATCACATGGTTTGAAGGGTTCATACTGAGTGTTTGAAGAACACGTGATCCCTGATACAAAGCAGAGGTTGTGTGTCATCCACTGGATGGAAATTAAAAGAAAAATCCTCCTGTCGCAGCTTAATTAGTGAGAATATGTCTACATCCAGCTCAGGCAGTTCTTCCTGCTGGCCTGGAGAGAGAGAAAAAAAAAAACAGGAGGTGAATATCCTCCAGATTAAACTGAGATGCTCCTGTAGATGAATGTGTACAGATGTATAGATGGTGTACGGACATTTTCTCCTGCTGACAGCGGTGGATGATAGCTCCCTGTCTGGGATGGACATTTTTATCAAGATGTCATGCAAATTTCAAGCCATCCATCATTTTTTACATAACCTTGTATCTTTTTCTGGGGCTAGACTGAAGCCGGAGTCACTGTGGCATCACACTGCCATCCAATGGACACACAGAGAAACTGTCCAGTCTGGCGAGAGAGCTGTGCAACTCATATGTAATGCAAGACTCTATTGTCTATCTTTGAATAAAAATAAATACAATGGAAAGCTGTATGTAATGTATAGAATACCTTAAATTAGTAATTTTGTGGCTCTTTCTGAGGTTTCCACTTGTGCAAATGTAAAATTTGTATGATGTACATGTGACTTGTTCAGTATTACAGAACAAAAACAGGCAGCCATGGTGTATATACTGTACATAATGTAATAAAAAATAATATATGAAATATATGAAGGTGTTTAGTTTTGATATATTATACATATGTGACAGGTAATCAACACCCACTACACCATAATGGTAGCATGTACTTTAACTTCTCCCATTTAGCGTTAATAAGAATCATATACACATTTAATCAAAACTATGATGTGGCTATAAGATCTTATATAAGTTTAATAAAACGTCAAATTAGTTTGTCAAGTGTCAAATTAGTTGTCAACATGCGTCTGATGTCCGTTGCATAAGGACCTTATGGGATTGTAATAATTGTTCCAGTTATTTGTCAAACCCTCGATTGTTGCCAGGGAAACAGATTTCTTGCTTGTGAACAACTCCACGTTTTGATCACAGAGGCTGAAAATATAAACGAATGGTCTTATATTCTTTTCTTTGGTGAGTGAGCATTATATAAGCCGGATCATGCCCTCTGAGGGTGTCCATTTTCAGGAATTAATGGACTCTGCAGTGCCAACCGTCCAAGGGCATTATCCCTTACATACCCAACATAATTAACACATAAAGATTTCCTTAACTTACGACTAATGCTTTAAAATCTGAGTGTGTTATATACAATATAAATTGTATGTGTCATAGAAAGAGGAGTGAACGCTGCATTGTGATCCAATATCAAATAAATCAAGTAAATTGTGATATAATGCAGTAAAGTACAGTGTAAAAGTTCTCATTACTACTTTTATTATTAGTCCTTCTAGTAATAATATTGATTTATTGTTAAGGACAACAGGCAGTCTATAGCCAGGAGTATTTGTACAAGTCAATGTGCCTGTAATTAAAGTAACTAAATTTATGATCTATCCACATTTTTGGGTTTTCGGACTTAAGGAGAACACAAACAAATCAGCAAGAGGCTAGTCTTTAGTATTATACTGTCACAACAACCACCTGACTCCCAGCTGTGATAAAGCAGGACACAACCCCGAACATGTTCGCAACCTGATGCGAGCAGCAAAGTTTAAATATAAAGCTAAAGTGGTGGTGAATGGCTGAAACATCCAGCTTCTTCTCCTCCCAGTTGTTGCTGGACAAATTCAAACTTATTTACCTTTACTTGTACTTAAGTACATTTAATGTCAGATGCTTAAAGACTTTTATTTTAACACAATATCTTTATTTCCACTCAAGTTTGACTTTTCGGGGCCCTAGATTCTTACTTGAACAAACCTCAGTCAAGATAAAGTTTCGAGGAGTTAGGCAGACTGGACAAACGTATTCAACTAAACTGTCCCTACACTCTTGTTGCTACTCGGGACGGAGAGGCGGGAGGACAGGTTAACAAGGGGGGATGCATTTTGGTCGCTAACAAGGAGGATGCCATCGCTGCTCATCCACGCTCAAATCGCAGACTGAACAGAGGAAGAGCAAGCGACCAGACATTCCTGGATCACATGAAAAACATTACTAATATTACATTACTGTTTAATTACATTTCACTTAAAAAATGCAGAAAAGCAGCTGAATGTTGTTTAAACTGCCGTCAACAAAATGGGAATCTTACAACATTCCCTGCAGCAACATTAGATAATCCAGATGATGCAACCTTACTTTATGATGATAAAATAACTTGTACAGGGACAAGTGTTTGGGAAATAGGCACAGGTCTGATATGCAGTGGAGACATTCAGTCTGGAGTCACCCTTCAGCTGTAGTGTTGCTGCCCTTGTGCTGAATGATCTCCTGGCAACAGAGACCTGTTTACCTACAAAACCAGCACACAACTGAGAGCTGAACAAACAACCTGGAGGTACCTGCAGGTATGTCTGGGGACTAAATGAAGCTTTCCTCTGCCGTGGCTTCTTTTTCTGGGGTAATTTATGTCCGGTATAAATAAAAATACCTGTAGTTGTACTGCAGAGCTGCTGTTACTCAGAACTCTCACACAGCATTCGATGAAAGGAGGAGGAAACTTATTGCATTACTTGCTCCAGACTGTAATCAGTTTTTCAGAGAGTTGTGTTGGATACTGTCAAAGCTAAAAAAAAACAAAAACAAAGACAAAGGAGTTACACCTTGTTTGCAGCTTTTATTTGTGGGTACAGCACTGCACACATGCCCAGAGGATTTTTGTAATCCATCACTGTTGTCAGTGAAGGTTTCCATTACAGCAGTCACAGATGAATGAGCAGGGGAGGACGACTGCTGGAGCAACGGGCAGCAGGGGACGACTGACCAGCAGCAAACTCTGCAATACTTCTTACAGGGCGTCTTATGGTGAGAGATTTCAAGGTGAGGGAGCACTTTTTTATTCAGCATTAACAGAAATTAACTTTTATCACACTGATTAGGGGTCAGATTCTGATGGCCGATATTTGATTGAATGTTTTAGACCAAAGCAGCATGAACCTCTCTTCTTACCTCGGACATCCCAGCGGGACCGGCTTCACAGCAAACCAGAGACCGGTCGCATTTTACAGGCCCAGCTTGGACCACATTGACAACCCTCAGTTTGGGTAGGTGTCAGAGCAGATGAAGGCTGACGCTCAACAGGCTTCCACTGTAAAAATTACACTTTGATGCTTCCCAGTTGATTTCTAGCCTGCCTCAAAGGTCCGGTAGTATTTATGTGGATTTAGGGAGGATCTATTAGCAGAAATGGAAGTTTTCATGAGTGTATAATCACCTGAAACTAAGACTTTAATATCTACAGAGCGAGTCTGCCATGTTGCACGGCAATGTTTCTACAGTAGCCCACAACGGACAAACAAAACACTGACTTTGAGAAGGCCTTTCATGTTTTGGTGGCCACTGTAGGGGGGGACGAGACAATACAAACTAAATCCTACACAGTTGACCTTTAATGCCCCAGCAGAGGTGTTTTCAGTTATTGATTTCTGGCTACTACTGACACAATATTTTTCTGATAGGCATCAAAGATGCTTAAAAGTCTTAGAAAATGGCACAAAAACATACTGGAATTACTTTACCTTTTAATATTGTTAAGAATAAGAGAAACATTTTATGGCATCACAACATCACAGGTGTTTTCAGTTATTCTGGGTGATTAAACCAATGCAGGTCACATTCTCACTGAAGACATTCGGAGACGTCGCAGCAGGAAAAGCACAGGTGTAATTAATGAAATTAATGATGGGTGAATTCCACATCACTGCTTAAGCTTCAGGGTCTTGGCGTTGTGCATGCTGACTCACTGTCATGGCTTCCTGGGACGTTGGAATAAATTGGTAATGTTTGCAGAAACACCTGTGCTTTTCCTTTTATGACACTCTCACAGCCCTGAGAAGAGGTCTAATCAGGCTGAATGATTAAAATCACGTGTGAATTTACCATGGGTGTGCAGGGTTTTTAAGTTGTGCATTCAGTGAATACAGGTTCACTTGTGCTGTTCATTTTATTGGAAAATGTTCTGTGAATACTTTCCATAGAAACTACTTCCTACCAAATATATAGCATTTATGTTTAAATATTTGATTTTTCAATGCAGTGACAGCCGCACACAAAACTGTATTATGCTCTCTCATGCAGGCAGAAATCTCAGGGAGCTAATCTTTGAGACCGTGCACAACCGTGTTAAATCGTCACACGTGATCTTAATCATTTTTGGCTGATTTGACATCTTCTTATAAATTTGGCGAATAAATCTCAAGCCATCTTAACAACAAACAAGAAAGCAAGAATGTAAATGTAATAAGCATAGGTTCTTTTGTGTTTGCATTTTTGTGAAATGCATAATTTGACTGTGAACAGCCTGACTGATAGATGAAATGAATGTTCCCCTCTTGCCTAAAAAGCTTTGTTACCTCGTTTTCATCTACAGACTCCTGCTATCAGACAATTACGTGTCCCAAACTAAACGCCACTACCAGCCTCACATCCAGCCTGATTATTATTCCAGGCCTTTGCCAAACCTCGTTAACAAACACAGACAGAGCGGCTTCCATCAGCTGAAGAGTCATTCAAAAACGGTGACTGCAGAGGAGAAGGTAGGACTTAACAACACACCAACACGACAACACTTCTTGGGAGAGACACGTCGTAAATGTCTCATTATCTGTCTTCTTGAATGTCTCTTCAGACAGAATACCAAAGATTGTTTGTGCCACATCCGCTAACATCTACAGGTAAAATAAACTTTGTGAAAACCAGAGTTTACGTGAATATGTTATGGGAAAATACAAAACTACGGAAGCCCTAAAGGGCCATGCATTCATACATTTTATTTCTTCCATTTTCCTGTGATAACGAGTTAATTTCATTTGTTTTCTCGAGATCTGTTATCTCGAGAACATTATCCCGTTATCTCCGGAAAACGGCAGTTGTTATTTCAAGATAATAACTCGAGATTTAGAGAAAACAAATGAAATTAACTTGTTATTACGGGAAAATGGAGGAAATACAATGTATGAATGCATGGCCCTTTAGGGCTTCATACAAAACAACAAATTCAAGAGCATTATTTTTTTATTCTGACCTGTGGGAGTGCTTTACACTGTTGCATGTCCTCCAGTTTCCCAGAACCTGGTGACTGTGGGTCCGAAAGGAAAAAGTGGTTTCACAGAAGGAACAGACCTCCAACATTACACATTTCAGGACAGAAAAAGCTGCATAGTAAGTATCGTCTCTGGAGATGCACGATAATATCAGCAGGTCATTGTTACGCTCCGCGCTCTGTCTCTCTTCCTGCAACGTCTACTCTCACTATTTTGTCTTCAGGTTGAATCTCACCAGACTCACAGCTCGGTGATGAAAAGTGACTTCATGCCGCCAACACTTCTGCAGGTTGACCCACACAACCTCACTTTGACTTTTCTTTTAAAAGGATGTAATGTCATTTTCCACAGTCTGTTCGGTGTAACTATGTGTTTCTTTGCCTCAGTTTGAGGGCGCTAAGGCGAGGCCGGGCCTGTGCAGCCATTCTTCTCGAGAAACAGGGTTCACTCGATGTGCCATCGCTTCTTTGGCCTGCCCGGTACGTATTGACTTCCTCCCAGTCAGCTGTAGTAGATCTGAATGATTTCACTTTAACGTCAACATCCTTCACTCCGCTCCTCTAGAGCTCCCTTCTGCCATCGCAGCAAACTCAAAGTAAAGCACCGACTGTGAAGACCATTGGGAAAAAGGTTATACATTTTTATCTCATAGTTTTTTGCTTTATCCTTTCTTGTTATCTTGAGTATTTTCTTAAGTCTGTTGTTGTGTTTTCTAGGAGCCCACAGGGTCTCTTCTGAATGCTCCCAACAACCAGACTTTCCCTGACACACCTTACGATCGTTCACACTTCACGACACATTATAAGAGCACGTAAGTACTTTCTAGATCGACTGGGAGATATTCTCCAAGCATCTGTTTAGTTGGCATACAGTATATCCAGTTAACAAAAAAAACATTATTTTACAGGTTCTGTCATCGTGCTGATGCTGAAGAGTTGAAATCTGGCTACACTCCCGCAGGAATCATCAGCGCAAAAATGGACAGCGGCTACAACCGTCGAGACGTGGACAGGTAAACAAACAAGCTCCAGGAAGTCACATTGTGCATATGTTTCCTGAACTGACATGACTTCTTTTTTTTCTCACAGGTTCATCTTAACAAGCTAGACCTTCACACAAAAATAAACATTTCTTGATCACTCATTACTCTTTTCTCTGCTTTAAGTCATTCTTGTATAAATAAAAATGGTGGATGTGTGATTTAAAACTGTTGCTGTATTACATTTCCTTATAATCACATCATGATAACCTTGATCACTCCCCCATCTGAGTTGTTAAACAAAAGCGCTGTCAAAAAAACAGCTAATTTTCATCTCTTTGTGAAGTCCTTTTCTGAGCGAGTTGAAAAGCTGCCAGTCACACAGTTGTGTGAAGTGAGTCGTTTGAAAGCCAAAGAGGGAGTGAAAGAGATGATGCATTGTCTCTGACCGCCTCGCTGTCAGTGACCTACAGAGAATGAGAGGAGTGTAAACTAATGAGCAAAATAATTACACTCAGTCTGAGTACGGCACCGATTCCCATCCACGTCTGCGCTGTGTCAAACTGTTTTGCCACCCACAGCTGTGGAGCGAGCAGCAGAGCACCGACCGAGGAGAAGGATTGACTTTCCAAAAGCATGTGTCATATACTGTAGCTCCATATTAACACCTACTGTGGGCCGACGCTCAGAAACTGCAGCGGTTTTACATTATCAAGTCAAATAAACACAAGACTGCTGTGTCAAAACAAGAGATAGATAAATCTCACGGAGTGTCTGCAAAGAATTGTTGGTGTCAACAAAGTTTAGATGGTAGATCATCTTTAATTAGCTGCTCATACGTCTTCCAGAGGTGAGAAGTGAAAATGTTCTGGGCAATTTTTAGTATTTATTCATGAAAATTCAAATATTTGATGAATTCAAAAGATGGAGAAAGTGAAGCAAAATCTTTGTGGAAATTTTTGCCATGCTAGCAGCTGGAAATGTTGGTCCAGACTTCAATATCTTAACGAATTTTGGTGCAGACATTAATGTCACAGGATGAATCAAAATGACTTTTTGTGCCATCAGCTGGTCATCATTTCATTTTGTCTGGTGCTTTATTTTATTACCAAATACCTGCTAAACTAACGACATTCCCAGCTGAAGTTGTACTGTGCTTAGTGCTAACTAGAAAATGTTAGATGGTAAACGGTAGGCCACAATTGCTAAACATTAGCATGTTAGCACTGTCACTGTGTAGTGGTGAAAATATCAGCTTTGGACGGGACAACTACAGGACATTTTCTCAAGAGCAATTCCTGAGGACGACACTGAAGTAGTGTATTTATGAGTGAGGACTGTTGATGTGTGCGCTCTATTGAGTGCAATACTAGTTAACTATTCAACCATGTTTAACAAAAAGTGACTAATTTCATTCCAAAGGTTTGCTGCTTTTTTTCTTTCTATACACTTCATCTTTATATAAGATGTTGGTTGAATAAAACAAGCAACTTGTAGACAGCAACATATTTTATAGGTCAATCACTTAAATTACCATTGCACAAATGCCCGCACACATATGTAAAATCTATGGTTTTATGTAAAAAGGGGGATTATCATATTTCACATTTAGAAATTTAAGAAAAGTAATCATCCCCAGTATGAGTTCTGTTTCACGGACACAGGAGTCGAGACGCGCTGCCACACGAGAACGAGCATGAATATTTCAGCGTCGGGGATAAATATTTCACTCTTTCAATGAGATGTGAGAAAAAGATACGTGGAGGGAAAGAGGATTGGATTACATACGAGCCCCACATGAATAATGAGTGCAGAGATGAGAGGAGAACAAGGGCCGGGCCTGCTTCATGTTGGAGACGGAGGTAGGAAAGGTGTAGTCACCGACAAAAAGGAGTATACAAAGGTCATGACGGACCTGAGACTCTGACCTGAAGGGGGCTTTAGTTTTTCTCTTTAACTGAGTAAAAATCACCTGCTTGAGTCCATTTCATGTGTGGACCTCCCTATGGGCTTACCTTTTATGGTGAGGCTCCCCAGCTATTCATCCCGCTTGTCTCCATCGCTTTCTTGGCACTGACACCCACATGACTGCTTACACAACAGTGACAAGGGTTGGAGGGGTTGTGTTTAGCATATTATAAATATTTTGCAAATCCAAATCCAATACACACATTTACATGCAGCCTCGGTTTATAAAAATAGCAATGAGGCGAGCTGAGGTGCACCGGCAGGCACGCAGAACAGACACAGGCCATGATGTGTGGAAATACTACAGTAAGTCAGTCGTGTAAACGTTCGCTGCTGCCGATGCGTTCACCAGCTCCAGCTCAATTAAGACATATTTCCACATAAATGATTGACAGTGACTTCATCAGCTGAGTTAATATTTAATAATGGAAGACTCGGTCTCCTGCGTACACTCAGAAAACAACACTAATGTAAAACAGACTCACTACACACACACACACACACATAACCACACACTCCTCCTGAGTCCTGCTCTGATTTTGGTCGTTTGCAGCTGATTGAGATGTCACAGGTGCTGTCAGTTTACAGTGTCATAATGCCTCATTTATTTTCACAGTTAACAATAAATTAGGAATTAGCAGCTCAGTTGAGACAGTCCCACCCTCACCCTGCGATTCCATCCACCTCCACCTGCCTGCAGATCATCTGAGTCTGGATGTATGAAGGGTCCTCCATGCTAGGGCTGGGCAGCGCATCAATGTTATATCGTTAACGTGATATGAGACTGAATATCATCTTGGATTCTGGATACCATTACATCGTGATATGGCGTAAGTTTTGTCTTTTCCTGGTTTTAAAGGATGCACTACTGTACAGTACGAATCCAGGACTTTGTTCTCACTTTGTTGAGAAAAGAAAGATAGGCTGCTTTTCTATATTTTCATTATTTTTTCAGAAATCAGGCATATTTAGCTGGCTGGTATTCATGAGCGAGCACAAAAGAAGACTGTTGAGCCTTGACAGAGGTATGCGCTCGAGGACCATTCCAGTTTATCGAGAATATCCACGTGTTAATATTTTGTGAAAGTACCGATTAGAGATTGGACGATGAAAGATCTTATCGTGGACTGCGATAAAAAACACTCACAATAAATTGATTGTGGTGAATCGAGATATCCTCACAAGAGCGACTTGAAAAAGCTGTTTTGTTCGCTGATGTACAGTCCTGAGTGGTTTCTGATTTTATTTTGAACTGCCTAAGCCTGTCACCATGGCTGAACGCATGGCTTGCACATTGAATCCCCCATAAAAACAAGTGAAACAGGTTGTGTGTAAATAAATATAGATACCAAACTTAAAAAACGATTACTTATTTAAAATTCTTTCATTGTTTTTTCACAAAAAAAGAGATGTGTCCTATCTGTGAGCCAATAAAAACATGATTCCAGTATGTTTAAAGGCAATTTTAGTTCTTACTTTAAAGGTTTAGGAATATTTTGACGATTTTCGGGATAATATCGTAACTCACAATTACCTGTATGTTGGACAGGATAATCGTGGCAGTATCTTCGCAATATTGATATTGAGGTATTTGGTCAAAATGATTTTGAAATTGGATTTTGTCGCCCAGTCCTTGCATGAAGTGCTTCAAGATACATATCGTGCATCGCGATAAAGCCTATAAATTAGAGCCTGCCCGATATCAGTTGGCCAATATTGGTCTAAGGTATTGGCGTATATGCTGTCCAATATGCCCCATTATGAAAACTTTTTTTGTTTTTTTTGTTTGCATTATAAAGCAGAAAAAGATTCTTGGGGTAATTTATAATTATTAAATTCCCAGTCAAGTCTACGGTTTCAGTGCATTGATGTCTTTTGAGACAATAAAGTTAGATATCCTGCCTCTGTGACATATCTTTGTCACAAGTGTTTGAGCATATTTCAAGAATCATTGCAAAAAATATAGTTATACCAGCCAATATATCAATATTGAAACACACCCTAATATCAGTATTGTCAAAATTGAGCATCGGCTCTATTAAGAATATTGCAATATTATTTTAAGGCCATTTCGCCCAGCCCTACTTCATGCTCCTTCATCTTGTCTCCCTGTGTCCTCCAGCTCCTCATACTCATAGTCCATGTCAGCCCTCTCGTACTCCAGCTCCTCTCCCTCATACTCAAACCCGTCTCCCTCACATATCAGCTCCTCCGTCTCATATTCGATCCCTTCCTCATCATACACAAGCTCAGCCCCGTCGTACTCAGTCACTGGCAGCTCAAAGTCCTCTTCCTGCTCTTTCACCTCTTCCTCTCTAATGTCTGCGTCCCCTAAAGTCACCGCAGCTTCGTTCACCGCCTGTTTGGAGTTGGAGCTGCTGTTCTTCAGGATGCCGTGAATCACCGGCTCCTCTCCTGCCAGAGCCAGCTCCTCGGCCTCTTGCTCTGCGGCCTTTCGTCGCCTCTCGTTCCTGGCCTCACGCGCCTCCAAGAACTCTGCAGCACCCTCCCCGACCACGAGCACCTCGTCGCCCACTCTAGGAGGGGCGTCCACCGGGTTGTGGTCGTAGGAGAAGAGGCGCAGGGCGTGGAGACGCTTCAGGCTGGGAAACTCTGATATCTTGTTGCGGTCCACGTCCAGTATCTCCAAGTGTTCCATTCGCAGCAGGACTCTGGGGAAGGTGTCAAAGCGGTTCCCGTAGAGCCATAATCCTCTCAAAGACTCCATACGCCAGAGGTCGGAGGGCAGCGTCTTCAGCCGGTTGTCCCCGATCTGAAGGGACTTGAGGTTGGGCAGGTCGTAGAGCTCCCGTGGAAAGCTCTGGAAGTAGTTGCTCTCCATCCACAGGCAGCGCAGACTCTGCAGGTTCCTCAGCTCAGGCGGGAGGCACATCAACCTGTTGCTGCCCAGGTAGAGGCGGGTGAGGTTGGTGAGCTGGCAGACGGCCGGAGGGACGTCCTCCATCTTGTTGAAGTCGAGGGCGAGTATCCGCAGACCCTGCAGCTGGGAGATGCTGTCCGGCAGAGTGCGCAGGCTGTTCCCGCAAACATACAGCTTCTCCAGATGCATCAGTCCAGGAACGCGTGATGGTAGACGCTTAAATTTACGGTAGCTCAAGTCCAGCACGGGATCCCCGCTCTCGAACAACTCCTCCACCCCGAGCGGAAGCTCTTCCTCCACCTCCTCCTCTTTCTTCTTCTCCTCGGTGACTTCTGCCTCCTCGCCCTCCACCCCTCCCTCCACTCCTCCCTCCTCTCCTTCCTCTCCCTCACCCTTCCTGGAGGAGTTGCCCATGATGTGGCCTGCAGCCCCCTGACTCACATAGGAGTCAGGGGGACAGAGTCACTTGACGAGGGAGTGTCTGTGACAAGTTAACCCTCAGTTTGGAGGCTGCCGCTGCTCTGTTGCTGAACCCACAGGCTGCAGACAGCAACATGGTCCAAGCCAATTAACACTCTTGCAGCCATGCCACGGCGGTCTGTCAGGTGTCTGTTCGTCCCTTCATCAGAAAATACCTAACAAACCGTGGAGTAATAGTTGTAGTAATAGTAGTAGTAGTAGTAATAGTAATAGTAGTAGTAATAGTAATAATAATAGTAATAATGCGGCTCAACAAAGTACAGCTGAATTTTGAGCTGAAATTGAATTCTTGCAGTCCTTACCCTCTCCTCCCCTCTCCTCTTTAACTCCCTCCAGGCTTTTAAGAGACAGATAAGGCGCCAGCTTCGAGGTCACCTGTTCACGTGATCCAGTCTGTCTATCAGAGAGAGAGAGAGAGAGAAAAAAAAAAGAAAAAAAGAAAAAAAAACAAGGTGCCACTTTAGGACACTAATAGTCAGTCTTCCTGCCGGGTGTCGGTGGATAAGCCCACAGTGCGCGCAGCTCAGTGACCTGGCCGCCAGCAGTTAATGGAAGTCTGTCCACTAGTTAATGCAGCTGCTCCCCATTAGAGGCCGAGGGCTCCCGGAGTTATAATCCGCGCAGGAAGGAGAAGAAATTGCACATTTTTGGAGGAAACTGCAGCGCCGGACAGACTCTCAGAGAGACTCTGCTCCTGATGTTGGCCGCTTCGCTCCATCAGTGAGAAGGTTTACATTAAACTGCTGCCTCCCTCTTCCTCCTCCTCTTCCTCTTCCTCCTCCTCCCTGTGGAACCGGAGCAGAGGACATTCATATCACATGGTCAGTGTGTGTGTGTGTGTGAGAGAGAGAGGGTGGGTGTGTGTGTTTGGTGATGTGGGTGTGTGTTAAAAGTACACTACAGATAAAAACTTTCCCTCCGATCGCGTTTTAAGATGTTTTTTAAAAAAAACAACAACTTATATTACATGAAATGAAAATATGTTTGTTTATTCAGTCACATTTTATTTTGGATGGTCTGCCTACAGAGTTTACAGAGGATTTGTTAACTGCTGTCTGTGGATATTTAGTATATGTGTCAATGCACAGCTACATATTTGTAAACATAAAATTAACTATGCGTGAAGTTAACATCTGTAGATTTTCATTTCTAATACCCATTCATAGTGAAAACTAGTTTTAGAGTCTGCATATTTAGTATATTATATATTTTTATTCTTGGCAGATGAGACTTTTCTTGTATATGCAGCTGAATTTGTAGATTTCTGGCTAGTTTTCACTTAAAGATGCACTATGTAGTTGTGGAGAAGAAATCCAAACTTATATATTTACAGTATTAATGAGGTAATAATACAAACTCAGTATTCATGTTTTTCCATAACTGAATAAACAAGCTGTTCTCAGAGGAAAATAAGGTCCCCAGAACACTGTTTGAAGCTAGAAAGGTGGCAGGGTCCGCCACATATAAACAAAGTAAAACAGTATGAAACTGTGTGTAAGGTCAGTCTTTCTCTTCTGATTAACATTTCTTACCCAAAAGTACATAATGCACCTTTAACTTAGATTTATCCTTTATCTATTAGGCTTATAGATATTATAATCATCTATGGCAACTTTTCAATAAACAATTGCTTAATAAATGATTTATAAAGCCTTTCATTGTTTGTTAACAGTCAAATTACTATTAACTAAAGTTTAATTAACTATAAATTTACCATTTAGCAGTTATTTTATTGTTAAATGTTACCATTTCTCGTTGTTTGTCTATTTTGTTTACTCGGTTGTTTTGTCAGATGCACACAATATGTTTATTTGTTTCATCTATTCCTATCGTCATTTTGTCTGATTGTCTGTGTATTTCTTTCTCTATCTGTTAATTTTGCAAAGCCATCATCTAATATTAATTCTTCACAAATATAAAAAACAAAGTTTTAAGCCCTTCTCGCCTGTCAGATAAGGCATTCAAAATAAAAAATAGACTGGAAAGTAACATCCACTTTCTAAGTATTATGGAGTTTGACTTTTGCTTTATTAAAAACATTTCTCTTCTCTGTCTCTTTCTTTTTTCACCTTCCAGATTAAGTTATATGTTTTTTCTACTGCTGTATATTTTTATTTACGTAAACAATCTGAATACTTCATCCACTTCTGTAAATACATAAATATACACAATACATTGTAAAAGGCCAGTAATGATCACAAAATCTCCTGGACACACCAAACATGGTAACTCCAGTGCTGCTTTGTGTTAAACACCACAGACTTCAGCTTCAGCAGGTTTTTATTGACTAGTTAAAAAAGCTGTGACGACAGACTTCATGTGACTTTCTGCTTTGACACAGAACAGACCACAAAAATAACCTCTAAACTGACTCCAACACTCACAGTGTTCAATCTGAGGCAGATGTAGGAATCACTCAACCAGAAGGATAATCAGCATTTTAACATCTTATTATTGATTGTTAAACTCTTGAGCTACAGGAAGTCATCAGATAAATGTGGTGGATTTAAAGTCACACCAAATGCTAATAATGTTTTTGCATGTAGGTCATCAAAATGTAATTTACTCCACCTCAGATAGATGGATGGATACATACATAACGAAACCCACTAAAGATTTGAATGAATGTGACACGACTATGTAATATATTCTTACACTGTGGCTCAAAATAGCACCAAAAATTTGATGAGCCCAGAGGAAGTTTTAAATACAAGGACAACAGCCTGTAAAGCACGAGCTAACTTTATCCAGTGGAGGAATACTCACTTCCTCTCCTACTTATAGCGATGTAAAAATACTCCATTACAACTGCATACTAAGAGAAGAGAACGAGGGACCGAATGTAAGTATGTAATTATTGTACTTCAGGAGAAATTCAAGGGGAAAATTACCCTGGGATTTCGATTTTACGCTTCAGTACTTCAGTTCTGAGGGGACATATTTTCACTCCGCTACATTTCTTTGGAGGTTTCTGTAACAAATTATTTTGCAGATTAAGTTTACATTAAGATACATACTGTACAACAATAATATAACAGGAACGCCTCAGTAGCTCAGTTGGTAGAGCGTGCAGCCCATGTGCAGAGGTTGTGTCCTCGCTGCAGCCGCCCAGGGTTTGAATCAGACCTTTGGTCCTTTGCTGCATTCATCCTCCCTCTCTCATCCCACTTTCTGTCCCTCTTCAGCTGTTCTATCAAATAAAGCCATGAAAACGCCAAAAAAACAAGCAAACAATGATACAAACAATAAAAATAATATAACACTCATAGGTGCACTTCTTCTTCTTGGTGAGTACTTTTGCTATTTGAGTGCTTCGGTGCGTTTAAGTGCTACTTAACGTTACTTAAAGATACTACAAGGTGCTTTTAACTGGTTATGAAACAGTCTCCAATGAACATGGATGCCTCCTTTGAGCTACATGAGCAAACGAGACCATCAGGGAGAAGATTGGATGTTTCTGTTTTATTATTATAGTTATTCTTAAAGGATAGTTTCACCCAAAAATGGAAATTTAGTTATTATCTTCTCAGCCACTTGTCGATGGAAAGTCACGTGAAGTTTCGTAGCCCACAAAACATTTCTGGAGCTTCAAGGCAAAACAGCGTTGCAGCATTCTCCTAAACAACTGAAGTAGATGCGGGCTTGTTTTAAAATGTTAAAAAACAACTGAAAAAATAACATGAAATGTATTGCTTCTTTCTTTTACTCGCTTCCAAACAAATTAAAATTTAAACATGCCAAACCAAAATCAAAAAACTAGTGGCGACAATAGCCGCCTGTTGTGTCATCTCATGCCGCCTGTGTCTCAGTGAAAAAGCTCCACGTGATCACACCGCAAAGACTACAGCTGACAGCCAACTAGCTTTAATATATAATTGTAATCTCAAAAAACTTACTAGGAAGTTTCAGCCATTAGATAAATGTAGTGGCGTAGAAAGTTGAAAACTTCCCACAATCAAAATACTAAGATAAATTACCAATGTCTCCAAATTGTCACAGATACAGTGGGTCTCTCTTCACCTCTGACCTGATTGAATACAGGACAATAGCAGACAGGCTGTCTGATTGACAGCCTGCTTTGTTGGATGTGATACTGAAGAAAAGCCTCGAAAAGCTGCTGGGGTCAGATGTACAGCTCCTCTGTCAGCCTGATGAGCTGTGGCAGAAGAAGCGGACAAACAGGGAGACAGGCTGCACGCTGCTTGAGGATAATCCTGTCTGATATGCTGAGGACCAAAAGAGCTGATTTGCAAATTTCTGCACCGCATTGAAACGACCCTGAAATGACACAATGGACTGTAAGCATCAGACAGACAGACCGAGACCTTGGGCGGTGGATGGGTGTGACAGCTGAGGTGAATGTGTGATGACGCGCTGCACGTCCCAACCATATGGAAACATATGGAAACATATGTTAATACCAACTAACACACAATAAAAGAAAAACTAAACTAAAGCAGAAATGATTGCTTATTGTCATTTTTCATTATGTACCAAAACCAACTCATTAATAATGATGAGATTTCACATTTGGGGGTTATGACATTGTTGATCATCACAAGACTGTAATGATATCTGCTGTTGCATCCTCTGGGTTACATCAGGACAAGGAAGGTATCTGAATAAAGGAACACATCTGCAGCATCTGCTGGTGGAGGACGGACCTGCAACAGACCAACTTCATAATATATTTATCAATGTTAAGATGGTAACAGGTTTCATAAACGTTCCAGCCTTCTTATGTCCTTGTAACATATATGCAATTATTTAGCAGTTAGATGTGTCAAAACATGGGGACAACAAAATATATATGTATAATAACACATTATTTATTACATTATACATGAACATGTTTTTGCCTTATCTATATCTATATCGTCTTATGAAATTGAATCAAAGTAGATTTTAGATCATTTTGCAGACAGACATTTATTTTCACTTTTTAGGGTTGCTGTCTAAAACAACAACAACAACAACAAAAACTTTAAACTTTAACAAAAATGTAAAACTTAAAAAATACATAAAAATAACATTAAAGGATTAAAGTTCACTTCAAAATTATTATCTAGTCACCCCCACATCCATAGAAATTCAGATACAGTTCCATTGTCCACAAAACAAAAAGTAGCCAGGGACTTGTTATTAAATGTAAAAATAAATGAATAAATAAATAAATTGGCTCCATACAACTCGTCTGGCACAATCCAAGTCTTCAAGCCCTGAGGTCCCAAATTGAATTGAAGGCAATTGAATAACAGACATTATTTACAGCCTTGACGCACAGTCAAACTTGTGCACCCACTTCAGAAAGAGTGCACACAAACCCTTTAAGCTTGGCAGCTACAGTGCAGGTTTTGGCTTTTAAAGGATGTAGCTAACGCCTTAAAAATAAATTTCACATATACTTCAGTTGTTTAGGAGAAAGACACAACACTGTTTTGCTGTGAAGCTCCAGAAATGTTTTGTGGATGACAAAACTTCACCAGGGGGTGAGTAGATATTGACTGTTGGGTGAACTTATCCTTTTAATCTACTTTAATTTAATATTGTGAAAATAAATAAAGGATGATGACGTCAAAGGGGATGAAAACACTTACAGGCATTGTAGCTGGACTTGGCATGGCACCATTGCAACCATTGGTAGTATGGAGCCTGGAATTTAGCCTTGAAGTGTGGGCATGATTTTAGATTAACCTGAGCCACTTTTACTCTGTGCTTTTTGAAACTTGTTCTGAATCTGTTAGGAAGAAGAAATAATGTTTTGATGTGTTATCTGTCAAAGTATGATAATCATCTTTAAGAGGCAAGGTTTCATGGTCAACGGTCAACTCTTGCCATTGTTGTCATTGTTGCTGTGGAGTGCTAAATGCAGTCTGTATTTTCTACCTTTCAGAGTACTGCCAACGTCTCCTCACCTGAATAGATCTCATCACACTGCAATGTTCTTATGGGAAACCTTCGGTCCTAGCACTTGATGGAAACCTTCATGGAAACTGCACTCTCCCATGGCCACACAGCAAAAACTGCTCAGAAATGTGCGAGGAACATGACAAAGAGCTCAAGGCGTCAACCTAGCCTTCCCGAAATCCCAATCCCATCAAGTGTCCATGCGAACAAGTCTGATCTATGGAGGCATCACCTTGCAACTCACAGGACTCAAAGGGTCTGCCAGCAATGCTCTGTTGCCAAACACAAAGGGACGACCCCAGGGTCAGAGCCAAGTCTGATCCATGGTGAGGCCTCCATGGATCAGCCTTGTTCAGGCAGTTTGCAGTCAGTACCAACTCATCTACAGAGGACACCATCTCCACTGCCCTCCACTCAGTCTTCACACATCTTGAAAATAAGAACAGCTACATCACAGTGCTGTGTTGATTTCAGCTCCGTATTGAATACAATCAAACACTTTGGGCCTGAGTACAACACTCTGCAGTTGGATATTGGACTTCCTCACAAACAGACCCCAGACAGTTCGGATTGGCAGTCACACCACCTCCTACGGAGCCCCACAGGGCTGTGTGCTCAGCCCCCTCCTGTTTACAGTTTACACCCATGACTGCACACCCAGACATCAAGCAAACTATTGTGAAGTATGCAGACGACACCACCATCATCGGCTGCATTGTTATCAACAATGAGAGCTCATATCGGGAGGAAATCAAAAACCTTGTAAACCAAGGAGCGGATTGTTGATTTTAGAAAAGACACACACCCCTCTCTACATCAGTGGAGCTAAGGTGAACATATTTAGGTTCCTGGGAATCGACATCACAGAAAGCCTATCATGGACATCACACATCTCCACCAAGCTCAGAAACGATTGTACTTCTTAAGGAAACATAAGAAGGCAAAATGACCATGCCAAGTTCATGGTTCGTTCACAGCCCAGGACAGGAAGGCTCTACAGCGGGTGATTAAAACTGCCCAGAACATCATTTGTACCCATCTACAGAGCAAACTTTTTTTGCTTTTTTGAAATTTTCTTTTTATTCGAAAAATAAAGTTATTACCATTTCCATTGCGTATAACCTTTATAACATTACAGACTTTCCCTGACCCACTCTAAGCTATTTGTCAATTGTTTAACCCCCTTTCCGCTGGGAATCAGGAAAGGTGGTTGCAGAAAGTCTGAATGTCTTTGTCCATATTGCTTTTCCAAGAACTGAACTGGGGAGCTTATGTCTTACAATCGTCCACATGTACATATTTAGGAGAGGGCATGTGGTCGCAAACATTGACTGCTCTTTATGCCAAAACAAACTTAATAAACAAACTCTCTTTGTTTTCATTACTGAATAAACTGAACAAACAAACTGACAAACACAACTTCATACTGCTCTTCGTTGTTTATATGTGGCGGACCCCGCCACCTTTCTATATTCAAACAGTGTTCTGGGGACCTTATTTTCCTCTGAGAACAGCTTGTTTATTCAGTGATGTAAAAGTTTGTATTATTACCTCATTAATACTATAAACATTAAAATTCTCCAAAACTACATAGTGCCTCTTTAACGCATCAGTGATGTGCGCATGCTCCTGGACTTCTCTCACAGCCACTTTTATTTCTTTAAAGTTTATTCTGATGCAGATTTTGAACGCAACACAACAGGCCACTGTAGGATTTCTATTTTTACTCGAGTAGCCTACTTTCTTCCACCACTGCGAGGCTGCAATTGAGGGAAGTGTACAAGCGACGTGCTCCCGCAGACTGTTTCCGTCTGAGCGCACAGAGCACTGTGTAATATTCAGATGAGCCGTTTATTGAGCCTATTGCACATCAGCCGGTGGTCCAGGATATACTGTACGCCGATTGGCCCAGAAACCCTCGAATGATCGGCTCGGAATTTGTACTGAATGAGTGGGTGAATGAGTCCGTGAACATACTGGGGGCAAGACAGAGGATGAATTTTGGGGATGTGTACGATTTAAAATGGATGTGAACGCATCGGGGGCGCATAAAAGTGAGGCGGCGTGTTAGTGTGAGTGAAACCCGAGCAGAGCAGCAGCCGAAATCTGGACACTGTAAGTCTGAAATATTTTTCATCTTCATGCATGCAGCGGGCCTGGACAAGCCTGTCTGTCCCCTGCTATCTGCGATCAATGTTGAATTAATCGATTCGCGGACGATGAACGTTACTCGACAGACTGTGATTGTGTTTAAAATGTCTGCTTTGTGTCCTATTTTTTGATGGATGCGACTTCTTGCTGACACGCGCTGCCATAAAATGAATAGTCTCCAACGCGCAAACAGGCTAAATATAGATTATTTCCAAAATGTGATCATCTGACTGTGTGCACTTGGCCTATACATCCATGCATGTCGACACAGACAAATGGTGATCCCTCCATATGTAATAAAAAAAAAAAATCCGCCCCGCCTCACCAAAGCAGCCTCCTCGTTGTCGGATTTCATCATTAATTATTAGTGAAGATATTCCTCTGCTCTTTGTCTTACTTCTCTTGTGTCACAATCAGCTGGGTGGTTAAAGTAAAGAGAGCAACAGGTTAAAATCCTCCTCCTCTCCCTCTGCACAGTGTGTGTGTGCCTGCAGACTGTCAGCAGGGTGTTAAACACATCATTTTCACACCCAGGTGTTAAACTTTGTGGCTGTCTGGATCTTTAGTGTGCAGGACCGGTGGATCCAGGCCAGAGACAGCACTGAGGATGGGAGGTGGAGGCCAGCTGACGGAGCCAGGAGAGCCGGGCAGCAGCAGGCGAGCTGGTGGCGTTTACACCTGGGAGGAGGTGCAGAGCCACAGCAGCAGGAATGACCAGTGGCTGGTGATAGATCGAAAGGTTTATAACGTCACAAAATGGGCCAAGAGGCACCCAGGAGGGTTTCGGGTCATCAGCCACTATGCTGGAGAGGATGCCACGGTAACACAATTGTTTTTTAAATTATTATTATATTGCCTAAATAACACATTTCTGTGAATATAAGTGTATTTTGTTGTTATTCATAAATGTCACTTTACTTTACCCGATGCTTCTACTCCACTCCATTTAAAAGCAAAATATCGTGCCTTTTACTCCATTACATTTATCTGTAGGGATCGGAATCGAGAACCAGAACCGTTGAGAACCGGTTCCAAATGGTCCGATCCATTTTGATAATATAATTCTGAGCTAATCAATTTCTTGTATCGATGCCAAAAAAAACAAAAACCTCAATGCAAACAAACGTTATGCAAGTATCCTCTTATCTGTCAGGATGCAGATCAAGAACTGGTTCCAATTGAGAACCGGTTCCAAATTTAACAGCGGTGCTTTTGCACACCTGAGTCACATGCATGTCTTTTTCTAAGCAGGTTTGTACACCGTGGTCAGAGTCAAAGATAATAAAACAGTTCATGCTGAAAACCTGTGCAAGCCTTCTTCTTTTCCACACAGTAAATGCATCAGGAATCAATATGGAAATTACCAAATGATCAAACGGGTACACAAAATCACTGGTGGCATTGGTATCAATAAAATCTTAGCAATTCCCATTCCTATTTATCTGACAGCTATAATTATTAGTTTTTGAACAGATTTTTTAACAAAAAAATAAGAAAAATAAAAAATCTGGAAAAATTGTAAAAAATGTGCAACAGAACTTAATTTTTTCTTCTCTTGTGTCCCATCAATCATCTAACGTCCCCTTATATTTATCATATGACTCTTTGGAGGGTCACATGATTCGTTGGAAACTAGACTAAACTACCCAACTTCATATAAAGTTCTTAAAAATAAAGTAGCTCCACCTCAATCAGCTAAAGCTAAGTGACATGCTGCTTATGATACGTTATAATAAGATGCAACACGATATGAAAGGATATGACGCGATACGATATGAAACGATACAATATATGAATAATATGATACGATACCATACGACGTGATATGAAACTAAACTATACAATGCAATGCGATACGATACGATACGATACGATACGATACGAAAGTAACAGACAACAGTTGGGACAATAGAAACAATACAATACTTATTGATGCGTCAATATTAATAATCAAAACAATTCTTTCTTTGCAGAACCAGGACTTTTGCTTTTAGTACTTGAATAAATTTTGCTGATAATACTTTTGTACTCTTACTTAAGCAAAATGTTAAATGCAGGACTGTTTTGTTGTATTGCCATTTCACATCAGTAAATATTCTGAGCTTCTGATAAATGTACAAAACTGTTTATTGACTGCATTGTATTGACAGGATTTCTTATTTCTGTCCTCCAGGAGGCGTTCACTGCTTTTCACCCTGATTTAAAGTTTGTGCGAAAGTTTCTGAAGCCCCTGCTGATTGGAGAGCTGGCAGCGACAGAGCCCAGCCAGGACCGAAATAAAAATGTGAGATACTTCTGTGATTCCTCATATAAATCCTCAAATTCACATTCATGTAGCAGCAGCTTTAGTGTCTTCAGTGTCAGTGAGACAGCGTGGCAGGATGAAGAACATGTACAGAAACACCTTAGGAAAAGGAGAAGGTCAGAACTATTCACAGATCTGTTTTGTTATTCATGAGTCTTACAGTGTTCAGGCACGTCTGAGATTCTGGACACTCATGTTTCATTAGCTTTTAAATAACTCAAACTGCCATAACACCTTCTTCTGTGTACCAGAGCCCTGCTGCTGTGCCTCATCAAATGATATTAAAACATGCTTTTTTCCTTAAACCTGTCTGTTTCTTCCTCTCCTGCTCGCAGGCGGCAGTCATTCGGGATTTCCACACTTTACGTGTGCAGGCGGAGCGCGACGGTCTGTTTCGAGCTCAGCCTTTGTTCTTCTGCCTCCACCTGGGTCACATCCTGCTGCTGGAGGCCCTCGCCTGGATGATCATCTGGCTGTGGGGAACCAGCTGGACACTGACTTTTTTGGTGTCGATCATCCTGGCAACTGCTCAGGTGACCCCAACGTCGTTATCTCTAACCAACAATAAGTCACATTCTGATCCAGACGAATCCCAACATTTCTCTTCCTCTTCCCTAGACGCAGGCCGGATGGCTGCAGCACGACTTCGGCCACCTGTCTGTCTTTAAGAAGTCTGGCTGGAATCACATTTTGCACAAGTTTGTCATCGGTCATTTAAAGGTTATTTGTATTCTCGGATCGATAATTCTTCTCTGGGAATTTTACACAGATATTAAAACGTTGCTTTCTTAGGGAGCCTCTGCCAACTGGTGGAATCATCGGCACTTCCAGCATCACGCTAAACCCAACATCTTCAGTAAGGACCCTGATGTCAACATGTTGCACATCTTTGTGCTCGGAGACACTCAGCCAGTGGAGGCAAGTCGCACAAAGCCGATATTTATCAAAAAACGTAATCTAGTTTTTAGAGTACTGTAATCTTTCACCAGCTGCTCATTCTGACTGTGTCTTCCTCTCTGTTACAGTACGGCATTAAAAAGATCAAATATCTGCCCTATCATCACCAGCACAAGTACTTCCTTCTTGGTATGTTTTCTTGGAGTCATATTAAAAGAGTGAAACTATAAAAACTGTGCAGGGATAATTGTCACCCTCCTCTCTTTTAGTCGGACCGCCGCTGCTCATTCCAGTTTACTTCCACATTCAGATCATTCGCACCATGATTTCCCGCCACGACTGGGTGGTAAGACGCTGTCTTCAGATCTTCTTTTTGATATGTCAGGTTACATGCAGGCTGATAGTCTTAATGATAGTTCAGTATTTTGAAGAAAGATAAGTATTAGAGTGAAAATAGACAATGTTGCATATTATATTAATCATATCAATGTTCTTGTCTTGGGAAGGATCTGGCCTGGTCTATGTCTTACTACCTTCGCTACCTGTGCTGTTACGTTCCCCTGTACGGCCTGTTTGGCTCACTGGCGCTCATCAGCTTCGTCAGGTAAATTAAGTTGTTGGTGACACTCTCTAACAAGACACTTTATCAAGTGGATCAATGGATCAGTTGGGAGCTTTTAAATGGTTGATTATTGATTTTTGAGCTGAATGCTCTACAGCACCACTTTCAAAATGTCTCCATCACGTACTCCTCCCCCGACCTTTCACCCTTTTCAACCAAAATGAAACTTTGGACTCTCATCAAACTAATGGAAATATCTGTTCACCCACACTTTAACCTAACATGCTCTGAGGGTCTTGCAAGATAGACAGTGAACAACCTAAAGCAGGAGGATATGGATTCATTGTTAATGAAACTTACAGTAAAAAGCAAGAAAAATGAAACATGCTTTAATAATTGCTAATAATGCTTTATATTAAAGTCCTTATATTAAAGTAAAAATGCCCTTATAAGTCCTTAATTGTTACTTATTCACATTAATCCAACTTTATAAATGTTAATTATAGCATTAATAGCAAATTTATTGTTCATTTATGAGACATTTATGAGCACTTTTGAGAAATTTTGTTAACATTTTAAGACGCTTACAGTAAGAAGGTTAGCAAAAGCTTCATGAGTGTCTTATAATAAAATAATAAAGGATTCATAAACTTTAATACGTTTTTTCTTAAGATCTGATAACTGCAAAAAGCAGAGTTAACTGTCATTAAGTGCAAAGTTAACTGCTAATTAATGTATAATAAAGTATGTATGAATCTTAATAAAGCAACGAAAAAAGGTGAGTTAAGGTTTAACAATTATATAACAGTTAAGTTAGTTAAACTCAATGTGTTTGTTATGCTATTATAAACCACTGTAAGAAACATAATGAGGCTATTATTAACATGTAAATAAGCATATGAATGAGTAATAAGCATCTAATAAGGACTTGCAAGGCCATGTAACCTTAATATAAAGTGTTACAAAGAAGACAAGTCATGGTGGAGGAGGATAAACACAGCTGAAATGCCCTCAGCAGCTAGAAAATAGGGAAGTCATTTTTATACAACACCTTGATCACGTGGTGTAACATATCATTCACTACTGGTGTTGTATTGTTATGAATGGCAGGTTTTTGGAGAGTCACTGGTTTGTCTGGGTGACTCAGATGAATCATCTGCCGATGGACATCGACCACGAGAAGCACCATGACTGGCTGACCATGCAGGTACCTGCTTTATTCTCCAACACTCCCCACAGCTACCTGCAGGTGCTGCTGACGTGTTGACTCACCTGCTCTCTTTGTCTCATCCTCTGCTTTAGTTACAAGCCACCTGCAACATTGAGCAGTCCGCCTTCAACGACTGGTTCAGCGGACACCTCAACTTTCAGATCGAACACCAGTGAGTCGATGTTGAGTCTAAGGACTCAGGAGAATAGTGTGTTCACCTGTTTGGAGGGAAGAAGCTCAATAGCAATAATTTGTGACGAGTCATTTCAAGCTCTAACTGTGCAGCCAAACATACTGAATGTCGTGTATATTTACGCGTTCTTCAGCGTGGAGTATCAATTACAAAAGAATAAACATACATCAAGTCAGCGTTCCAGACAGGGAAGACTTAGGCTTTTGAAACACATCACATAAATGAGGTTTATGTCAGGCATCCTTCATTACACTGGACTGAACGGTAATTTAAACCCCAGCTGTTGACTTGTTGGATGCTATTATGTCTGATTGTTTCCCATCTGTTCCTTTCATCTCTGAAGTTTGTTCCCTACGATGCCGCGCCACAACTACCACCTGGTGGCCCCGCTGGTCCACGCACTGTGTGAGAAACATGGGATCCCTTACCAGGTGAAAACAATGTGGCAGGGCATCGTCGATGTTATCAGGTAAGTCCAATGATGACACGTTATTTACCGCCAGGATGAGACACATTGAGATTGTCAAAAGCCAAAAATACAGTTTATTTTAGGCACTCTATAAACTATTAAAATGCCTTTATTGTCCTGACATCACGTTTCTGTATCAGGTCTTCTTCAGGGAGTTTCCTTATGAATGCCGAAACACATTGGAGTTTGTTTTAAGGTCTAACATGAACATGCTGTGACAATAAACACATGTAAATAGTTTATAGAGAGTGCCTTGGACCTTTCTTGTGATGTGTATGTTTTATTTGATATTGGATTAGGTCTGATTGAATTAAAGGAGACTGTAAAGGACTTTTTTTTAACCAATTGAGAGCTCTTCTTCCAGGGAGCCCTGGCCATGACAGCAAAAGAAAAATGTTTCACATAAAGAACAATCACATGAAAAAATGTCAGATGTTAGAAAACACACAATTCATGAAAGCAACACAATGGAAACACAGTAGTAAGCGGCGAGAGGAATAAAGGTCAAAGTGATAACGATAACACTTTCCAAGGATTATGTAAAACAGTGACCTTCAGGGCGGTTTGTGAAAGACTTTTAAAAGTATTTAAAGGAGGAGTGTTTCTGAGCTAATGTTATGTTTTCAGTCTGACAAGGCTTCAGATTTCCTGAACTGACGTATGAAGTTAAAGTGCAACTGAAGACAAAATGAAACAATTTGTGTTTTGTTCCACAAAATATACATTTCTTCAACACTGTTTTTCCTGCAGGACAAAGCAGAGTGGTGGGCCACCTCTCTGATCGACTAATATTATAGATTACCTGATGTTTTTCTTTTCCAGGTCACTGAAAAACTCAGGGGACCTCTGGCTCGATGCTTATCTCCATAAATGATTTTCTTCTCTTTCTCTACCTTGAAGGAGTGATGTTTTTTTCTCAACTTCTGCATCATACATTGATTGTATCTGTGTGGTTTTATAATCTAGTTGATAGTGTGGGAATGATCTTTTCTTATCGTTGGTGTTGTAATTCAGTCTTTTTACATTCTGTGCAGGACTTTTCTCTACATTGCCTTACAGTTAACTGAACAGCAGTGGTATGGTGTTATAAATACGATTATAAACACTGATTGTGAGTTATTTAAAGTGATTTTCTTTCTTTATTTATCATGTGATACACTTTGAACAATCAAAAAAAATGACAGACAAAAGAAAAATCTTGTGTAACTGAGGATGATAATGTTATGCGCTCAACCCTTTCATGCATGGTGTTCATTTTAACTGTTTAAGCTGGAGTACCATACCCAGTAACAAGGTGGTGATTCCCCAAAGCCCTGTCCATGATTGCATTTGATTATTATCTTCGTGTCTCTTTGTCATTTCGAGATATGGCATCATTAATACAAAATGGCGCAAGGATAACAAGATGCAACAGATACCTTTGTACCTTTTTTCAACAAAATAAGATGTTTAAAAATACTTTGAGATTTTACATGTACTCCACTCACAGAAAAAAGATGTACAACATAAATATAGTTGAAATCTGATGAAAAGTATTTCTAACATCTCTTATTTAGTTATTTAAAAGAAATCTTTAGATAAAGGTGGCCAATTCTTAACAGTTATTCCTGGATAAAGTTTTATACCTTTGATACACGGTTTGTGCTGCAGTGGACATTTACGTAACTCCTTGAAGATAGCATACAGCATATTGAAAAAGGTTATTAACATGATTTTTTTTACTTGTTTCAGAGTTAAGTCAAAACATCAAAAAAAAAAAAAAATCTTAAATTCATGCATGAAAGGGTTCATTTTTAATCTGTCAAACTTCTTCTTTACTTGCAACTCTTGTTCTGATTTTACAGTATACAATAAAGAATCTGCATTGACTGTTTCTCCACCTCTGGCATGATTCATCCACACACAAACACAAGAATTAAGCTCAAAAACAGATATAAGCAAGTTTATTTTTTTAATTATATTCTTTTTTTTAACAGTATGTCCCATCATATTTACAACCCCCTTGCAATGTTCTCAAAATCTTCATTTGATAATTGTTCACGACACATAATCTCATATATCCCATAGTATTCCTGTTTGTCTGCAGGCCGAACTGCAAAATATCATGCTGCGTAAAAACACATTCAATGACAGCATCTCACTATTACTGACAATATCTTCATGCGGGATTATTGAGAGTTTCTTTTTGGTGCAAGATGCAAATCTGCAGTTCGTAACCAGGATGAGACGACTTCTGATACCTGCTAGGACGACTAACACAGAGAGTTTTCTTATTCAGTAAACCTGTAAACAGTAATGTGGAAATAATTGGCTATATATCAGAAAATGTGTCAAACATTCTGGCACAAATTTAGATGAGCAATTACTAATATCTACTTATTCACCAAATCATTCAGTAAACAGCTGCAGTATTGACAATGAGCATAAACGTCGACCACACTGCTCGTACGTTACATGCTTTCACATGCGCGCACACACACTCACACACAAAACTGTACATGGATTTATACTGTATGTTCCTCTTTACAAACAGCAACAAAATCTGATGAGACAATGAAAACAAAAACGACATAATTAGATAAGAAAACACTTGAATGCATACACATTGGGTGATACAAAATAAATATACAATTAAAAATGTATACAACATGTTAGTATGTACTACTTTGGATTGATTTAAGAAGTTGGACAGCGGTGAGCAGACCAACGTGCCCGGATGGTTTGCGCTGGTTCAGTCTTTGCTGCCAGAGTCAATCCTCTCCTGCCTCCGTGCCATGATCTCCTGCAGCTCAGTGTCTCCGCTGCTCTTCTGTAAGAGAGACGTGATAAGATTCATCTTTAGTTTTTAAAGTTTTAAAAGGTGTTCTTTCTCCTTTGAGAGATTCACCCATTACAAAGTCTATGGCCTGAGCAAGGAGAGACATCATCAAGGACCTATCAATAACTGCACTGTTAAGACATAAAATTGCGAAATCAATGGCAACAGACCGGTTAAAGAGCGGCGCTTTTCTTCTCTAAGGGCAATAACAGATTTCAAGGTTCTTTATATTAAAGAGCATGAATCATTAAACGAAGAAGCTAAAAAAAAAAAAACTACTTCAGTGGATGGGGTAACAATATAACAAAGTCTTTGTCAGAGCATTTAAAGCAAGGGAGTAGACTCTGTAGATGATCCTGTCAGCTGTCAGAGCAGACAGTCACACTGTATAATCAATGTAAATGTGCCCCCTGCAGCAGTGAGGTAAACAAGTCTGTACATGGAGAGGAATATATGGAAGCAATTTGAGGAAATGTTCTCTCAGACGTGTCATCGTTAAAGCGAAGAGAAAACCAGGAGGTAGGAGAGCATCATCTTCAAAATCAAACACTTTTATAACTCTTAACTCATTTTTAAACATTTCTCTTGGTAGCGCTTCTGCTTCCACACGTCTCTAAACAGCTTTGCTTTTACTGAGTCAGAGCTCATGTGTTTATGCTCAGTGATGACCTCACTCCATTTGGTTTTAATCCTCCCCTCATAAGACAACCACTGAAAGTAAAATATACAACACATTTGATGAATAACAGCACAGAAAATGAATTATTTTATAGTATGAAGTCTGAGTTTAAGTCATCAGTGTCATACAAAAGTGTGCCCACGTTTTTCACACCCACGTTTTGACTGCGCCTGTATGAATTATTTGAGTGTGACTCCCTAATAGTCAAGACAGCTGACACAGGCCTTCACTGTACATACCTGAGTGTGATGACTTGTCCTAACATGCTCTTTTTTTTTGTCTGACCACGAATGAAGCAGCTGGGTTTGTAACTGGCGTGTAAGCAGGTTGCATGTAAACTCGAGTGTGAGTGTGTGACTGACCTCCAGGTGTTCTTTCTGCACGGTGGCCTGATGGTACACACGGCCGCCTTCGCCTCCACACACCGCCTTCAGTTCCTCTTTGTTGAGGGAAAACAGTTGAGCTCCAGTCAGGATCCCCAAACATTCAACCGTCCTGCAGACAACACAGACAGACAACTCCTTTACTTATTGTTATGTATACATTTGCTGTACTTCTTAAATGTACATGATTTCCTGTGGTAAGTACACTGATGGTGTAGATCCAAAAAGGCAGTCTTGTGGCATTTTGATATGTAATAGCAGGAAAAGCACAAGTGTAATCAATAACATTAATACAGACTTCTCTGGGGTGTGTCTGTTCCAATGTCCTGCACGTCGGCTTACCGACTTGATGTTATTATACTGCCTTCGAATGGGGTCATGTTTACTGTGTTCACAAGAAAGAGTCCATATGAACGCCCTCCTCTTGTGGTATTCACAACCTCTGAAGTGGAAATTTTCTGAAAGCTCAGCGTTCAGAAGTTGTGGCATGTTTGCTCATATGTTCAGAAACAGCAGAGGCCAAGTTCATTTTTCTACATGAAAAGTCGGTGGATGTCATGTTCCATGGCAATCCATCCAACATTTACCTCTGCTAACCAGGATGTTTTGACCTGTGTCTAGTTGGTTTGTCAGCAGGATTACACAAAAACTACTTTAGGAAATGATTCACCATTTTTATTCATTTCTCGTGGAATAATGCATGAAAATCAGGCGCATTTAGGTGGCTGGCATCTACGAGTGAGAACAATTTGATGCAGATCCTACATCTGGTGAGCTTAAATTATAGTTAAGCAGTTGTAATAATGTTATTTTTGGTTTAAAAGAGTGATACAGGGCTACTAAATTTGGCTTTGATTGAATTTAAGGGGACTGTTGGGCCTTGGCTCTACTGTGTGCCATTCTAGTTTATGACAAATATAATACTATCTGACATTTCAGTCAGGACGTTGAGGCATGGGGAGGTATTTTTATGTGGTGGATTGATGAGCGGGCAACTTACGGTTTCGAGAAACCTTTCGCATTGAGCCATGCGGTCACCTGGTCTGCGTTTGAGTCAAAGGTGAGTGGTACTTGGCTGCCGGCTGATCGCTCCACATGGAACTTCTTGGCCGGCTGTTTTTTGTTTGCGGTGATCATCATTAATAACTCATTGTTGACCTCGTCCATCACTGCAGCACAGAAACGGCAGACGTCAGAAAAACCTGCGAGAGCTGCTTTTTTAAAATTCCTATTTTTACGTTTACGTGTTTGTGCTCACTCACTTTTGTCTTTGGGTCTGCCCTTGTTGAAGCTGTCTCCATGGCTAAGAGTACCAGGAGGTGACGTCCTGTAGCCTTGCTGCACACACACACACAGACACAAACACAGTTCATAATAAAGCAACCACAGCCAGTATTATTCTAAAAACAGGTTTTGTCTTTCACCTCACTCTACATTGTTGCCCGGGAGCCAAAAGCAAAATATGTGTGCGAAAGTATTTCACTCCAGGAAGTGCAACCACATGCAGGAGCAGGTGCAGGGCGTTGGTGAACCTGCATGCAGTGTAAATGAAGGAAGGCTTTCAGTGAGTGTGGGAACATGTTGCATGGTCACAAGTGTGGAGAGTTTGTAGACAAAGCTCTCTTGGACCCCTGCTCAGATGATACGACTGCAAATGTTCTTGCAAAAGGAAAAACCCATTAACAGTAATTAACAAGCTTTTATCTGTGTCGTCTCCTTATCTCCTTATCATGTTTCACACAGTGTGTTATCTCTTTGTGTCCTAATCATCTTTTGTACTTCTAACCCGGAAGCGACAATTCCCGGCTGCAATACAAATGTATCCACAAGCAGTGATAAAGAGACCTTGAGCTGTCTTTAGTTAAAGATTGCCTACAATTTCCAAAATCCATCCTGACCTCCTGCCTCAGGTCAGGCCTGAGCTTGTGCAGTTGAGATAAGGATTATGACTGCAGGCGAAGTGAGTGAAAGTGATTCGACACATATTGTGAAATGTAGAAAACGCTGACAAAAAAATCTATTTCAAAACACAACATGTCCTGAAGCCGTGGACGCAGATCCTGGTAGGTACAGAATAGATTCTTTGTGAAAATATATATTTATTATTTATTTATCTATTAGAAGCTGAATCCACTTTTGAACTAATTCCTAACACAAAATTACAACACTTTTACAGGTTTTTGTTTACGTCGCCCCTATGTATCCTGCTCAGTGGTCCGAACCGTTGCAGAGCGTTCATACAGTACATCCTCTCCTAAGGGAAAACAAGCGCTGTAATATTGCTGCCACCAAATAGAAATAAGCTAGTTGTACCATGCTTGAAAGCGGCTTTGTTGCCAAATAACCCAGTTTACAATTTTCTTTCACTCCCTCAAAAAGCGAGGTGCAGCAAAGGAGGAGATCTTGATGAAAATGGTAAACTGTGGCACCCGGCCAGTCAATACCTGTAGCTCTGTGTCAAACACTTACTCACAGTACTGATGTTACCGAGTAAATGAAATGCGAGCTGAATGTGTCTGTAGATCGAAGCGAATCATAAAGGAGTCTTAGTGATTGTGTAACTAAAGTTTTTACAGTGAAAAGTACAGCCCTACCAAATAACATATGTTTTTAGAATGGAGCTTGGTGTAACACTCTGTCCACTTCAAGACCGTCAGAAGCACAGGGTATGTTAATGTTAAGAACTGACATTAATTGAGCTGACCTTCAATCAATAATCAATCTTATAAACAGTACAAAGTAACGTAGGAAGCAGGGCTCTCTCTCGGATAATAGTCGCCACATTTCCCCACAGGCCAGGCCCAGTACACCACCATAACCCTCAATTAATTCTAGCATACAGTCAGCAGACAGACTGGTTTCTGAACACTGCTGCAATATGTTCTTAAATGAAACTTGACATCACATTGCCTGTGGGAATGCTAAAAATACACCACGCAGCTACAAAAATAGTCTCAGAAATACCAAGTGTGACTTGAGTAGCTTAGCTTTTAACTATACAATCAGAAAAGCCTTGAAAGAATGTGATGTTAATGGACTGAATGTAGAGTACAGCAGGTCACCTGGCTGAAGACGCCCTCTGGCTCCTCTATCTTCACCACGTCCAGGATGTTAAATGGGACGTAGCCGGCCTGGCCGCTGCGATTCCGTAGTTTCCACCACTGTTTGTCATCCTCTATCACCTGCAAGACACATTTCACATCTCACTCAATGACTTTTCAATTTTGTAAAGTTGTTAACAGCGGACACAATCACGTTTGGCTTTAGCTACGTGTCAGTCTTTGTTTCAGTGGTTTTTACCTCGAGGATTTCATCCTGCAGCACTGACAGCTCGTTGGCATTCCTTGCTACAAAGTGGTAGCGAATTTTGGCATATTTGCGGGAGGGGGGCATCCCGTTGTAAGACCTGTTAAGACACGTGTTAACCTCTCATCACAGTTTGTTTTTGTGTTTAAAAGGGACAGCAGAGTGTGTGAGAAACCCCATTACTTACCCATTTGAAGAGTTTGAGGAATGAGTTCCATAAAACTGAAAAAATAGACAGATTATTAAAGTTTTCAGGGGTTTGACCGTAATTGTCTGTATATTTAAAGATGGTGGCTAACAAAAAAAACCCTTACGTCCTCAGCTGAGTGTTTTCTGTAATCGGGGCTGATGGGACTCGCCAATGGCCCCATGTTGGGGCCCTCTGTTTCCCATGGAGCCGTCCTAAGGAGCTCCGCCGGCGGCACCCAGTTGTTGCGAAACTTTGGGTAATAAGGAGGAGCGCACTGATCCCTGGGCCACTCTGCTCTGCAGGAGGAAGTGGAGCACAGTCAAAAAGGTGACCTTTAAGCTACACATCCACACAGGCAGTAATAATGCCCTCCTGTCATTGCTCACAATGTTCAAGCAGCACCTTACATGCTAGCTGATTGTGTCTGTGTGAAGGGCTGACTGAGAGGCAAACTGTGAAGCACTCTGGACAAAAGCGCTTTATAAAAGCAGCCATTTATGTACCTGGGTTTGGTCCATCCGTCCCCCAGCAGCTCGAAGATGGTCATCTCTTTAGGGGTGAGGTGTCCCCGCAGGAAGTCCACAGCGTCTTTGGAGAGGTGAGGGGAGATTACTGAACGCACCAGTTCAGGACTTCCACAGCTCTGCAGCACCTGTGGACGCATTCAGAAGATTAATGGTCAACAGGGGGAAGGATTAAATAAGTGTATACTTCTTTCTACTCCTTCCCGAGCGTGTCAACTGTGAAATGTGAATGTGTAAAGGTTTTCTGTTCTCTCCATTTTCATTTTGTTATTAACTTTTTTTTGAAAGCTTTTATTTGACGGTTTATTTTATTTTTATATGTTATTAGAATAAGGAAATATCTCAGTAAAGAATAAATGAACAAGACAAAAGATCTGACTCAACATTCAGCACTAATTTACAATATTTAAAAGGCTTTCGATTCTCAGTGCTCTGGACACACTTTGGCCAATCCATTAGCAGTATCAAGCTTTGATATCCATCCCTTGTATTCACTGAAGAAATTAACAGTATATTTTTGAAAGGGTATGAAAGTAATAAATAAACAGCACAAAACAACAGCAGCTGAGAGCTAATTAACATGAGGACCCCACTGAAAATCACTGCTTTGGCTTTATCTCCACCTTATCAAGTGAATCCAAAGTGTCCAGAGGTCAGCGCACAATATCAGCACAGGGCCTAATCACAGCTTAGTGTTTCTATTCAGCAGTATCGAAGGAGTGGCTCAACACTGCGGCTTGGGAAACCAACATTATGTAATTGTGGCCGCACCTGAGTCAGAGCTGAAAGCCACGTCGCTCCAGTCGGGTGAGAGTTTAGCAGAGGCTGAGTGGGTGTGGTGCCATTAAAAATACAAACAATGTCTGATGGTGACAATGCAAACTCTGAACTGTTTCATCCTTTGCATTTAAACAAGCTCAGGGTATTCTTTGTCAGACGTGGAGAACTTATTTAGTGCGACATGGATTTATACCCTTAACATGCAGAAAAATCACCAGGTGTTGAGGATGACAGGATGACAGCCTTCATACATATCAACCTGTGTGATTTACAGCTCTTACCAGCTCCAGTGGGCCGAACAGGAAATGAACCAGCTCAGACGCATTCGGATTCTGTATGTGTTTCTTCAGTTTGGCCTGCAGGGGGAGCAGAGACAGGTACACAGTGAGAAGGTGATGAAGGCTCGGCGGATGAACGAGGGAGGTTAAGGAGCTGTGATATCTCACCAAGAGGTTGAAGGCCAGCTTCAGTTTCTGCAGGCTATCAAAGAACTCTGCTTCAGAGGGGGGCTTGGCTCGCAGGGTCAGCATGCCCTCTGTAAACAAGCAGAGCAACAATGACCACACGCAGACTCCAGAGTTACCAGCCGACTGACCAGACCGGACACAGGTTTCACTCTCTGGCCAGGGTTCATAGACTTAAATGTTATTTTCCATCTCTAGTAAAGCTCACGATTTATACTCTGGATTGACTGATGTGCTGTTTTCATGCCTGATACCAATACCCGCTTTTAGTAATATAGGAGACCGATAACCAATATTTGGAATAAAAATCTTAGTGTCAGAATTTACCCCTGAAATAACCACTGATGGAATACAAGTACTGTATTTAAGTACAATTTTGAGTTGCTTTACTTGAGTATTTCCATTTTCTGCTACTTTATATTTTCACTCCTACATTCCTCATACATTTATTTACAAGTTACTTTACAAAGTAAGATTATTCAGTCTTTACAGCCTATTACTAGTGACATGTAACCAGTCAGATAGCGTTGTGGGCGGGACATTTGAGTGAGATCACAGAGTGGTGACTAAAGACAGAGAGAGGATGTAATGTAATAGTCTACTTGGTACTTGAGGTAATCGGTTTCCTGACCTTTTTAAAGTAAGGTAAACTTTTACATTTTAAAATGAATTTATTTAATTGGAAATCAGGCACAAAAAAACCCAAACGATACTGATAATTGGACAAATGCTGAATATCGGTCCCAATAATTGGCCGGGCTGATAATCAGTCTATCCCTAATTTGTACATCTCCAGTGAAAATAAAGGATAAACAGCTCTACAGGTAAAAAGTTCACCTTGGCCAGAGAGTAGGTCAAAGAAAGACATGCTACATCACAGTTTCTCAACTTGAAATTCTCACAACCCCAGAAACCAGGTTTAAATAACGCATTTGAGTATAATATTACTTTAGATTATATTTTCAGCAGTTTAGAGGTGTCAAATTACATAAAAGGTTTCGGCTTGTGAGAAATGGTTAATTTTTAAATAAGAAATATAGTTAAAAACACGTCAATACATCTGTCTAACAAGAAGTGTCCCCTCATGGGAGTCAGAGGGATTCTGATCAAGGTTGAGAAACTGATTCTGTAGACAGAGAATACATCACTTACATCTCTATAGTCAGTGGCAACACACATTCGTGTTACTTTTACATGGTTATAACCAAATACGTGCGTGGAAAAGCAACACTTGCTGTATGTATGTTTACCGCTGACATTAACAAGTCACATGTATGTCACATGTGCAGTTCGTCTGCACAGGAAACGTGTGTGTATAAATAAAAACACAGCATCACACCACTGCCGGTGTTGGGCCATAAAACATTACTCAGCAACATGTTACAGTAATATTATTACTTTGCACAGTAATTACTAGGGGACTTACACTTTTGGTTTCATTCTGTGTAAGTTTAACAATTGTTTTGACTCTTTTTATCTGCGTCTCTTTGCACAATTACTCTGAGTTTTGCCTTCTTTTGACATTACCAATAGTTTTTACTCTATCCAGGCAAAAACAGAACAATAACATTGTAAATCAGACAAAATCAATGATTCTGTGGGTGTGACATGACAGAAATACACCAGATCAGCCCTCTTTAGAAGTGAATAAGAAGTAATAATATTACATCAGTACTGACGCTTGAGTAATGAGTACTGTGTTACTTAACAGAACCCCAAACCGGCCACCAGTACCACACATGCACCACTGGATGAGAGTCCCGGGGTCACAGGACACAAAAAGACACAAACATGTCGACGTGAGCAATATGAACATATTGTCACTGCATTGGTCCACCACATCAGAAGAAAGGGAGACAGACCTGCTGGTCCTTTCTTCTTATTCTTCTTACTCTTGTTGCGATTGCTGAGCTGAGAAAAGGCCTCTGCGGCCTTTTGCAGCCGCGACACAAAGATCTCGATGTCATCCAGGCAACAGTTGAGGATTTGCTGAGGAAGACAAATCCTGGGGTTTAGCATGAAGAATATGGCATTATGAGACAGTGAAAGGAGCCGTGGCATGTAATGACATGGTGATGGTATCGCTAGGGATACAAAAAAACACTTACCACATCCTTCTCAATGCGCTGGGCCAGCTTTTCATGTGACTCTGCATCATTTTGTCCGGAGGCTCGTCTATCTGCAACCAAACACAAATACACTCATGTGGATTAAACAGAGTTAAAGATTAAAGAGTCCTTTTTAACTGTGTGCATGTGCAGTTTGTGTATTCTCACCTATTGTGTTTGGGGCTGCCACTCGTCCCCTCGCAGCAGGTGAGGGGCCTTTGGGGGCCGATGGGGGGAGGATTGTTTCTCTGTGACGCTTCATTTTCTCCTGATTCACCCTGGAGGAAGAGAAGGATGCAACAAACCCTTCAGCACCCAAACATCTACTAATAATAGGTCAGTGCCATCACAATATTTATTAGGGTGGTTTCTACAGCTTCTTAATTAATGTTGCTCCAGGACCATCCTTGCTATTGACCAATCAGGTCTTTGAGAGGACAAATATGCCTGTGGGAGAAGTCGGCCTTTGTAAGGTAATGTTAACACTGGTCTGTTTTAACCCAAACCAAGATCTGTTCCTAAGCCTCACCAGGTCTTTTCACTGACTGACCCTGACCAAAATGCAACAGAAAACAAAAAGTCAACCAAGGAAAATCAAGTCAATTACGGCAATAAGTCAACAATACAACAATAACTTCCACTTGGGAGAGTGAACCCAGTCTCCTGGGTAAGAGTGTTTCGTTTCACCCATTCAACGCACATGACTCACTCCCTCTGTGGACTTTGCTGTTTTTTCAGCAGTTATGGTCCTGGAGCAACACTAATTACGGTGTCGTAGGAACAACACCCACAGAGCAATATAAGATAAACCATGTCGCCTCCTTAAATGTGTATTTGACTGCAAGAACATTTGTTTATCTGTGCATACGTGTGTGTGTGTGTGTTCTCACTTCAGTGTCTGAAGCCTCATTTTCTTCCCATGCTTGTTGTCTCCAATGGCACTGTCTATATCTGCATGAACCATCTCAGCCTGAAGAGAGAGAGAAGAGACACACACACACAGCGTAACTTAACACACAGAACACATACAGATTCACAGTCGACATCATCATCGTCATATTTAAGGAAAAACGTTTCTGACTCTACCTTTCATTTCTCTAGATTCAGTGACAATATTACCTGAACGCTGAAAGTCTGGAGTTTAATATATCATTGCAGCTGACAATAACATCAGCCTCATGATTGATTCTACTCAACTGGACCAAGTGATTGATTAGATTCTATTTAGGTTGGGACGCTATTGGTATTTTCAAGTCTACAACCAAAGGCACTGGAATTACTTATAATCAATTCATGTTTTTCTATATTTTTATCTTTAATCATCAGTGCTGCAGACCTCTGGCTGCTCTAAGAATGAGGAGCACTCTTATCAAGCCTTTGCTGTTGCTGTTACCAGTGTGAACTTTTTTAACCGACCACGCCTTGCATTGATAAGATAAGATAAGATAAGATAAGATAAGATAAGATAAGATAAGATAAGATAAGATAAGATAAGATAAGAAGCAAACCAAAATAGAAAAATAAAGTTATATACTATTACTAATAACAACGACTTTATACACTCTATTCACCTTTCAAATACAAATATGACCATGAAGGACAATTGCACAGGATACTTATACGGACACAAATACTAAAAGAAGTATATAAAAATAACTATAATTGCAGTGTGTAGTTGCAGTGTGTAGGATTTGTTTGTTTGTATTAACTTGTGATGCATTCTGTGACTCTTGCTCACTAAAAGTTAAAATAAATACAATTAACTGACTTATCATCTTGTACATGCATACATACAGCTTAAATATGTTGAAATTAAATACATTTATCACAAAGCCATTTGACCTTTTCTCTCAAAACCACACTTCATTTAAACCCACTTTCATTTGTATCATTTTAATAAAGCCAAAGATAAACTAGGTTGTTCTATTCAGATTCTCCGACCCTCATCAGTACCCAATCATGATGATCATCTGTTGCTTGTAAGCTCATTCTTTGTACTGACAAGAGGTTTTTAGACTAAGTTATAGTATTATAGATCTTCCCTTAAGCAAATATCGCTGAACAAGGTTGCCAAAAATGTAAAAGGATACACAGAAGCACACTGCCACCAGCAGCAGTGAAACCTGACCTGGCGTTCCAACAACAGCAGCTTGGATTTATGAATGACGCCAAAGACAAAGCCGGCCAATCATGCGCAGACAATGAAGGAGGCAAACTGAGCCTGTAACGTTCAAACCGAGACTCACCTCCACCTCGTCACAGTGGAAGAAGTGGATGTCGGGTTTGTGTTGCTCCTTGTCCTGACACACCAGCAGCAGCACGGAGGGATAACGTGTCTGATTGAGCACCGTCTGACTCATGTGGATGGTGGAGAGAGGGAAGTTCTCCAACTCCTCCTGCAGGAGCACAACAGAGGACTGGTTAGAGGGAAGTATCTTGAGTAGGATGAGTCCTCAGTAAGATATAAGACTAACATAAGACTTCAAGATGTTTATGAGTGAGAACGTATAAATAATTAGTTAATGTGACATTTATTGCACGTTACGATAACAAAAACTGACGATGTGGAGCCGTACCTGTGTGTCACAGTCCAACAGCCTGACCGCCTTGTCGGTGACCTGCAGGAGCATCTCCTGGGTCCAGATTTTGTCTTTTGAGTCCAAAAGGACCAATTTCTTGATGGCATCGTCCACTGTGGCAATGGACTCTGTCTTGTCCATGATGAACGTGGAGAGATGCTGAGGAGAAAACAGAGGGTCGGGAAATGAAGGACAACATTTATGATTGTGAGGGGACACTGACCAAAGCGTATGCTTTTGAAAGTTATTGGGCTTATTTTGAAATATATATTATTTCAAGTTGAGTGGCTGTATTACAGTAATACTTAGGTAACAACAAGTTAGCTTAGCATGAAGACTGGAAACTGGGGGGAACACCTAGCCTGGCTCTGACCAAATCTGACATAATATCCACTTACCATCAACTGTAAGGCTCACTAATCACCACATAATATCTTGTTTGTTTAATCCATACAAAACTAGAAGTGTAAAGTCAGCAACTTTGTCTCAGCTAGTTGCCAACAAGCAGCAACATCCAGGGCTGAAAAATGAAGCCAACACAAAAGTGCCAAAAACTGTCCGGCCCAACATTACTGCAGAAATAAATATACTACAATGCTGTTGGTCTCTAAAGCTGATTTCCATGTTTATGAAAACTATATGGGGGAAGAATTAAGCATACACTGCTTTTTGTTATTATGTTAAGGCTTTTTATTGTGATTAATTACTATTATTATTATAATTAAGCATAATTAAAGGCGTGGCAAATTTGAGTGGGAGTTAAACGCTAGCTGTTAAGCTATGTGTCAGCCACTAAACTTCATTCAGCTCGCCTCTGCTCCACCCACGCACCACCTCTTTGCCAATTTTCGGATTAGTTGTATACAGCTACAGACACTACCAAGATGGCGACGTCTTGAGTCACCTGAGCTTCTCAGTGGCTCTTGATGAAAGTATGGGTGATGTCACGGAGACTGCGTCCATGATTTATACACTCTATGGTTGCCAAGAACATTTGGACAAGCAGACAACTCCCTAAAAACTGTTTTAGCTTCGGAGGTGTTAGTAGGCATATTTTGTTACCTTTGGACCGAGCCAAGCCAGTTGTTTCTCCCTGTTTACAGTCTGTATGCCAAGCTAAGCCAACTGGCTGCTGCTCCAGCTTCTTAATGAGCATACAGAAATGACGGTGGTTTCTATCTTCTACCTCTCCCCAAGTAAGAAATAAGCATATTTTTCAAAAATACTGAACTATTCCTTTGACTGTTACTGTATATCTAGGCCTGTTTTCTTATGTACAGTTTTTACCTGCTAAAATCTGTATTTCTCAGCGCTCCTTAGCTGTGTGATTTACTCTTCTGTGTTATCTAACATCAAAACCTTCCACAGCTCAGCATGCAACTGCTGCATACGTGGCAGTTATCTGTGATTACCTGCCCACGAGTGATAATGGGGAGGCATTTACAGAAATCCTACCTGCGCGGACCCGGGACATGGTTCACTAACATCATCATCCCTGCCGTGAGGCACGTTCTCAACTCCCTATATCAACTCCCCACTGCTGCAATCAGAGGCCTGATTGCTCTATTATGGCCGAGTTCCCGTTAATGAGATGTAATCAAGAGATAAGCCAGTGTGTCAGCTTTTATATCTGGGACACAGAACAATAGACAATAACCTTTATAGAGAGTGTTTTACTTATATCTTGTTTTATACTTCAGGTTCAGTGACCTTTTAAAATGTCTAAATCCTTAGATTTGTAGATCTTAGTTTCAGATTTTATTTCTTTTTTTAAGCCTTTTTTGTTTATAGTGTGTCAGAGAGGAGTGACTTGGGTCCTCAGCTGAATTCAAAAGACATAATGGTTGTGGGGCATAAAACTGGGTTACCAGAGTGCCTAATCTATTCTACTTTAAAGTTAATTTCATGTAATATCCAGTCCAATATTCACCTCCCCAGCTACAAGCCATTTGAACATGTATCAAATGCATCAGCAACAAAATAATAATAATACAGTAAATTAAATGAAAATGCAAACAATACTTTTAAATAATACAAAATGATGATACGGTGCAATGCACAAGTGTCTGTGATCACATGTGAGGTTTTCTATAAAAGGGAATTATTAAATATTAGCTTACTACAATGATTTTTAACCTAGTGATTGATTTAAAAAACTTTCTGTTTCAACATATTATCTGCTTTATTTATATAAATGTTTTCAATTACATGAACAGGCTGAAAATCATAACCATTATTATAACTTAATTTTTTCTGGGAAACATAAACAGAGCGGCTCTTACCTCGACATGATACTGTGACGTCTCATGCATGATGTAATTGGAGTTGGAGTATTTTTTCCTCTGTTCTGTAGATGAGAAATCAGCGATATTAAAAGTGAGAAACAAAAAAAATCAGCAACTCCTGCCTGGGATCTTTCTGTATATCCTATGTAAACAACGAGCAGTGACACAGACCTGAAGTCCACATGTTGCATGTGTGAGCAGAGCGAACAGATGAAGACAGATGACACAAAACACTAATGTGAGAGCTGAGAAGACCAGCAGAGCAATAAGGAAGTGGCCAGGGCACGTAATGTGTGAATGTCGGGGAACTGTAGACACGTGATAGTGTTTTTGTCAATATGATTTACTATAGTGCAATAAAAACTCTGCAAGAAATGCATTAGTAGTCAAATTCTACTTGTGATGATACATATTTTAGCATCATTTTGTGCCCAAAGGTGTCCGTCCAGTGGGCAAATAAACAGGAAACAGACCATTCTGAGTAGTTAATCATTAAATCTCATATCAAAGTCTCTGTGAGACCAGATTTGCCCTCTCTCACGTAACAGTGAGACGGTCAGACTGGCTTTAAAGCTCGCTCTATCTGGGGCACCAATCAGAGGCATAGATTTACTGAGGAGTCAAAGATCAATGACGCCACTTCTCGACAGCACCAGCCCTTCCTTGTTTGTGGCACAGTATTGTAAATTGTCACATGTAACCATCTAACAGGTTAAAGTGCTGGTAAGATCATTCCCGAGTGAGGTTTAAACACTTGTTTAATGCTGGACTCCAAAGCAGTGATGTAAAAAAAATTGTACGCATGAATGAATGACTTGTATGAATGCCTCTTCACTTCCTCTCAGCACAGAGAAACTTTCCCTTCAGCAGATTAATGTGAAAACAAACTGCTGATTCTGCACAGTGAGGGTCAAACATCAAAGTGAGGTCAAAACTCATTTTTGAGTGAAGGGGGGGTTTTATATGCAATTATGGATTTTTGGCTACTGGCGGGAGTTTACACAACATTAACATATCATCAACTTTGAAGTCAATTTGGTTTAACTTCTTCTTCTATGGTAGCTTATTTACATACCCTGCAGTTACAGAGCAGCTGCCTGCTGCAGCTAAAAACCATGATGAAAGATGCAAGAGTGAACCAAAACCATAAAGTTGCGTAAACCCATTAAAACATTTCACATTATAATTGTATTCAAAGTTAGGGCAAAAAAAGAAATATTGATTATGTCTTTTTTAATTTGTTGCACTTAACCTCTTAAATCTATCTGTCTGCTGCATTATTTATACTGTACATACTTTGCACTTTACTGCTTTTTGCACTTCTGGTTAGATGCTAACTGCATTTTGTTGTCTCTGTACCTGTTCTGTGCACAATGACAATAAAGTTTAATCTAATTTAATTAACCTCTTAAAAAATGGGACATGAAAAGTTGAATGTTTCAGATGCAGATGTCTTATCTAAATCTATTCGTAGCCGAGCAACAGTAATGTAAACATGCAATGGTTAACAGTTTCTGTAGACAGGCAAGAGTACATTGTAATTGCAGACTGAAGCATACAGGCATGCTGCTGCTTATATTTATATTAAAACTACTGAACTGATAAAAAAGAAGTGAGGTAAATTGATCACTGAGTGTAAGACTTGTAAACTTTGAAAGGAGATAACAGGAAGTTAACAGGTGTACAGTTAAAAGACTGTAGTAGACTTAATGCCAGACTACACTGTGGAAGGGGGTTTTATTGGTGAGACAAAATCACAGGTGTTGGACAGAACTGCTACTTAAAATGTTATTACATTTATATAAGTCTAACAGGAGATGTTTTAAGGGCCGATGGCGGTGTGTCACGAGAGTCGGACATCTGAGGTGAGATTTAACAATGCGGAGCCTTAATATTGCAGAGAAGCACAGCAACAGCTAACACAAACAAAGTATATTGTAAGACATAAAAACTACATTTCAGATCAAATCACATCATAGTCCATCTACTACCAACCCCAAAACACACAGTGGAGGGTTTGACAGCCAGACACTGACGATCTTGAGGTAAATCTACAGGCCAGCACAAAAAAAACTAAAAAAAAAACATTGCATCTTCCAGTATCACTGCACAAGGAAGTAAAAGCCAAAAACAACAGCCTGTGTGAAACAATCAAACCAGGAACTACAAACCTGAATTGTATATAAAAATCTAACAGGCCGCACATTGTGTTCGTATTGTCATTTGATCCACGGATATAACAAAATACTGATTGGCTGCTTTAAACATTTCTTAACAGCAATTCCTCAAAACCACTACGACATACAAAAAAATGATTTATAACGATAAAGTTGAAAAGTGGTGACCTGTTACACATATAGATGACATTTGTAAATGCTGAAGCGAAAAGCCATTTTCAAAACGCCACTGTTTGTTGCCCTGTGCGCTGTTGACTGCACTGTTGTTTTTGAATTGGCCGATGTTAAATGAGTGTGCCAGTGTGCTCATTGACCTATTTACCAGGTGAATAGTCTGCAGGTAACAATTACGGTTAAAGGAGAGCATGCTCCGATCAACTCCACTGCCAGACCTCATATCAGGTCTCTTTCTGTCTCCCACCCAGCAGAGTCAACATGTTGATGTCACGATCGATTCTCATTTCACTTTATGTTTCATGTCACACAAAAGCCCTGCTGTTTGTAGGACACTTGAGAAAATGTGTGTCAAGACTCTTTATGCCCTTATTGATGATTCAGCGTGATGTAAACATGATTCATAGAGCTGTGACTCTAAAGTGATGTCCATGCAGGCGCCGTCACTGAGCAAATGACGCAAGCATGTGCCTTTCCTGTTCCTGCCATTTCCTCTCTGCCGATTCCTTCCTGCTTGGCTCCCCGCAGGTGAAACGCAAGCGTCAGGTGTCGTTCTGAAAGTCGAGCTCGCCCCATGTCTTATTAATGACTGACATTTATGCCAATCAATTCACAGCGCTGCGACAGCTTGCAATAAGAGCCACTTAGCGGGCAGATGGGCAGATCCTCAGGCCTCTCTCCAGAGTCAACAACCAGTGATAAACATGGCTGCTTGGCAGATCATCAAACCAATACATGACCCAGATCAATCAGACAACCTGACCTCACTAATAATAACTGCCCTTTATTTAACCCGACTCAACCCAAAGCCAAGACAGTCACACGTTTGTTTGTTGTTGTTTCTTTACAATATCATGAAACTGGTCAATTTGAACCAACTTTTTTCAAATTTAGATTGATTAATGAAAGAATAAAATCCTTTATCGCAACATCCAAACACCCAGATAACGCAAACGATAGGATTACGATTATGTTGGTACAAGCTCATGACCTGATCTTTTGTTTTTATCATGTAACTGCAGCTCACCTTGTGGATACTGTGTCCACAAAGATTTGGCCATATGTCACCAGAAAGTATCACCACACCTCACAGCCTGATTCACAACAGTCAAACTAATTCAAAACAAATGAATACAGGTTCAAAGAGGCCAAACGCATGCTATTATTTTGTAAAATGCAGCCACTGATTGCACCATTTTAAGACAAACAGGCATAAGTGACACTGTAAACACGGTTGATCGACCAAAATCAAGTAGTGGATCTATCGACGATGTATCATACATGGACATTCAGGAAAAACGGTAGAGCTGGACGATATCCCCGAAGTCCCTCAATGAGAATTTCCACCTGTTGATTCACTCTCATCCCAAACACATTTTACCTGTCAGAGACATGCTCCTCAAGCACAATCCGAGAAAATCAAGAAAGCTGCCGGATGGTCTTAAGCCCAGGGATGATGAGTCTGATGTGGCACCTCTCTGCTCTACTTCAAATCTGCTGATAACAGATCAGGGTGGGAGGACCTGCGCATCATTTGCATCAGTTGCAGGCTGCCCAGCATTTGTGTGAATGACAGGTAGTTTTGCATGAGGGAGATTGAGCTCGGACTTTTGCTGTTGTTCCTCTACATGTTTATTCAGCACAAAGCGAGCAACAGTCCTATATCTATCCAAATATCTCCCACTGTTATGATACTGTGGTTCAGGAGGACAGTCACGCTGCTGTCATCCTGCCGTGAGAAGGTAGTGGCGACCATCTGCTGCACAAGACGAGACGGGCCAATGAAAAACAGCACAGCCTCGTCACACATACGGTGGGATATTTCACGGAGATCAAGGGAGTGGGTGCGTCCTGTGGATATTTGGATGACTTGCGGTACAAAAATATTTCACAGACAACGAGGTGCACAGTCAGATGGTTCAGGAACATCTTGCATCCCGACAACACCATCATCTGTCATCTGATTCTAAATTTGGACCAGTGCAGCGATGCATGAGCGCAGGTTGTACCTGGGTGTGGGTTTCTATCTGTACTGTACAATGTTGCCCTATGTTGGCAGCGAGGAAGGAGGTGCCGGTAGGGACCAGTGAGCTCATGTCTGAGGCAGCGCAGGGAGGACCAGAGGTGAACGAGAGTCCGCCTCTTCCTCTGCTCTTTTCAATGTGCCTTTTATTCACCTGCAAGACGTGGGCATCCCCACCCTGTTCCAACCACACATTAAAAACAGGCACGCCCTGCACTCCCTGCTAATGTAACACAGCATATTTCACTAGCAAACACACACCCTAGCGCAAGTATGCCACAGCGAGAATAAAATGTCACGTCACAGCGTTCACTGAGTTTAAACCACAGTCATGCCAGATCAGTGATGCAGTCTGACAATGTACGTAGATATAAATGGAGCCCTGAAATACCACAAACACATCCTTGGATTCAAAGTATGCACAAAAGACTGAAAGTCAGGCAACACGATGTGGTTACAGACAAACATTACAAAATCCCGATGCATCTGACAACAAATCCCAGCATGCCAAGCAGGCATGGCACAGAGCTGAAAAACTTATGTTCCCTTCAGGGACCCAGCCTCCCTCCCACGCCCCTCAGCGTCTGACAGAGGTGTCAGCAGCCGGAGCACGACAGGGCCCCTCAGCAGGACCTTGGCCCCCTCTTATCACTGTGCCTGTGTGTGTGTGTTCTGGGGAGTGGACTGCGATAGGTCAGCGAGGCTGTGAGGCAGCAAGAACATGCGGCAGAGTGAGCGTGCTGGATTTCCTGACATTTGAATAGCAAATTGAAGATTTGAAGAAATCACAGTGATTTCAGTCAATTACACTTCTGAACCACACACCTTGATGATTTACAGTTAGAAAGGTAGGGAGGCCTTCCGTTTGTGATTTGAAGATGTACAATTTTAAATATAATAACGCTTCATTTTTTAAAAAAAGAACAAAAACAGCTGGGTAACGTAGTTTTTTGCAAACGTTCCTCAAACAGGAGTAAATATTGTTTTTGTTGGGGACTATTTTCAGCTGCGGCTAGATACATATTTGGTGTACTAGAGAGTATTTACGGCAGCAGGACGGTGTATGTGGGACTGACACTAAATAAACTACAGAAGCTTTGTTTATTGTAAGGAATTAAAATGTCACAGATTGCAACAGAGTGATTCATTTGTGTGTTTTTAATAATTTAAGGTGAATCAGGTTTTTACTGATATTTTTACTAAAAAGTCACTACTTCTTGACTGATTTTGGCATAAACTTAATTTTCACAGATTTAATGTATACAGATTACAGTGAGCGACAGTTTTATCCTTACTTTAAACATTTTACTCTGTTTCACGTTGGAGTACTGGAGAAGCTGTGGTCATTGTGTGTGTTGAAGGCATCAAGCTTTGACCAGGCTTGGGGAGCGGTGGAATACATGTAACAAGATTAGGTAATTAGGATACAAAAAAAGGTAACTGTATCCCAGTAAAGTAACAGGGGGGAAAAGTAATTAGATTACTGATACATTCAGTAAGAAATAGGATTACTGACAGGATTACAATTTTAAAATAAAGAATGATAAACTAGTCTGTAACCAGGCACATGTGCACACATGACAACACTTCAGGCGTCTTACACAACAACATAACCAGATAAGTGTGTATTCTTAAAGACACACTCCATATCAAGATTACATAAAAGTAATCTTATTGATATGTATTTTCTTTTGTCTTTATTTGCTTATGTTTGGTATTGAGGTAATCCAAAAGTAACGAAAGTTACATTACTTTGATATTGTCAGACTTGGATTACGTTACTGACATTTTTTAACAGGAAATTTGTAACTTTATCAGAATGCATTTTTAATGTAACCGTCCCAACCCTGGCTACGACACTATGCACTTCTTTGTACTTTGTTTCATTTCACAGGTCAAATTCTGTGAAACTGACATCACAATGCAGTTTGACCTTTTCAGGGGTATTTTGTCTTCTTCAGTTACACAGAGGTCATGATGCATCATAGATAATTGTCTTGTAATGTATCAAATCCCTGAATCACTGTATCTTGGTGTCATTGTTCTCGTGGGCAACGTATTGTGACAGTATTGTATCAGGAGTTCCTCTTTGATTCCCGCCCCAAGCAAATATGAAATAATACAATCAGCAATGAGTAACAGTGAGCAAGCTTTTATAAAACTTCCTCAACAAGTAAGACTGTCAAACTTCCTGCGTTACAAGCTGTAAACAGCCTGTGGTGGCTCATTCCAAGGAAATAACAACAGGTGCCATTACATGAGAAGGGCATGTAAAGACAACAGTCCAACAGTAAAATACTCCTTCTGTGCAGTCACTTACCGTAGAGGGCCTTGGCGCTGAGCTTGCTGTCCGATCTGGCCACTCCACTGCAATGACAATGAGAGGAGACGGGGTTACGCTGCATGCTCTTCATCTTCACCCCTGCACCTCTAAGGATGTCACAAACCCTCTGAAACTCCCACACTGTCACTTCTCATGAACGCAAAATATACGGAAACATACGGACAGCGATATACGGAGAGCAGACTGGCCAGCACTGGATGAGATTAGCTTGAGATTCTGAGCATATGGACCAGCCAGGGAGAGAGAGGGAGAGGGAGAGGGAGAGTGGAAAAGGGAGAGGGGGGGTGTGGGACATGGAGGGTGGAAAGCGCCAGGAACCCAGGCAAAGCAAACAATCCTCAACAGAGCCGCTCTGTGCCCGAGGTCCCTGACCCACACCACCTTCTGCATACTGGGTTAGTGATTCTCTGGTGTGACAGCGACTCAGCTAACACACAGAAAGGTAAATATGTGAGGGGAAGCAGGAATGTGCGCAACACTCACTTGGCTTGCCTCGACGGAGGTCCCAGGACACTCATGGTTCAAGGCATCCACCTGAGGGAGGAAGAGGATGAGAAGCAGTGTGTTAGTGTGTGTTAATGAAAGACTAAGACAGGGCTGTTGGTGGAGGGAAAACAGCCGAAACAAACATGCATTATTCATCTAAAGGGAGCTTTTAAATGCCTGTTGCATCGGGTATCTCTTCATTTTTCTCTCTCATTCCGCTCTTGTGAGCTTTCATATGCAGTCAATGGTGTTTAAGTGGAAAAATTATTTATGTGCACAGCATTAAGGTTGTAGGCATGGCATGCAAAGTTGAGGCGCTGACTACTAAGCAGCCTGTTCTACCACTGTGGAGAGCCAGGTGTTGGGCCTGTGCTGCTGGCAGTCGAGGGACTGATCCGGGACAATGGCAGACAGCAGGCTGATATACACTGTGTAATTAGATCCACTGTGTTCACGACTATATCTGCAATTAATTAATTTGGTTGGGTTTAACACCCAGCCATGCTAACTCTTTGATAATTAGCATGGCCTCGAAAAGAGACAAACCGATGTGTAACAAAGTGCTACGACTAAATCTGAGAGGCAAACGGGAGCATGAGAAGAGAGAACACAACTCTCCCACACCTTCCCCTCTGGGCCTGGAGACTTTTCTGTCAAGGCATGTACTGACGGGTTATGTAATAAACAGTATATGAGGCCTACAGAACAAACTGTGGCCGCACACTTAACGACCCTAACGAGCTGTTACATAACTGAGTGGGCTCTGCTTGGCTCCTTTTGTGATAATTGATGATTTTTATCACCACATTTTATATAATCACTGATAAGTATTTCTAAGTTAATGGCTGAAGTGAAATGTATTTAACACTGGAGATAATAATCACCTTCTACCTTATGTGACTTCTGGGGCCATGTATATCGCTTTAGGCAACCCAATCAGTTTGTATAATTAATTGGCGGCCAGAGGTGAGGATACTGTATCCCCAGCAAGCATTTTAGGCATTCTGCAGGAACAATCCGACCCGTAAGACACTGACCTCGTGTCACTTTGTGTCACTGGGTGTCACTGGGTGTGCTTCCTACAATTAGGGCTGCAACTTGCAATGATTACCTCCACCAAGCAGGTTATGGTTTCACTCGTGTCGATTTCTTGGTTGGTTTGTCAGCAGGATTACATAAAAAATACAGAACGGATTTCCACAAAACTTGGATGGTAGATGGGTCTCGGCCCAGGATAGACCCTTTTAACTTTTGGTGCAGATAAAGGGACTCATTAAGGATTTTTTTCTTACTTTCTTTAACATTGTGAGATTAGAATTTTTAGAATTAATCATTTAGTCTATGAAATGTCATAAAATTGTGAAAAATGCCCATCACAATTTTCCAGAGCCCAAAGTGACGTCTTCAAATTGTTTCTTTTTTTTCCAAAAACCTCTTCGTTTAACACCATGAACTACAATGGCAGTAGAGCGCATACCTCCGCCAAGGTCCAGCTTTCCCCTTACTCAAAACTCATCCATTTTTATTTGGATCCACATGAAGATATACTCACTCATAGATACCAGCTACCAAAATGCACCTGATTTTTTTCATGAAGATCCATGCATTATTAACTGAGTAATGACCGAAAATGTTTAAAAACGTCTCCCATTGTCAAAGAGAGTGAGAAAGGTTTTCCTGGATTCATCCCTTTATCGGATCTGTGCCAAAAGTTAATAAGGTCTATTCTTCATCGAGACCCATCTTCTATTCAAGTTTCATGGAAATCCATTGGGTAGTTTTCGTATAATCCTGCTGACAAACCAACAAAAAAACAGACAGGGGCGAAAACATAACCTCCTTGACGACGGTAATGACAATGAAAAGAGGAAAATCCTTACATGTAAGAGCTGGACCCAGCTAATGTTTGACAATTTAGCTTGAAAAATGACTTTATCTATTAATCAAAAAATAGTTGGCGACTAGTTTTCTACATATCAAATGAACATTTCACTACCACTTCTTACCAGACTGTTACCACTTGTCCCTGACAGCCTTATATTACACATTTCCTGATGACATGCCCTACTTTCTTTATGAACCATAAAACTGTTTATGCATAACATGCAGCAGTAAACTACACATGCACATGGTAAATACTGTGTACGACAGTGCGGTCACTCAGGCTTATCTCGCAGCAGATCATAAACATAATCGCCCTGAACAGATTATCTCCTCATATCTTCGGAGGCAAAGAAAGGCTAAATCACAATGACTCTCCCAGCGAAGACCAACCAGACAATGTGTGATTCTGTTCAGATACACACATCTACGACAAAGTCTTAGTGAGAAATACAAATGAGGAAAGAAAACTAGTCGTAATTTCTTTAGTAAGTCAAGTCTGCACAAACGGTAGACTTCCTCTTTCTGTTCTTATCTCTCTGGTCATCTTCTCTCCTTGCTATTGTTCTCAGCTCTGGCCCTCGGCCAGGTTTCAGGAGGGAGGTGAGGCCAGAGCAGGACAGACTGGGTGTCAAGTGTTGTCAACCTCATGACAAGAGGCCCTGTGGACACTTCTCCTCCACTCAGCCTGAGGTGCTTTTTGTTCAACAATGACAACGTCCTATTCTGAGGTAATTATACACCATTAGAGCAACTATCACACTAAAACAGGAGCAGAATGTGCAGGACGCTAATCTTCCCAAAAAATCGAAGTGGGTCACATATTCAAATGATGCCTGTTTTCAGAATGACGGATCATATCCGGCTCTTTTGATTTTCATATCTAATGGAATGAGGTTAAACAGGCGTCGTCATATTCATACTGCTTTCTGTGACAATAAATCATTTGAGAGCGAGAAGAGTAACAATGAATACTTCAGTAGTCCTGGCTCAGCTCAGCCCCCCCTTAAACAGTCTCACATTTTTTTGCAGTATCAGTCATGTGGTCCATATGGTTTCTTTTTTTCGTGTTGAATCTAATTTTGGATTTTATCTTATGATACCATCTAATATGCCAACATTTTAGGGCTGCACAATATGGTAAGAAAAAAATCATATTCATATTATTTTGACAGATTGTGATGTGATTCATGATTAGTTGGAATGATCACTTATGAATCACAAGTTTCATTTTCACTGAAGAAACCATTAAAATAAGTATGATGACAAATTGTTTTCGTACAGCTGGAGAACAAGATTTAAAGGCCCTACAGCAGCACAGTACTTCACCATAACCCTTTTTTCTCACACATTATATGTTTATCAAAAAAATTGCAGCTCCTTGCAAGATGGATATTGCACCCAGCCATACAGTGATTTCGATTTGTAGTACGATTAACTGTGCAGTACAAGCAAGTAAAAAAACACACACGAGAAGCCTCTCGCAGTCTTTGAAGTCTGAAGAATCAAATGTACCATAATGCATGTCTGATAAATAGCACATCATCTCTGGTGACATACTGCAACCTAGACCTCAAAGTCTGGAAACAAACAAATCAGAATTACAACATGGATTTTTCTTAATGGATTTGATTCTGCAGTCAGTGTTTATGCTCAGAGAAGGTTCTTGTGCTGTTTTGCATGACAACACTCTGACTTTATTTACACTCAAATAAATAATTTGCCTAAAACAGTGACAGTGAGTGAGTGCAACACCACTGTCAGAAATACAAATCCCAGGTCTGCAACAATTTGTCAGACGTAATGAAGTTGCTAACTACAAACAAAACTCACCTCGTCATAACAATGTCACGTGTTGAAAACTTGTATGTTGAAGTGAACGTGTATGTAACACTGTGATCCTACCCTCTCACTGAAGTTACATAGTGCAGAAACAAGTCATAGGGGAACGGAGAGGCTGAGACAGAGACACCATTCACCCTGTTACAAGACACTGTACTGTAAAAGTTACATCATGTTGCCTGACAGTCACTGTTCTAGACAATTTTTACTGAGTGTAAACAAAAGAACAGATTTTTAGCAGCTTAAGTCTCAAACAAATGTTAATGCCACAACGTAAGGCAGCACAAGTAGACAATAGTAGACAAAGCACAATACATATCTATAGCAACACACACCATAACAAACCCAAAGCTTGAACAAACACCAAACAACTTGATAAAGTGTGCCGTGATCTCAGCTATTTAAATTTTTTACCTCAATATGACAAAACAAGAGACAGACCATGAACATGAGGTCACATCTGTCTCATTACAACATCGACACACGTCATTCTACAAAAGCAAAAAAGCTTATGTAATGTGTCTGAGAGAAATATGAGCCCACTCTGATATGAGCAATCTGGACTTTGCTCCTTTCTCCTGAGCAAGCATTTTGTAAGCGATAACAGTTACTGATTTCACCTATTTTAACCCAAGCAGCCATCTGGCTGAATCACAATGCATTGTTATGATACATGGTGATGATGTTACAGGTGTATTCTGTGTGTACAGGTGCAGTGAGGAAGGTACGAGCGCTCTCTCTGAATCAGGCTCACCGAGAACCACCACAAGAAGAAATCAGGTCAGATTTCACAGGCGTGATGCCTATTGGTTCACAGACCATTCATATAGCACGCCCGACACACAGAGAGAGATCAACGCCCTTAAAGGACGACTGTCTCTCAAATTAGCAACCAGTGTTTCTGCGTTGGTTGTTAATGTGCAGAATGTCATGAGGTTATTTATGACCCAAACGAAAGCACTTTCTCAGCAGAGAGCCAAATGCTGTAATTACGGTTGTGGGTGACATCAGATTTAAATGCACTGTGGCAACATGTAGTTTTCTGCTATCTCAGTTGAATGAGGCAGAACATTAGTCTGGGAGGACCAAATAGCAAATTGTACAGTATGTGAATGCTCCAGATGAATTACTGTACAATTTCAGTCGGATCTATTCCAGTAAATATCAACGTTCGGACTGAGCTATACGGCCTTAATATGACATTGCGATATTTTTAAACTGTATCGCAATTAGGGTTGCACAATATGGATTTTTTTCAGCCAATATGATAACCAATAATTACCGGCTCCTCGTGGCTGTTACAGATAAGACAACCAATAATTTTGCATTTTTCAATTGGAAAAGAAATGTATACAAATCTGAGGGTATATCCAAAATCTCTAATGAGAATAGTTTTCCCCTCCTCTCTGGATCCCTGTGGCACATGTATCGCAAATTGCAGCTTGCAGCTTGCAATTGTACTTCTTCCGAAGCTATAAAAACCATCCACACAGCCGACCAGTTGTTCGGCACTCTAGTCCTCTTCTTCTTCGTGTTTATTGGCTCGCAACGCAACGGTGCATAACACCACCTACTGTATTGGAGTATGTACAGTAGATGCTGCACTTGCTCAGTCAGTGAATCCAATTGAAGTGAATTTCATTATCAGCAAATAATCGATAGATACATTTCCCAATATCGAGCCTATTGTCGATACACAATTTATATCTCGATATATTGAAATCTCTTCAAAAGCACTTCATAAATGCTCGGAATGGGGAAAAAAATCAAATATCACAATATATTTTTATCCAAATACCTCAATAGCAATATTGTGACAATATTGAATAGATGACTATTTGTACACATTGTCAGTTTTGATAAGTAGTTATCAGTAATGTGGATATAATGATTAACGAGGTGAAGGCAAGTATGAGAACAAGTAGGAGGGTCTGTGAAGTACTGTAATACTGCCTTTAAAATTAAGAAAAGACAACGCAATATAGAGATATCCAAAATCTAAGATGATATAGCCTCATATCATGATTAAATATCCAGCCCAAGTCAATATCACTTCAAACCTGAAGCACTGATCACACAACATGAATTAAGGGTACAAAAATCATCTATTAGGAGACATTTAACATGTCTCTTCTTGTACATCTGTGTTGCTCAGGATCCCAGGAAGTCTACAGACCCATGCATGTGCTTCTAATACATACATACACTGTGGCTTTTTACACATAATTGGAACAAACCCTTCTTTTAAACCAACATGAAGTCATAACAGAGCTCAGAGAATATGTTAAGTTGGAAAACATTTGCTGAGGAAGACCTTATGATATAATTTTAGATGCAGAACAGCCACTGAAACATGTATATGTGAGTGTGTTCGCTGTAAAGACACAGAGAAAGACAGAAAACAAAAGAAAGAGTCACTTTTACCCCCTTTGCAGGAACTCACAGAGGTATTTTCCGGACTGGATGCTCAAGGTGTCAAACAGCGTGAAGCATCAGCCTGCCATTACAGCTGATGGTCGATATTTATCGCCTGTTTGTTTTGAAGCAGCGCAGCTGAAATCCAAGACTGTAAACTCAACAGTTGCCGCCCAAACAAACACACACAGAGAGAGAGAGCGCAGACGACTGTTCCCACAAACACACTGTCGCTGAGGAGGCACCGCGGCAGCAGGTGAGTGATAGGTGAGTGTGCAGGTAACTCAAGCTGACGGGGGAGGAGCTCCACGGACACTTCACTGGGGGTGGCTCGGTGTGTGAGAGCGGTTGTCACTCAGGTCTTCACGCGGAGAGTTTGGATGCATGCTGGTGATGCAACCCACTCATGTGTTTCTTTACATGAAGCAACAACAAGCCATGCTGAGCAGCTTGAACTGTAGTGGGCTTTAATACTGGTGCTGGGAGGAAAGCAGTGGTTCCCTACCTGTGAGGCTTGTGATTCTTTAAAGGTCCAGTGTGTAAGATTTGGGCCCCATAAGCAGAAAGAGAATATAAAATGTATAAATGTGTATTTATTGATGTATAATCATTTTGCATCGCCATGCCCAGGAAGAGCACCAGGCTTTGAAGCCAACTCTGTAGTGGCCAAACCCTCTAATTACATCGTCACACGGTGCACTGGGCCCAAAAAGACTTTTTCCCATAAGCTTACATTATGAAAGAAGTGGCTGTAAAACAGTGGCTGACTCGTTTCACTGTCATGATTTGAGCCATTCGGTCCAAAAAAATCTAGAAAATCTAGAAGATTAAATTATTTTATTTCTATTCAATTTAGCCAAGTGCAAAACCGGATGTTAGCCAGCTCGGTCGGTGGGAGTCTCTAGTGTACACACTCTATATTTGGCTTTCCAAGAACCACCGTTATGACCAACGTTAATACGGTATCGTGTGCCTTCCATTCAGCTAACTGTTTCATGCTGTCTGCTGCTAACATTAGCAGATGTTCAGTGGCGTTGCATAAGTAGCCACTAGCAATCGTGCTAGTTTGAGTTTCGCTCAAAACTAATCGTGGCTGATGTATGCACGTGCGATGTGCAGGCCGAAACAATATGAGAGGAAAGATAAAACTATAATACAAAACATAAAACAGTTCTGGCTCCTCCAGGTTCCACTAGAGGGAGCTTGCGATACTCGTACCACAGTTATAGAAGTGAGTAAATAGTGATTAGTAATAGTGGTTTTATGCTGCGACTTCAGCACTAGATGCCTCTAAATCCTGCACAATCAATGTATAAAATGAAGGACTACAAATGGACCTGAGTTTTCCCTCTTAGACAGTTTAATTAGAAATGTGTCTGTTTTTTCTTCAGTATTTCACAAGGAAAAAGCTACATTTGGAAGAAGAAGTGCAAAATAAACATCTTGTGAACTTCTGATTTATCTTGGGACCATGAACCAGAGGTTAGGGACCACTGCTGTAAAGCATGAGTGCAGTGTTTAGTGTTTTTTGTGTGTGTTTTTTGTGTGTGTGAAAATGAAAATTGGGAAGCTAGAATCATATCGCAATATTATTATTTTTTTACTATATTGCGCAGCCCTTATAGCAATAAAAGATTTACGAATGCATTCTACAAGTTATATTATTATTATAGCGAGCTCCTCTGTCGTGGAATAATTACATTTCCACAGGCTTCACTTTCTGCAGCAAAGAGGTGATCTGGTCTGAACTAGTTGGATTCAACAGGGTGAATGAAAGAGGAGCAACAGTGTGGAACACTGCCCAGGTTTCAATGTCACCGGCTGCTAAGAATGACCACTCTTTGTCCAGCTGCAGTGCGCTGTCCCTGCAAAGAAAATCATTTAGATAATGCAGGTGCCCACTTCAGGGTATAATACCGCATGTGAGAAAACACTTGAAGAAAAAGGGAAAAAAATGAACCAGTCCTCATGATACCAGCATTGAGAGATAATTAAAAAGGGAAAACATACACTAAAGGTTTGAACACACACACACACACACATGCACACACCAGCTTGACCTACAGTCAGTAAAACGCACAGGTGTTTGCGCTCAGCTGTTGCTCAAGCACCAGTACTCTGAAATGTGATTTGTTATGAAACTGGTTACTTTGGCAACCTTGGTGTTTGGTTTGATCATTAACTTAAGCTTCAGTGGAGAGAAATAGCCTGTTTGAAGAATGTGGGTTAGGAAATAACTAATAAAAACTGCTCTGAGATCTTCACCTGAATGAATAAACAGGATAAAATATGTACAGTTAAAAGTTATAAAATATGAATTCTTGACCTTGAATACTTTTCTGTCAGGTAGCTACAACTTGTGGTGCAGCAAAACAGAGCGTAGCACAACTGGATGCATTGTGTAGATCACTAGGGACACTGGAAGGTTATTTTTTTCACACAGGAGTTATTGAATCAAGTCTAAACTCAAAGACATGGGAGAAGAAAATGTTCCCTTTTTTTGGTTAGTCACTAAAATCAGAGTCATCGCTCTCTTAATCAAAACAATTCTGCCCTCTACTGGAGAAAATATGAACAAATGTAAAACTTATTAAATGTAGCAAGTTTAATATAAATAATCAATAGTAACACAAATATATAGATTTTATCTTTGACACATGTAAAATATATATATATATATACACTAGAACATGAGGAAATATTAAAGAAAAGAAAACTGTTAATGTTTCAGTGGCACAGAGGTCTGACTGCACCCATGTGAAGTCCCTGAGAAATGCTGACAGCATTTTCTAAAGCTAAAACACACTTTAAAGAAATGTCCACACATTTTTACAAATGCAGTTATGAAAAACAACGATAATAAAAAACAGTCTTCACCTTACAAGTACTCCAATTGTCTTAAAGGGACAGTTCACCTCAAAATCCAACAGATTTTTCCTCTTAACTGTAGTGCTATTTATCCATCTAGATTGCTTTGGTGTGAGTTGCCGACTTTTGGAGATATGAGCCGTAGAGAAGAACTTGATGGCACTTGGCTTCTGGAGCTCAACGCGGCAAAAAATTACATTTGAACAACGAGCAGGATGCTAACCTGCTAAGCTGTGACATTAGCGAGCTTAGTAGGCTTAGTCAGCTATCTTCTTGTCGATGAGTAGATGTACCCTCCCTTCAACACGGTGATACCGAAAGAAAATAGTTCCTACATGAAACCGCTCACAACAAGGTGTGTGGATTACCTTGAGTAACCGGGTCATAATTTTCTGTAAACAGACTTTGCTGTGTAGTTTTTCAAATTAATTTTTTGGCACTTTGAGCACCACAAGCCATCTAGTTCCACAATATTCAAGAGAAGGCCGACATCATCAACTTGCAAACTCACACCAAAACAATCTACGTGAATAAATAGCACTACAGGAAAGAAGGAAAATCAGTTTCTATTTGTAACAAAGAAGTGCTGACGGGCTGTGAGTTCATCTATAACATACAATGTGACGATGAAGAGGAGGCGTCTTCATGAATACACACTGAAAGACACAAAGAAGAAAAAATACAAATCTGTTATTATCACACATTCAACTGTTCCTGAACAGAATTATAGTAAACGAAACACAAAAAGTGTTTCTAGTGTTTTTTCTAGTGTTCTAGTCTGGCCAATGACTGCACGTTTGTTTACGTTCAGATTGTTCTTCATCCGCATTGATTTAAAGATGTATTTCAGCCACCCGAATAAACAATATCCATCTTTTCAGAGGAAGGAACTGGATTATTGTCCGTGGATCTATCTTGGGAGGAAAATCTGAGTATGTGACGACATCGTACGAGGTATACAGTATCACTTGAATGAATGCCACCCGTATCAATAATTCAAACAAGTCCTAAAGGGAACCAGGGCTTATTTCATTCATGGACAAAAGCATGAACAAAAGGAAAGCTCAGTGCTGTCCGGCGTTTTTAAAACATATGTATGAGATGCTAATTATGTCGACATATCTTGTCAATCAAGATAAATGGAGCCTAAAATGTAGGCCAGTCTCTTTATGTGACAATGAAGTATGTTATCTGTGTTTGATACCAGATATTGTAATTTACGACCTGTCTGGCATTTATGCTGACATATGTATAAAAAAAAAGAAAAAGAAATAGATCTCACATGTCACATCAATAAAAGCTCTCTCATCTGTTGTGGCTGATGGTCTAATATAAAATGACTGAGATGAAAATCAGTGAGGGCAGAACTGACCTGGCCAGTCGGGCTAAAGTGCTGAGAGCCAGGACTCCATCGAGGCCGTAGACGACGAGCAAGACACAGCTGATGATTACGTCCGCCCTCATCACGTACGTCTGCCACACCAGGAAGTAGACCGTCAGCAGGATGGTCGTCCCCGTCACGATCAGGTTAGCCAGGATGTAGCCCTGGCTCTCTGTCAGGTTGCCCTTCACGCCTGCAGACAGCAGCCAGACACACAGATGGTGGGAGAGGGTTATAAGCCACTGCTGAAGTTAAGTTAAAGAGGTCATATTATGCTTTTGGGGTTTTTACCTTTTCTTTATTGTCTGTTTATTGTAGATTTTTTGTGCATGTAAAAGGTCTTCAAAGTCCACACCAAAGGAAGTTACTCTCTCCCACAGAAAACACTGCTCCTGCACTGCCTGAAACGCCTCTTCATCGACAGATTTCTTTATGCCTAAACAAACTAAATAAACAAACTCTCCTCGTTTTCATGACTGAATAAACAAATGACCTTAAAAGGAAAACACAGTTTCATACTGTTTTAATTTGTTTATATTTGGCGGACCCTGCCACCTTTCTAGCTTCAAACAGTGTTCTGTAATTTCCCCCTGAGAGCAGCTTGTTCAGTCAGTTAAATCTGAGTTTGAATTTCCTCTCCAAATCTACATAGTGGCCATTGAAATGAACAGGTGGAACATGAATGTTTACATATGTATTGACACAGCTGCCTCAAATATTCTGATAAGCTCTAGATAATGGATGTTAAGCAATAATGACAAATAATGCAACCAAGCATACATGAATTGTGTTGCAGAAACTGACATGGTCCTTGTGTTTAGTATAAGATAACATATCAGAGGCACAGATATCTAAAATGGCAGCATGATCACAAGGAAGGCGTACTTGGAGGTCAGTCATGGTTCAATACGTGACTCTGTTTTCTCTCACCACAGAAGAAAAGGAGGACGTCCAGAGCAGCCAGGAGGAACAGCAGACTGACATCACAGATCAGGTCATCTTCAGGATAAGACAGCACCAAGCCTGACACACACACACACAGGCACATTCACAGACAAATTCACTGATCTCTGCAGGTACATCAACAAAACAGCTGGGACTGTGTGAGCTCACTCTTTCTGATGATCAAGCCCAGAGTGAAGAGGAAATAGAAGACAAAGTAGAGTGATGTCAGGTTCAGCAGGAGCTGGAAAGTGGCAGACGACAGCTGAGTGCGGGGTTAAGGTTTGATCATTCAGCATCACACTGTCAGTGACACACAGAGAGGGACGTCAAGGCTTCACTTCAGACGAGTGGGGTGAAATATAAAGGATACTACACCGACTGGTCTTCCTGCAGGGAGAGAGACAGAAACTTTAGTTAGCCTCGTTCATTTTGTCAACACAGCAAAATAAAGTACTAGTATTCATGCCAGTTATCTTTAAAGTTGCTCTAAGTAATGTTATTTTTGACATGATCGCTTTTTTTGCGGTTTAATGGAAAAGCGTGCCTACTGCAACCATAGCAACGCGTCCACCTACCTGCTCCGTACGTCGCCATTTTGATCTTTTCCTGCTTCTTCACCTCTGATCACAGAGAGGACGTCTCCGCCTGCTGGCCGGGAGATGAACTACAATCAGAGGGCGCAGGCAAATAATGGGAGAACAGATAAATATTTAATACATGAATAATTGACTGATATTAAACTCTACGGCTCTCGTGAGGGCTTTATAAACACTTTCTAAACGCTATATGTGAACAGGGAGCAAACAGATATGACCATGAAACTTTCCCCAGTTGATTACCTATTAAGACCAATATTTTTTGTATTAAAAGATTTGTAAAATGTTATGGTAAAGTGTGCACATGAGACATTAGCTAATTAAGAATACTGTATATTTTCAGAACATAAATCTGAACATTGGATAAAGCCAGGTTCAAAGCTTTTTGGATATTTTGCTCTTTTATAATATAACTTTAAGAAAATACTGTCAATAGCCATTCAATCAAATCAATTTTTGCCATGATTTTAGGAAATAAACTGCTGTATATATCAGGTTATATAAACTTCAAAATGTATACAAAAGTCCCCTGACTTAGAGGATGAGAAAACAAATCATTTTGAGAAATGGTATTTAAAGATATATATTGTAAAATCCCATATATTCTTTGACAAAAAATGTTGAATAGAGTAAAAATTGTATCTTATACAAGCCTCCCCAGTTGATTATTTTTTATCATTTTGCATATGTTCTGATATTTATCTTTAACTATTAAAAATGGGACTTATTATGCCAATTTGCATTAATTAATTGAAGAACTAAGTGTGTATTTTGGACATTTCCTTTGCACTCTTCTAAAAGAAGACATGTTATGGAAGCAAACAGTCCAAAGTCTGAAAAGTGATCAGTGCAAAATATATGAGAGGCCATTCAGGGCGTAATTTGTTTTCAGGCATAGTGTTTCCCATTAAACATGAAAATGACTCAACAGTCTGTTAATGGCTGACAGAACACTGCATTTCTTCCTTGTTGCCTAATCTACTCAACAGGTTTCCCTTTTTTGCTCTAATACTGCCATCTAGCGGGAACATTGGTGAACATGCCACTAACTAACCTTAAACGAGATACATTAGGCTGTGCTCACCTAATGCCTGTAGTTAACTTAATCATGATGATGCACTGTTTATCCAATTCATTTTCTCTATCAATGTCAATCATTTTTAAATCTGTTGTCTTGTTTCGTTAATAGTCCTAACACTAGGTGTCACTATACACATTCACATGTTGCAATGCAATGAATAAAGAGGAGTGAGAAGCAAGTGTGGATAAGAAAATTAGGGTTTTTTTCATGGTTTCCATCATCTCCTATTTTCTGGGGTTTAAAGAGCTGTTACACATTAAGCTGCTAAATTAAGACAGGCGGAGCATGGCCTCTATGTCATGGAGGGATTTTGAAATACTCTCATCTCAATGAAAACAGCTGAGTTAGCAGCAGGATATGGCCATGAAATCTTGATGAGTGGACACGGTGGCTCACGTCCTCCCTTCACTTTCTCAGGGATACATGCAAATCTCATTTCAGCGACTGATATGAAGGGGTGAAATTTGTCAGTGGCTAGTAGAGGAGAGAATCACATATTGAAAGACAACATTTAATGCACATTGCATATGTGAACATTAAAAAGCTATTGACTCTGACCCAACCATTTAGGTGTTCAGTTTATCAGCGAGGGATCAGTTATTTAAGCTGTTTATTATGATTTAATTTATTATTTAACTCATAATTCCTCAAATGTGTTTCCTGTAAGGTGATACATTGTGATGTATATTATATTATATTATATTATATTATATTATATTATATTATATTATATTATATTATATGTACTGTATATGTGTCTTGATTCAAGGTCCCTCTTTGGCCACGATCAGGAAAAGCGTTAATGCATCAAGTTTTGCTGTGTTAACCTGTAAAAATATTGCGTCTTAGCGCAGCCACGCAACTCTGCCTGTTATCATGGTTGTTAATTAGTCAAAACACAAAATCTCTAACGCAAATTATGTTGATGTTTGTGTGTTTTTTAAAAAATTCTTTCAACTTCACACAAAAAGTCAAGACAATCGATCAATGTAGCTCTAGACAATGAATGATGATTGCAGCATGGATCCCATGGTCAGTGAATGGTGCTATACTACATTACAGTAATGAGGTGGAGGCTAATAAGCTCCATTTAGTTTAGAAATGTTGACATATCAGGACACAATTTGTCGTGTCGCTTAAAGCATATAAAGCGGTAATAGGAAACTTTTCAACTTTCCACCCTCCTGGCGTTTCCCTGTGGTATAATCGTTTCTCCAGGAAGAATCCAGCCCTGTGGCACTTAGGATAGGAAAAATATGTGTGTAGAGCATGCCCACCAGAGACTTCTGCCAGCTGAGCAGTACAACTTCTAGTTTAGTCCTCTGCTACAAACTTAAATGTGGATAAAATGATTTATTTGTTTGGCTCTTGTAGACTCTCCAAGTTTTATCAGACTGAATGGCTCAAATTCTGATAGCGGGGGTGTTGACGCTCAAAATATGTATCCACCAATTTACAGCCACTTCTTTCACAATGGATAACCTTTCCCTCTACCTTTACTCTACCTCTCTGAATTTAATATTAAACCTTGTGGGGACCCGCTTCTTGTCCAAAACAGGAGACGAGTCCTCCTAATGTGACTTTGCTGACTGGGTTTAAATCCACATAACATGCAAGATAAGAACAATTGGGCTACACGCTCACACACACACACACACACACACACACACGCACTTACAGAGCGAGCTACATGAGATAAGAAATATAGAATACCAAAATTAACTGCTTTAGCCTAGCCAGCTGTTTCATTGTCCCCTGCAGCCTCTATCTGTTTCTCTTTCTTGCTTGTCCTCTGAAACAATCTGCATAGTGTGGCTGGAAGAACGGAGGCGTTGTTTGGGTTGAATGGAGGAAAAGCAGAGGGGTGGAGGGGTGGAGAGGGAGATGCTCCAGCTGTGGGGGAACAAGACAACACAACAGCATCTCACATGTGGGCGAGGGGGGGGTGTGGGCGTCAAGGCTGCGGGGGCTGCACACAGTGGCATTGTTATAAGGGGGGGATGCAGCTGATAAGGTTTAGAGAAATGGATCATTCCCTCAAATCCTCCCCTCGGGAAGCCTTGACACAAAACACTCCTGTTACTGTATGGTTGTTTAAGCTGGAGGAATTCAAAAAGGCCCCACAGAGATCTTTTAAACCACTTAAATATATTGTAGATCAAAGTTTCACAAATGTTTTTACGCTGCAAGATCAGGGAGTGAGAAAATATTTGTTTTGAGGACCATGAATCAGGCGAAAACTGAACATGACAGCACACAGTGACATTAGATCGAATGTGTTGGAGTGCGTTTTCCCTTAGGTTTGACCAAACTGTTTATCCTGCCCTCTTTTCATAAGGCGTATTTATTTTCATAATTTCTATCCTCTAGCTCTATCTTTATAGCCTCTATTAGGAAAAGTATATACGAAAGCATAAGAGATAGAAAGTAGAAACCTCAGGAAGAGTAAAAAAAGAAAGGGAAACCACTTCCAGGCACGAAAAGCAGGCAATAGGTGTCAAAAAGATCGCTCCAAAACAGGCAATGAGTCTGTTTGAATTTGTACATACAACATTTTAGAGCAGGATAATAAGCACATTTTTCCTGTTAAAATGTTCAGGAAAATTATTGTTGCCTCAAATATTAAGCTGTATGTCCCATACAGTGTTGTAAAAAGTACCCAAAAGTCATAATTGAGTAAAAGTAAAGATATTGTGTGTTACTGTGGTAAAAGTGAAAGTCACTAGTCATGACTAGTACTTGTCTAAAGTATCTGATATTGTAGATACTATTATTGTCTGACAGTAAATGCACTTAAGTTAGCAAAAGAACAACTAAAAGTAAATTGTTTATATTCTTACACATATGCATGCTGTCAACTATGGGTCGAGCAATAATCAGATCAGATATAAGTTAAGTTTTTTCTAATTTTTTCATTTTTCTGAATCAGAGTTTTTTTTTTTCCATGTGATTGATGTTGAAATAAATGTCAAAACGTGCTGCGTTGGCTCTGATGCAGCATGCAATGTAAATGTCTGCAAAGTAACTAGTAACTAAAGTTATCAAATAAATGTTGTGAAGTAAAAAGTACAATATTTGCCTCCAAAATGTAGAGATGAAATATAAAGTAGCAGAAGTACGCTACCGGAGTAAAGTGAAAGAAGGTACAGTATTTGAGTAAATGTAATCACTTACTGGCCTGATACAACACATGAGTAGATTACAGATTAATTTCTTTTTCAATTAATGTCAAAAAGTTGTTTAAAAAGGCCCCTCACAACTTGCCAGAGCCAAAAATGATGCCTAAAAAGTTCTTGATGTGTCCATCCAATAGTCCATAACACAAATAAATTGGATTTACTAACATAGATGACAATGAAAAGCAGGAAATGATCATTCTCGAGAAGCTGAAACCAGTAAAGTTTTGGCATTTCTGCTTGAAAAATGCCTCGATTGATGAATCGATCATCGAAGCAGTGGCCGGTGAATTTTCTTTCCGCAACTAATCAATCGACTAATTGTCGCAGCAGCCCCTTTGTGAAGTAAAGCGTATTGTTAAGAAATGAAATGAAAGATAAGGTGAGTGCAAACCACCTCTTGAGAACAGACGCACGCATCTTTGCGGTCACTTTTCTTTGTTGCGGGGACATTTGCAGCAGCCTGGCGCACATCCCTCACCTGCCTCAGCTCCTCTCCTCCGACTCTGAGCTGCTGCACACATCCTGTCTGAGAGGGAGAGGCGAAGGAGGAAGAGAGCCAACAGAAGCGACCTGGGAGTCAAGTTTAGCCAACTTTTACGCACAGAGACTTGCATTTTCCCAACGATATCCAGTTTTTACGCACGATGATGGTATTTGCTGCTAAAGTGAGGAAACGCTTATTATGAAGCTCGTTTCAGCCGAAGTGAAAATGCGCCTGAAGAGAAGTTATTTGTTGGTCTTGGATGGATTTTTATTGGCACCTTAATTAAAAAAAAGTTTTAAAGTTATAGCCTTTACTGCGGCGTCATCGGAGGCGTTTGGCTGAGGGACGTCAATCCAGTGCCAAGTTGTTGAACAGGGGGAAGAAGTTCTCCGCGTGAAGCTTTGGATGAACTGAAAACAAGAAAAACGAAGAAGTTCATCTGGTTTCCGTGATGTCCATGTGAAGGTTTCCCCGATCCGAATTGATTTCGTTCGGACGAGGGGAGACTTTAATGGATTTTTTATGTGGGACCCGCTAGGATGGACGTGGTAGATGAAACAGAAGCGTTACAGAGATTTTTTGAAGGTAAGAATCCATCATTATCATCTATAACATGAGTCTGCGTATTAATAGAGTTCAGTATTATAATCCAATGTAAGAAAATGTGATTTTTGTTAAATTTACAACCATTTTTGACTTCTAAATAATTGTTTCACTGAAAAAAAGTAAAAACAAAATGTGTTTATATCTTCTGTCAGTTCTAGTTTGAACTTGTATTGAGTGCACAGTCTGGTTTAAACTATTATAATGCACCGCACATGACAGGTGGTTAACAACAGTGATATATGCAAGTGATCTTATAGGTGAAGTTTTCCCAAACACCAAAGTCTGTTTTCCTCCCGTCTTAAAAAACTTCAAAATGCAAGAAGACAGGAGGGTTAACTGGTGCGGGGAGCAAAAGTGCTGCTGATGGGGAACAGATCAAGTTAAACGGGGAATCCTGAGGAGAAGAAAAAAACGAGGTGGAGGAGGGTGGGGTTGAGGGTTAGATGGGTGTAGGAATTCAAGTCAAGATAAATGGTGTGTTTTGCAAGGACACTGTGGCACAATGTGTGCGTTAGAGACAGACATGAGCAATGTGATTGTAACCAGGGTTATTGATGATCATCAGATCATGTGAACACACATGTATAGAACCAAAGTCAGTTTAGAAAAGTGGCAATTTAACAGCTTGATAAAGATGTGACTTTAAATCTTTTTCCTCACATATACAAAGAGTTTGATGTTTTCTCTCATGCTGCCTCCTTGATTTACCAAACATTTTAGTACGTCTCAGTCGACTTTATCACTGTCACAATTTAAGAATCCATCATGTCCCTGTAGTAAATTGAATTTATCACAAACAAGGCCGTCACGTTTAGCCACATTTGTCTGAAGAATTTCTCACTACGCTTTGTGATTTCCACTTTGCCACAGATCTGTGTCTCTCTAATAGTTTTTCCTCAAAGAAACTTAAAGTCAAACGTTCGGAGAAGTCAAGTGCACATAATAACATATTCTGTGGTTTTATGTATAATAAGTTGTCTGCAGAGAGACTTAACACTTGATTATAGTATACACAGAGTGTTGACTTGAATATACACAACCATCCATGACTGTCAGAGGTTCCTCTCCATCCTGACAGGAATTTAGTGTGTTTACATTCTTGCTTTGGGAGTTAGAGAGATGTTCTCTCTTTGGCTTTATTTCAGCCACTTTTGCTTGGACTAAAATGTCAACCTGTCCATGAGAAGTATAGAGTAGGTGCCGCCTCAGATGCTTATTTCCCTATTTTACTTTCTCTTTCTCTGGTGGTATCATTATTTCTCTCTCAGATCGTGGATTCAGGCCTTCAGGCATCAATCTTGAATTTGAATTGGTGACAAAAAGTATCATCAACAAGTTTTTAATTTGATTTATTATATAATAAATCATCTTTCTCTTAATCCTACCTGAAAGAGAAAGACACTCACACTGAGCACTTTAATGGATTTCGGCTCTGATAAACTGTGTTTTAATCGGATTAGTGATATATGTATACATTCACACTAATGCACAGTGTGCATTCCTGGCATAGCCTCGGTGGCTGTTAAAACACAATGAGGTGAGACTGGTGTTTCTCCTGGAGCATTCGGCTCCTGCTCTCTCTGACTCCATTAGAGTGACAGTGAGCAGACGGGGTGAGGAGGTGAGATACTGCAGACTCAGGGTGGAGAGGGACCGGCCTGTTGAGAGAAACCCAGCTAAACCACCAACCCCCTCAAAACTTGACCTTCTCCTCCTCTGTGACTCACTTAGACAACAAACAGCCACTCACAGAGCCGTGTTCGCACATTTATTGCTGTTGTGTGACTCCAAGTAATGCCCCCTCCTGGGTCAACCAAACACTTGATTAAATGGTAATCCACAGTTTCTGTGTTAGACTTTCAGGATGTCCTGAGTACAAAACGTATTGAGATTGAGACGTTCACGTGCAATGCTTTGGAGATAAGAGAAATGGTCATGCAGAGAAATTGTTTTTGCCACTGCCGAGAACGAGGATCCAGCAGACGACTGCATATAAAAACTAGAATAAGAGTACAGCTACGGTAGCAGCTTTGTAAGGCTGTGCACAGCCGCACTTCGAGCCGAATACTGACGTAAGAAATAAGGCTGCAACTGAGTTATTTTCACTTTCAGTTAAACTGCCAGCAATTTCCTTCAGTTAATTGTTTAGTCTTTTAAATATCCAAAAAGAGTGAAAAATGTCCATCATAGTTTCCTTAAGTGACAGCTTCAAACGTCTAGTTTTGTCCAACCAAGAATCCAAAACTCAAAGAGACACATTTTACAGCCCCAGAGGACAATGAAACCAGCACATCCTCACAACTGAGGAGCTGGAAGGGATGTATTGTATTGTTGGCAATTTTGCTTCATAACTTTTCTACAAAAAACTATAAATAAAATAGTTGTAGATACATTTCCTGTAGATTGATAACTTAATTATTCAGCAGTAGTCAGAATGTTAACATGCTTACAATGACTGGGGCCTCTTTTAAAAAACTATATGAAAACTATATATATAATCAATTTTGGATTATTACTTTAATAAGTTTACATGGTTGTAGTGCTCAAAAAACAAATCCGTTTTCTCATACTGTCCAGTGCTGCAGCTCTGTAATCCCCTCTGTCTGAAACGCTTTATTGTAGCTCCTTTCTCTTTAAGGCCCGCCTCCTGAATACCCAGTCTCCTCTGATTGGCCAGCTCACACATGCCTGAGCCGGCATCGCTCACCGTGTCTCCAGTTGGCTCTTTTGTGTTTTGAGCTTCTAGTTAGCTTCACTTCTACTGTAAATATAGGCATAAATTATGCAAATGTACGACACAGTGATAGAGTTTAATGTCAAGAAGTCACAGATCAAGAACAGTGTTTTCTGTGGGAAAGAGGAGATCCTGTTGGTGCAGACTTTGACCTTTTCAACTTTCAAGACCTTTTACATACACAAGAACATAAAGATCACACTGAAAGAACGGGGAAAAACATAATAGGTATTCTTTAGGTATGACTTATGCAGAAAAACATGTACAAGCAGTTATGAAATGGAAATTATCTTTTCTCTAAGCGACTTGATGCAAGTGATTTTTCTGCTGGCTATGTACATTAGGGGTATTGCAGTTTGGGACGTATACTGTATGTGTTCAAGCCTTTTGTGAACTTGAGCATGAGTTTTATGAACAATGTTCAGCGGTGACACACTCCAAAGACACACGCTGTGAGTTTGGATAAAATGTGTTGTCTGGCTTCAATCTCCTCCACCACTGCCATGATCTTGTCCTCCAAAACATGTGATTTTCTCTTTTGGTCCATGACTTTTCTGACTGAACCCTCGTTTGTGCTAAGGGGAAATATACCTTTATCATGGCAGACTTTGACTTGACAGGGTAGAAAAAGCACAAGTAGAAATTATATCATTAATAACGGCTAAATTACACTTAATAAATGGAGCCATTGTTAACTTTATTGACCACACCTGTGCTTTTCCAAGCCAAAAATTCTGCTGTGTAAAAGGTCTAATGCCATCAATTAAAGTTGAAATAAAATTTATTCATTCACATTTTCACCTTAACCATCTTAGTCTGGTGATGAATTTGTTCTTAGTCATTTTGCCTCATTGCTCGGGTAACTATATCAAAATTCCCATTAAATCCCGCTGTACTCCCACAGCAGTTGTGAATCATGGACGCGGAGGCCGTCGTCCATCTTGGAAAACCTGTGTGAAGCAAGTTTGGATGGTTCTTCTGATTTATAGGTTTAGCGGTGAACTGCAGTGAGAGGAATGTATTGTTTTTGGGCAGCGAGGCTTACACCGCTTACAGAGTAGGTTTTATTTTTCATTGTTGGCTCATTCACATCAATAATGACTGCCAACTGAGTAATCCTCATCCAGGGAGTGTTTATGTGTGCTTGAACTGGACTTCATGAGATTGATTTACTTGTTTCGGTTCATGTTTGTGTGCGTGTAACACCTTAAAGAGAGATGTTCTGTATAAAAAGTTGAGAATAGCTTTGTCTGGTTAAAAACGCTTTTTCTTCTTCTCTCTACTTCCTCATGTTGCTTGATTCTTATTTCTGTTCTTCATTTTGCCTCTTTTTCCTCTGTACCTTCTTCTTTTTCCTCCTCAGCATCTTCTTCATCTCCACTCATTGTCTCTCTTTCAGCGTCTGTAAGTGTCTAGCCTCGAATTCAATCTCTCATTCGGAGTGTCTGGTTTTTTCTCCGACCTCTCTCCGTGTCCCGGTCCCAGCCCTGTCACTCCTGTAATCTCCTGAGCCAGGTCCGCCGGTGCGACCAGTGCTTGTGTGCGACAAGGGCTGTGTGTGGTAGCCTGGTACAGCCCTTTCTCATGACTGGGAAATAATCCTCATTATAACACTCTGAAGCCTTTCTCACACACACACTCACTGAAAAATGCACGCGCACACATACACACACACACACACACATCTGTTACCCTGATCTGCGTCTCTCAGGTCTGCAGAAGAAAAGTCTTTCAGCCCCGAGTAGGGAAACATGTGAAAAATAGAGGGGAATTGTTCTTCTCATCTTCTGTTTCAGGTGCTTTCATCTCAAGGACGTCAACATGCTTTGGCTACGCGCAGGTACTCTGCCGCTCTGTCCGCTCCGCTTCTCTTTAGATGTGATTTATCAGTCCCTACCTGATGAGGGGCTTTCTATTCGTATTCACCTCTTGATCAATGTCTGTGTCGTAGTGATGCTATTCACTCTTTTACCAATAACCGAAGATCTGTTACTCTCAGGCTACATGTCTAGAGTAGATCTGACACGTTTCCTTTCATTTACTGCTTGTGTCCGTTTGTGTAAGTGTGTGATATTGTTTGCTGTAGGCGCAAACCCTGTGCAGCATCTTGTAGAACAGCTAAGAGATTGTTTGCTCGTGTACATTGATTATGGTGACATTACTTAGATCCGTCAGGTTGTTTTAATTGATTTCTGAGTCAGGGTGAACAGAGAACATCATTTAAATCAGACTTATTTGGAACTGATCTCCAAAAGTGCATCCAAATATAGAATGGCATGTTTTGATACTTTGATTAAACTGAAATCAGTTTTAAAGTTTGTTTTTATCGTTCGTTCAGAGTGTAAACTGTTGTTATATTTCTTAGAAAGTGTATTCACAGTCTGTACAATGTGTGTATATGTCGTGGGTGTACAGTCGTGTTCACTGAAGTCTAAGTGTTTGATAATCAGACGGACTTTGTTCCTCCTCTCAAAGTGTTTAATAATTAACACACAGTTGTGAGTTCCGACAAAGCATGGGAAAAATCTGTTTAAAATCAGCGTTTTACAGGCTTTTATGTTCTGTCAGACATGTTTTCTTGACTCTCAGCGGCCTTAATAATAGTTTATACTACTCCAAAAAGAAGAAAATTACATTACATGCTATCATTTTTAAAAGAAAGTGTAAAGGAAAGGAAAAGCTGTGCATTTGATTGACTGATATAAATCAAACCATGTGTAATTGGCACTCACACACTCGGTCCTCTGTTTGTGTTCATTTTAGATTATTACTCCGCTGACAACCCAGGCATTGAAATGGTGGCATAACACATACACATGCACAAACAAACAATCACACAGACACATGCACGCGTATGCTTACACACACACGCACACACACACACTCCTCTCTCAGCCGCTAATCTCTCAAAAGGCCAGTCTGTATCGAAGTTGGCCTGACAATCATTTCACTGTTCCTTGTTAGACACAGCTGGACAGAGAAACACACAGAGGGCAGAGAAACTTACACATCCAGTTCACAGCGATTTAAACTTTTAAGTGATTTTAAAGTTACTTCTTTTTTTCCTATTTTATCCACACAATAATAGCCTTTAATGGCAGTGTAACCTATAACTTTCCTTTAACTGTTGAGGCAAAGACTGTTGTTTGTAGATTGTTACAAAGTTGGTGAAAGTTCCAGAAAAGAGGCAACAAACGTGTTGTATTTGTTCTTAGTGAACATGTTCATCAGCTGCTAAGTTATGAGAGACGTAGAGCAAATGTAACGCAAACAGGGTGTCTCGTTGGGGTCGTAGTGCTTGAGTCTCTGGCAACAATATTAATGCCTCGGCTATGTACAGTAGAGTACCTAATTATGGTTTGTGTAGCAGTTTATTTGGATGATTTACATCTGAAACATTTATTTTATTAAGTGCTAACTAATTAAAGATGCTATAACCAATATTTTTGCTATGACAATGTATAAAATGACAATGTGCAGGGGGTCACTCGGAGTGATAAAGCTTAATGAACCAATTTTCCGAAACTGATGAAAAAAATCTGCTACACCGGCTCTGACGTAGCGTCTGTATAGTCACCGCTCTGAGGTCTCACTCAACGTACTGGCCACAACACTACCTGATTAGTTAAACATCACAAGTAATAGCCTAGCAATGCTAAATAATCTGAAATTACAAAGAAACTCGTACTAAAGTCATCAAATAAATGTAGTGGAGTAGTATGAAGTAGCAGAAAATGGGATTACTCAAGGAAAGTATCATAAAAGCATAGCATTGATGCCAAAATTTTAATTTTCACCTCTAATATCGCTTACAAATATTGGCGATCCAATGGGTATCCACATTGTCCTGAAACCAAAGAAGCCACAGAGAATTCAAACCTTATTCTACTTTACAGAGCTTTATTGTGAGTTTCAGCTCATTGTTCAGTTGTCCGCACAACTTCAGCGTAAACCTTACTGTTCTGGTTCACTCTAACCGCTCTCACAGTGTCGCTCTTGGCCGCAGCACACAGCTTTTTTCTTCCTTCATTCAGCACTTCTTCAACAGCAGACAGACAGTTAGCAACTAGCTGGTGAGTATTTTAGAGCATATAGCAACTGAAGAGTCAGGAGCAGGTGGAGACCAAAATCATATATTAGTATGTGTGTTACATAATACTTATAATAATGCTGCTCAGTAACTGCTGGATGTGCAAATAAGATACTTTTTGCTAACAAGTCAGTATCGTGTCCTCAACTTGTTTTCCGCTGCCCCAAGTGGCCAACAATGTTATTGCAGGTTCATGTAATTTAAGTGATTGCTTTAAATGTTTCCTGTAGTGTACTCATGTTAGTGTATTTATTTGCCAACAATCATAAGTCACACATTTGGCACTCTATTTTAAGCTTTTATTTAATGTACAGTGCCCAGTTAAAAGGTAAAAAACAGCTTTACCTAAAGAAATATTGAATGGAAACAATCAGGTCTTGGGAGCGGACTTGATTTCGATGCAGGTCTTGAGTTTTTGCCACTCTGTGCCTTTAACTTCTTACACAATATGTCTTGATTACAGCCCTGTCTCACACTCTCTCCTCAGTTTTCCTTGTAGGTTTTTTCGATTTCCATTTCCATTCCATCCTTGGACATCAAACTTGTGTTCTGCCTTTCTTGCCCCCGCTCTCCTCACCCTCCATCTATCCACCCTCCCCTCTCCGCCCATCTCTATTTTTCGTTATCAGGCCTGCCAGCTTAAATTTACTGCCTCTTTGGGTGGGGTGCACATCTGGATCTTATTTTACGGGGAACCATCCTGCTTCTCTCCCCGTGCACTGGCACGTATTAAGAGACATCAACCATCTGTTTCTATCCAGCGAAGAGCGCCAGTCAGTGTAAACATGCTAGTTTTCTCAAGAAACATGGAAACATGAGGATGTTTTATGTCAACAAACAGAATGTGGGTTGTTCTTGATTTGATTGTTTGTAGACAAGTGGTTTGAGTTGAAAGTTTAAAGATGCTTATATGTCAGCTCTGCATTTGGATGGGACAAAGCAATGTGCCAAGGCAGCGGAGAGAAACTGTGATAACTGTGACAATGATACTTATTAGTGACGTTTCTGTCGGGTTCCTGATGAAGGCTAAAGCGTTAGTGGACGCACAAAAAGAGGGAAAAGGAGATTTTTTTTCCAATACTAACACAAAAATTCCTCACATTCCCAACTGAGTAGCTGCTTAATCTATTGGAGAGAGTGTGTGTGTGTGAGAAGGAGAGAGAAAAAAATAAAAGGAGTAAGTCCGTGGTTGCCTGCCCACCCACTGTATACCAGGTCCTTACGCTCTGCCTCACCCCCTCCCCATCCTGCTCCCCCTCTCTTCTCTCACACCCAGCATCGGCACATTGGGACAAATAGTGACAGCATTAATGAAAATAAATCACTCTGGGTCATTTAACAGCTGAGCAAGTTGCTTGTGTACTATATATGTGAAGTGATGTAACTTTTCTAAATATACGCATAAGAAAGTGCTTGGTCTACATGTTGGTGTTTTAAAGATTAAGTGGGGTCATGTGTTTGGGATTTGTGAGGCTTTTGGCTATCAAAGGAGGAAAGTGACCCTTGGGGTGAAGTAAGGCGAGCTTTAGGGAATTATAAAATTACTTATGCTATAGCATTATGTAAAACTATTTTAAATCATGCCTCACACAATGAGAAGAAGCAAACTTATTTGATTAAGGTCAGCCATTGATGCAGGAAGGCGGCTTGCTGAGCACCGCCTAAAAAAAACTTGCACAATCCACTTGCACAGTGTAGTGTGACGTATATCCGCTTTACAAACTGAACGTCATTTTGCTTCTGGTGCCAACTCTACAGTATACTTAGCTTTTTCATCTGCAACTTACTATAAGTGCTTCACTTTTCACAGCTCCCCCTGTATAAATTGTTGATAGTTAACTTTTGATCATTTTTATAATCACGTAGGTGCTTTTAACTAGCGAGGTTAGCCTGTCAGCAGACATACAGAAGCTGGCCGCTAAAACGAAGAAAGACTTTCGTAGTTTAAATATAGCAGGACACATCAAATTTAAATCTCTTTTAAAGCTTTACTGCTCACTTGCAAAAAAGACAGTGTACGTCAGTCACTAACATTTTTGGCAGCTCTTCCAAGCACAGAGTGTAAAAAAGAGCCATATCAACCCAACGTTAGCGCGAGGCTCGCTAACGTCGCTAACGGTTATCCATATATCTATATCTACACACGACAATGAACAGCAAGCTATCAACAATATATACAAAGCGAACTGTAAAAGTTGAAGTATTTTAACTAAGCTACGGAAGAAAAAGCACTGAGATAACTATATTGATTGATAAAAAATAAAAAGCTCATCCACAAGATATAAACACTTTCTTTCTTAAACTCAGCGTATAACATTTTCAGACTTTACAAGAAGGTCCAAATAATCAAGAAATTGTCATAGAAAGCATTTCATGAGGTTGATTAAGTTCATCCTAACTCAACAACTCACTAAACTGAACGATTTTATGAGGGAGTCTGGGGGATTTCTGCTGTTATTGACTGTTTGGTACACTGGTGTTCACATTTGCGTTTTGAAATTGTTATAAATTGTTGTTAATAGCTGTTGGTAAGAGTTATCTTTCAAATTAATGAAGAAATCATGAATGTCGCACAGCATTTACAATGATGTCATTATATAAACTGACCAATCAGATGATGTAGTCAGTTTACATTAACTCTGATTTAGGTATTTACTGGATGTGTTCCAGTCTATATGTGTAAGCAGTGGGAGGCTGAATCATCAGCATGTGATCTGTAATGATGACTACTAACACATATTTAGACTGTTGGTCACTCTTGTAATATTAATCTTTAAATCCACAGAAAAGCGAATCAGAGCTCTTTTTACATGATCTCGATTGCATGTTTGACAAAATATTGTGAAATTGGCTGATACAGTCTGTAATCGAGTTCTTTGAAATACACAGAAAAAGCTATGAATGATAAAAGAGACCTTTATATGTCATTAGATAAATCTCCTGAGAAAGTGTTACAACATAAGCTTTGGCTGTCATGGCAGCGTGTGTGTGTGTGTGTGTGTGTGTGTGTGTGTGTGTGTGTATGTGTAGAGTTGCTGAAAGATCCCTGTTGCTAATTCCCAGATGCTCTCCATCTCCCCTCTGTGTTCGCAACCCTCCCTTCACCACAGGTCATGATATTACCAGCTCTCTGGAGCCAGCCAACATCGACACCAGTATCCTGGAAGAGTACATCAGCAAGGAGGACGATAGCACTGACATGTCAGTAGGGACTCCAAACCGACCCGGCGACGTCAAAACAACACGCACCAACCGAATCAGATCATGTTGTTACAAAGGAATTTGTTTCTGATAAGGCTAATCCCTTTTTTTTTTCCTTCCTCTTTCACCCAGCTGTTTCTCAGAGGTCCACAGCGCCCCAAATTACTCATCTCCCCAGGCAGGAGTGTCCTCCGCTGGGGGGTTGGTGTGTGGTGTGAGTCCCCCTATTCCACTGCGCCAAGGAGCCCCTCTACCTGGGCAACCTAACTGTCAGAACGCCTACCCCCCAGGTCCATCCCTGGGCCTCCGACACAGCTACTCCTGCCTGGGTCAGCAGCAGCAACACCAGCAGCAGCAACAGCAGCAGCAGCAGCAACAGCAGGCTCACATCAAGCCTGAGCACAGGGGCCACTACGCTCCGGGGTGAGCACAACACCTCAGGGGGGAGATGGATGGAGGAATTATAGCATGAGTTGGTTACTCAGGAATGTTCAAGAAATGCTTACATTTTTAACGTGAACGCAGGGAGAAGTTGCAGCAGATGACCCAGTATTTTGTCTTAAAGCATGCAGCGAAACCAGACACACACCCTACTACAGGTCATTCATGCAATCAATACTTGATTAAGCTTCATTTGTACAAATAAAGCACCAGCTCCTCAAGAGGGGGAGGGAGGCTGATAACAGACAGAGAGAGAGAGTCAAATTACATCCTGACGCACACAATCTTGTGTAAAGAGCGCTTACTCTGATCCCAGTTTCTCCCTTTAATATAATGGCAGTTCAGAAAATAAGAATATACCAGGAAGGGCTTGCCAACTTCAAGCATGGTAGTTTTTTTTAAGAATTAAGGTATTTCAATCCTTAAAAAGTCATATGTGGCTGTTTTTGTGAATGTAACATCTACCACCGTCTGTTTTTAGGACACTACCTGAGTCCCCCCCAGACTCCAGCTCAGAGCCGTACTCTCCTCAGCAGGTGAATGGTAAGTAACATGTCGTTTTTTCCTTTCCCTCCAAAAAAAGATTGTGACAGAGAGACCACACAACAGACAGAAATGGTACTTTTTATTCTGTAAACTGAATCAAAGGAAGCCAGTGAAGTATCCAAGGTGTATGTGGGTCACAGCCACCTCTCTGCTTAAGTCGATATCTGTTACTCATCACTTTATTGTTTTTGAGCATGAAGACAGAAGGGAAATCCAGTTCATGTGCAAACCAATCAATATGTGTCCGTCATTTGTTAATCAACAGTTTACATGAATTGATTTTAGTGACAAAATGTAATGTTTGGAAGCTCTATAAGCTTTAATTTCAAGTTTATGTTTGGCTTGTTTCAAGTTAAACACCAGCAATCCTCAAAGTCATTTTGCACCTCTTGCCGTTCAACACACCTGTGTTGGTCTCACCTATTAGTAAAAAGGTGTGGAGTAGTGTTATCTGATGGGCGTCCCTCCAGTTCTCCAGTTTGAAACAATGGAAAGTACCTTAAGCCAAGGTTGGAGAGAAACTGAATAAGCTGCCATGTGAAATGAGGACAGGAGAAAAAGCTGCATTCTGTGTGTTTATATACATACATACATATATATATATATATTTATTGTATAATTATGTAAACATAGTCAATGTTTAGCTGTTCGCCTCACTTTACTTTGTCAGTTCACTCTAACCGCTCTCATAGCATCATTTTCTGCCACAGCAGGCAGCTGTTTTTATTAAAGGGGCACTACATCGTTTCTGGGAAGACATTCAAACTCTGAATTTTTGTATTCAGAATATTATTCAGGTAATTATAAAAACTTAGATTTTTTTTGTTCCATAATTGAATAAACAAGCTGTTCTCAGAGGAAAATAAGGTCCCCAGAACACTATTTGAAGCTCGAAAGGTGGCAGGGTCCGCCACATATAAACAAAGTTAAACAAGAAGAAACTGTGTTGTCCTTTAATGCCAGTTTGTTTATTCAGTTTATTCAGTCATGAAAACGCTCAGCACTCCAACAACAGCACTTATAACTAGAGACTAGGGGCTGAACATAACGTAGCATTTAGCAGCTGAAGAGTCAAATATTTTTCACTCAGGAGCCGGTGGAGACCAAAAACAGAGCTAAAACAGAGAGTGTTACATTCACTAACCCTCACGTAAACATTATGCTCCTTCCTCGTTGTGTCTCTTAGATCCTCACATGATCAGGACCATGACACCAGAGAACATGTGTCACATGACTCCGACGCCACCCCTCCCGCCACACGGGCACTATCCCAGCATGCATCGGGACATGTACCTGAAGCCTGAGCCCATGATATCACAGTATCCTATTGGTCCGGCCACAAGCGGAAGTGGAGACATGCAGCAGACGCAGATGCTCCATCAGCTGCTGCAGCATCCTCAAGGACAGGAGTGAGTCAGGGAGCGAGGGTCGTGCTGTCCAGTTTGTGTGGAGCACAGGGAATGATGGGAAGGATTAGTAACGTGAACAACTTTTGACATTTGTTTCCATTTCCTCACACAGCGGCATCCCCGTTCACCAGGCCAAGAAGAGGAAGCACTCCGACTCACCCAACAGCACCCTCAATTCCCAAATCCTCACAGGTATCATCAAACAAGAACCAGGTAGGCAGGCATCTTTCTCCTCTTTCTCGCCTCCTCTACCTCACGCTCACCTGCTCTTAACCCTAACAAAGATAAAGACTTTTACAGAACAGTTGCAAACATTCTCAGCCTTCTTCTATCTTGTTTTAATTCATTTTGTTTCGATCTTTTTGCCACAGGTTTAATGCAGGATGCGGACAACGCCTACCTGGACCCAAACTATCAGTGCATCAAGTGGCAACCTCACCAGCAGAACAAGTGGACGCCACTGTATGACGTCAACTGCAAAGAGCTGTGGGTGGATTTTTCTTTTTGACACATCTGCACATCTTGAGGTCTTTATTTGGGGGAAAAAAAGGTCTGAAAGCACTCTGCCGAGTCAGTGAAAGATGTTATAATTGGTTAAATAAATAATAAGAATACAGCGGGAGTGGCAAAGGACTAGCAGGGTTTCAGAGGTCTACAAATTCCTCAGAGGTGAGTTGTGCGGGGGAGTGAAAGTGTGCAGGGTTTCGGCTTAGAAAGACAACGTGAGGAGGGGGAAAGGGAGAAATTAGTGTACACCTACTTTTACTTTTGCAATGCCAAAATAGAAAGAAGAATCGATAGGGAGGAGGGTTAAAATGAACTCACAAGACCTATCAGATATGTTATCAAAACCACCTGGTCGCACATCACAGCTTTTAGCGCAACACAGGGTTTTAATTTGTCTTGAATTCGATTTATTAAAGGGGATTTACAGCATTTTTTAAACCTGGGCCGTATGTTTACATATTTCGGTGTATAAATGAGACAAAACTCACAAAATGGTTTTGGTTTAGTTTCAATTGAATTTGAATGAAGTTTGTTTTATGATAATTCATGTTTATGTAAATGGAGTCTGGTGGCTTTGGTGAGAATAATATCGTGGCTGCTTCTGGTTATACAAAAAGGATTTTATCTCTAACAAAAGTACAGATCCTTTCCCTGGTGTTTTCGGACACTAACAATAACAATCTTAGCCTGCCAGTGGCAAAAACAAATACTGTTAGTGGCCTTACTTTGACGGTTCAAGGATTACGTTGCAACCATTGCATCCCGTGTTGCAGCTGCCAGCCGAGGTGATCTACTGGACCAATTTGAATTATTTTTTAAACAATTAGTCTTTTACAGACCAAAATACGTAAACATAAGGAGCAGGTTTGAAAATACTGGAAGTCCCGTTTAAGTCTTTCAGTCAATCTGAGCCCTCAGGGTTGTGTATGGCGCCAGGACGAGGCCCAGGGGCCTGTGCATGGGACTCTACATTTACATAAAAACGTCCTTAATTTTATGTCAGCATCACAGGAGAATAACACAGCTCTCAGGTTTATCCTCTCTATATCAGAGTCAGTTACATAATCTCCATCCACATGTGTACTTCTATGACCACTTTATACCTAAAAAACATGTGGAACCCCCTGTTACAGGGTCAAGAGTCTCCCCCTGCTGATAAAAATGGCAAAACTCTCTTTCCACTTTTCTTACAACAAACGTGAGCTTCCTGTTCACGTCATTCACATGTCACAATCTCTCTCCCTGTCTTCAGTCCGATGCCGACCTACCGGGTTGACGCTGACAAGGGCTTCAACTTCTCCTTGGCTGATGACGCTTTCGTTTGCCAAAAGAAGAACCACTTCCAGGTCACAGTGTACGTCGGCATGCTGGGAGATCCCAAGTACATCAAGACGAGCGAAGGCCTGCAGCCCATCGACTGCTTCTATCTCAAACTCAATGGAGTAAAGGTGAGTGAAGGCACAATATGGACCATGACACATAACTGTTAGTTTTCAAGTGTATTAAGTGTGTTTTATTTCTCTCCTTGTTGCTAGGTGGAGGCCATGAATCAGTCTATCAGTGTGGAGCAGTCACAGTCAGACCGCAGCAAGAGACCCTTTAAGCCAGTACTGTGAGTCTGAGACTTTAAAGAAAAAGTTATTCTTATCACTTATCACTGCAGCTGACATCACCATGAAACATCCCCAGTTGATTACATAAGGGAAAAAAATTGTTTAGTATTACAAGTTTTTGAAATTGTATGTCTTGATATGCAAGTGAAGCATCATTGAATTGAATATGAACAAATTAGCACCAGAACAGAAATCTGAACACTGGAAAAAGCCGGTTCAAAACTTTTTTTGTTGACATGTAAGGTTTGAACAATGGGAATTTTGGATTTCTTCCTTTGTAACTGCGTAAATTAGAAAATCCTGTCAAGAGTCGCTAAAAACTACCTTTTTAAGAATTTTTGCCATGATTTTAGGAATAAAATATGACTTAAATCAGGCTTTGAATGACATATGAACAAAGCCCTTTGTAAAAACCGTGGAAAGGAATACAACTGTAAAGTTTGGTGTATGTAAGTGCCACTGAAGTTGATATTTCTGGGTATAACAAAAAAGCCTTTAAAGATATGTATTGTAAAATTTCAAACATTTTTAGATAAAAAATAGTGAATAGAATAAAAGTGTTACAAAAGATATCACCGTGAAACCTCCCCAATTGATTATCTACCTTCAGACAATTCTTGTTTGCATGAAGTTCTCTGATATTTTATGTTTAAATATGCAAATTAAGCAATATAATCAATATTTGCTTTAATGTCCAGAACAGAAATCTGAACTAAAATTATCACCTTAGTGTGTATTTGGGGCTTTTTTGTGTTATGGAAGCAAAATATCCCAAAATCTCAAAACTGACCAGTGCATGAGAAACCATGTTTCACCTGTAATTTCTCCCATTTAAAGCAATAGTCAGGTGTTGATATGCACATTAAAGCTGTTTTTGCTCTCTGTAATTATTTCTCCTGTTCATACTGGTCATTAAAAGGTCCCTGCTTAGCCTACAGCATTTTCAGTGCAAGTGATGGGGTATAAAAGAAAGTACAAAGACCACATCCTGTACAAGGGAACATGGGACATCACAACAGCATACAACCAACCAAAAAGAAAAATGTATCTGTTCATAAAAGAATCAATGGTAACATAATAAAGTGCTGCTGAGCAGTGCAGTCACCGTTTTAGAGCAAATTAAGTACTTTTATTACACTTGGAACAGAGGAAAATTTAAAACTGTTGCTCTTTGCCCCGGGAAGCCTGTATGTCCGACAGATGGGAGAAAGACAAATTCCTCCAAGAGTGGATGTTCAGAGCTGGCCAACATCGACCCTGCCTTCTGCAGAATTTTTCTGTTGTAAATATCTGCCAAGGAAAGCTGCCGCGTGCCAGTTATTTGCTGGCTATTTCAACAATATTGGGAAGGCGATTTTTGTAAAAGTGAAAGTGCATTGGGAAGGCATCTTTAATGGCCAGTATAAACCGGAGGAATGATTACAGCAATCAAAAACTGTTTCATTTGACTTGAAAATGACTTGAAAAGTTGTGAGCCAGTCCTATAACTGAAGCAGAGACAGTAAAAAAAAAATTGCATCATATAGTTCTGATTTTGTTTCTGCCAGGGTCACCCTGCCCTCAGAGCAGGTCACAAAGGTCACAGTGGGGCGGCTCCACTTCAGCGAGACCACAGCAAATAACATGAGGAAGAAAGGCAAACCGAACCCTGACCAGAGGTGAAAGACATCACATGTAAACACGTGATTCCCTATGAGCCAATCGAAGCTACAGTAGTCACATCTGCTCCTGATGTTTGTGTCCTGACAGGTATTTCATGCTGGTGGTGGCGCTGCACGCTCAGTCCCACAGTCAGAGTTACACTGTGGCTGCTCAGGCGTCTGAGAGGATCATCGTCAGGGTAACGTCTGGCCATGTCTGTCTGCCTCCTACAACAATCATATCCCTTGTGAATGTGGCACCTTTCTCTTGCACATACCTCTCTGCACTTTAACATCACTGTGTAGATCTCAACATCTTCTCCATTGTCCGTCTTTCCATTCTGCGTGGCTGTGATCACACATACTGTATACTCACACTGTACACAGTTTTGGAGAGTTCAAATTGAGAAACAAAGTGTGTTGTCACTGTCCTGTGAAACCCATTTGTCTTCAAAATGTCAACCTTTCATGAGCTAATAAAAAACTGTTTTCAGCTTTGTGGTAATGCAGTTTTCACACAGTTCAATTGTTTTTTAAATTATTTTTTTTAACTTGAAAATTAAGAGGTTTTGTTCAACTCATAAATGGAGAAACATGGTTTTCAGTGGACAGTGATGGTATTGTACTTACTCCAGATGTGTAAACTATGTAATTACAATGTATATTTAAGTACCTAAGCTTAACAAGTATTAGAACTATTTGAATGCAGCATAATCATGTACTTGTTTCTAACCAATGTGCTTACAGGAGGACATAATTTAGTAAATAACTTTGTTTATTTAGTAAATTTAGACTATGACTAAGCTATAAGGTCGAATGAAAAGTGAGTTCTTTAAATTGCGTTGAAGGAATAGTTCCACATTCTGGGAAAATGTTGCTTTCTTGCCTCATGTCTATATGGTAAGTATCTAGCTGTAACCAGCAGATGGTTAGCTTAGCTTAGCATTAAAGGAGACATGTTATGCCTATTTTCAGGTTCATAATATTATTTTGGGTTAGTAATAGAATTGAATAGAATCAATTCTTAAGTGCCAAACTAGCCGCTACACATTAATTACACATTAAAGGCGAGAATACTGATGAGGCGTTTCAGGAGCAGTGTTTCCTGTGGGAGAGAGGAGCTTCTGTTGGAGCTGACTTTGACCTCTTTAACTTTCAATATCTTTTACATGCACAAGAACATATATAGCACACCAAAGGAAAGGGGGAAAAAATATATTATATGTCTCCTGTAAGACTGGACACAGGAGGAAACAGCTAACCTGTCTCTGTGCAACAAAACTACACAAAAACCGCCTATCAGGCTCGTAACAAACCCTGAAACGTAAAAATGAGAAACTGTAGTTGCCTTATTGGGGGTTATGTTCCAGTTCCTTTTTTAAATGGTAGCACTTCCTAGAGTCTCCACTAGTTGTTTGGCAACCTTGTGTTAATTATCAAAAACAAAAAGAGTGGTATCAATCTTCTGATTTAAACACTCAACTAGAAAGTAAATATTTTCCAAAATGTTGAACTATTCCTTTAAAATTATTGCAGTCATTCTTTTAGCCAATCTTTCAGAAACATCTGAACATTGTCTGTGCACCTTTGTCTCTCTGTTACAGGCATCCAACCCAGGCCAGTTTGAAAGTGACAACGAGGTGCTGTGGCAGCGAGGTCAGCTGCCAGACTCAGTGTACCACCACGGGAGAGTCGGCATCAACACCGACCGGCCGGACGAGGCCCTCGTTGTCCATGGCAACGTGAAGGTCATGGGCTCCCTGGTACACCCGTCTGACATCAGGGCAAAAGAAAATGTCCAGGAGGTCAGGATGACACTCAGTGTGTATCTATATGGGTGTGTGTTTGTGTGTGTGTGTTTCCAAACTGTCAGTGTGTGTCAGTGTGTACCTCATGTGCTCGTCACCATGAATCATGTCATCAAAATGTCCGTGCTGACTGCGCAGTTCAACTCTGACTTTTGTCTTTTCATTGTACTTGACCCAAGCACTCTCATCTGCAACATGAGCATCGTGTTTTCATACCATCTGCATGGACGTCATTGTCACTCTGTCTGTGTGTAGGTCGACACCACAGACAATTTGAAACGGATCTCTCAGATGAGGCTGGTCCATTATCAATACAAGCCTGAGTTTGCTGCCACCGTGGGCATAGAGACCACTGCAGAGACCGGTAACGACTTCATGAATAACAAAATGTTTGCCCCAGTCATCTCATGTCTTTGTACACTGTACATCATCTTATCATCTTAATGTCTTAATATTTGACCTGTCTCTTGCTGTTTGTGCATTGTTGTGTTTCCTGGATCTGCTTTTGCTGCTCTTCATCACTTCAACACTGTCCTCCTGCAGGAGTGATCGCTCAAGAGGTTCAGCAGATCTTGCCTGAAGCAGTGAAGGAGGGGGGCGATGTGGTGTGCGCCAACGGAGAAACTATCCCCAACTTGTTAGTCGTCAACAAGGTAATGAACGCACATAAACATACAGCGAGCACACACACACATTACTTCCATACACACTAAGAGCCTTCCCCTCTGATTTTAAAGGAACGTATCTTCATGGAGAACGTGGGAGCGGTGAAGGAGCTGTGTAAGCTGACGGACAACCTGGAGACTCGTATAGACGAACTGGAGCGCTGGAGCCGCAAACTGGCCAAGCTGCGTCGTCTTGACAGCATGAAGAGCACCGTGAGTGGAGGCACAGTCAGGTGAGAAATCACTTCAGATATCGGCAATACATGTATATATGTGACAGGTGACAATGGAGACAGAGCTGCAAGAAAAGAAAAAACCCAAAACACTTTTTCATTTAAAAAAAGACGGCTCCAAAAGCATTATGGGTTTCTCCAAAGAATTAATAAAATACTTTTCTCTTTCTTGTCCATGCAGCCAATCAGGGAGTTACTTTAGCAGAACAGGAAGTGGCCCACTCAAGAAGAAGACAGTCAAACCTGGGAGCAAGGTCTGTGGTGATAATGACTAAAGAATTTAGTCTTTAACTGTGTTATAAGTGAACAGCAGGATTTGCAGCTTTTTATGAGTGTTTGTTGTTTTGTGTTAATGGCAGAGTCCAGTCCCAGATCCAGGCTGCATCAGCCAGAGGTTCATGCAGGGAACCATCCTCGCTCTGGTCGTTGTCATGGCCTTCAGGTTAGACTGAGCCAAATGTGTTCGGAGAGCGAGTGGTGTGTAAACAAAAAATCTGTAAAGTAGTGACATGATGATAATATATATTTCTTTATTCCCCATGACAGTGTCATTTCCATGTCCGTCCTTTATGTGTTGACCCTTCACCACAGAGGAGACGTCACAGAGAAGGATGGGTATGTGCTTCTGTGGGATACAAACACATTATAGTGAAATAAATCATTTCCCACTCTTCATTAATGTCTTTCTATATAATCTGTTCCTGCTTTCTGTAGCCATGTTCCTTCCTGTGTTCTCTACATCTCTTGGATGCCCATCTTCACTGCCACTGTAACTTTCTGTCCACCTGTCTGCCCGTGGTACGCTCTCAGCACCTTTCCTCTCATTTTACGTTCTTTTTCTGAGCTACTCTTTCAGTCTTATCTTTGATTGCTTAGTTGGGTGTTTCTTTTGTCCTGTCTGAAAGGAGATCATGAGTCACATATTTAAAATTTATTGAGTTCTAAATGAATTATAAGCATGCTGGTGACCTCCTGTACTGCCATCTGACTGGTGCAGGTCCAGAGCTGCGCTGGGATCCTCACGCAAGAGTGCATACACTCCACCGTCCACCACACCTGCACCAGGTGAGCTGAGAGCCAAACTAAGTGACAGACCGATAAACTATGTAGGTCGTTTAATGATTTGAGTGAATCAATATTTCTCTCACAAATATTTCAGCTTGCTGTTCAACTACCACCATAAACAACCAATCAGCTACAGTGTTGACACTGAGTAACAACCAATCCACAGCAGGTAAGTGAGCAAATACAAGATGTCTTCCTGAAGTAAACATGTGTCTTCGGTGTAGCTTAATTATCTTCCTTCTCTAGATTTAGGCATCCTGGTTCCCACATCGAGCACTATTATTAAGAAGGCCAAGTCCAGAATAATCGACAAGGACAGTCGCGGAAGAAACCGTCTGAGTCACACCTCAGCACCTTTGTACTTTGCCAAGTCTAAAAGGCCAGCGCCCACCGACCCGGATGGAGTGGGAACTGCCAACCGTCTGCCCGGGGGTCAGCAGACGGTGTCACGCAGACAACGCAGCCTACACACAAAGGGTAAATCTACAAACACATGCCCTGACTCAGCACTTTCTTCACACACATAATATGAAGTATGCAAACACAGGAAAACCGTTTGTTTAACAACCGCAAACAAATCTTATCTACATACAGTACAGTGGAATGCTATGGTGCTCATAGTGCAGCTTTTCTAGCTCTTGCAGGAGGAAGGTCAGCTCCCCCTCTGACTAGTCTACATATCGTGGAGACAAACCAGGAGATCACAGCACAGAGTTGCGCAACACCCGAGAGCTGCAGGTACACACTGAAATCTTGCACTATTGTACTGATGGATGGGGTTGAGATCTGATGACTGTGAAGGCCATAGCATATGATTCACATAGTTTTAAAAGACGACAAACTGTTCAGTTACACGCCACTCTATGTATAGAAGCATCTGAATTTTATACGTTTCTCCACTCATTTTTTCAAGTTACTTGTCTGCACATTTCTATATTGTCTCTGTATATCTAATGCTTTTTTTCTCTGTGAACCCTAGTTACACAGTATCACTCCACGGAAAGAGAAATTCCTCCATGTCACAAATCACTTTGCACATGACGTGAGTATACAAACATTGCACTATGTACAATACTGCACGCATGCCATGGTAGCGCTTTATTTTAGGGGTCTGTAAATTCCTAGTAATTCAGTTTTTCCGTAAAGATACTTGAAATTTTGGCACTTCCTATACATTACAATAGAGATGGGTTTAAATAAAGACAAAAGGCAATCCAAAATAACATTAAAAATAAGACATTAGAAAATGTTAAAATTGCTTTTAAAAGACAATAAAAAACAAAAAGCAAAAGAAGCAAATTAATTGTGATGTGAAGTCTATCTCTGTGTTCTCTACACGTTCCGAATTACATAGTTACTTCCTGTTAACTTTCAAGAAAGGAATATGTTCAGAGAGAACTGATCAATAAATCAAAGCATTACCCATACAAGTAAAAAATAACATTTCAGCTGTATTTACATATGAGAGTCTAAGGGCTACAGAGACATACAGCATACTTAATTGATTGCAGGTCCACGAACAGCGTGTGGGTACGACAATGTGGAGCCACCAAGGGACGTTTATGCCCCAACCACACAGAGACTGAGTTTTATGGTGAACAGAGTACATCAACAAAGGTACATAATGATATACTGAATCATGATCTGTCATATTATTTAAACATATTGTCTTCTTTTATGCCGTTTTTGTATGTGAAACTAGCATTATTAGTTATCCCTGACTCATTATATTCTTTGTGCTTCTCTCTAAGGGGACTCATCACCTGTGGTCAGTACCTGTGTTGTCTTTCCAGGACATCACCTATCACTTCCGTGTCTCCCTCTCTGTGAGTAAACCTGGCCTCTAAAATATGAGTGGCTTTCGCACGCTGTAGACTTGATTCCTCTGTGTGTCATTGTGCTCTTAGTTTGAGTAATGAATTGATGATTTTTATCTCCACGTGCTTGTCATCGACAGAGTGAAGTGAGCTGTGCCACTGAAGGAGAAACCTCATCATACTCTGACTACCATTTCCTCATTCAAAGCAGCTGCGTGTGAGAAGGAAGACGGTGTCTCCCAGTGCCTTTACAGTACGCCACGTTTTTCCTGTGTGGTTCCATTTGTACGCTGTTGTGATGGGATCGGGTTTGTCTCATTATTGTACATTATTTTTAAAGATATTCATACAGAACAAACTATATTCCACTGTCCCCTCTGTATTCTCCTCCATGTATATGCATTAAGACATCCCTTTTTGCTGTGATCACTGGAATTTGAAACACTGTTTAAGTTCTTTGTTGTCTATCACTGAAAATGTTTTAGATCACTGTAATTGACAAGTGAGTTGTGTCACTGTTAACTGCTATTGTGTAAGTAACATTCATACCTTTATAGCTTGCTTTATTACTTATCACTATGTCTTCCATACTTATTATAAGCCATAATTACTTTTTTAGCAGAATTCAAGTCCAGGCTGATACTAGATGACATTACACGCGTTTTGTTTTTGTTTTGTTTTTTAATACAATGAATCTGTATGTACACTGAAACCAGTTTCAACTGAAAACAAAACCACGTCTCAGTAGTTTTATACACTGGAGAGAAGATCATTGGCTTCTGCTGCTGAAGGCCTCAGTGAATGGTTGCAACTCGCACTGGAAATATACCTCAGTAGTGCACACTGGCAAATCCTGGGTCTCTACAGTGAAGCATTGTGTTTGAGGCTGCTGCAGTCGACTTGACTGTCTGCTGTCTGTCTCCTCATGCAGCATCTGACTAAACACTGTACAGAGCAGAGAATACTCTGCAGGATTCCTAACTCAATTGTAAAAGAAACTTCAAATTGTTATATTAAATGTTTATGCATATGCATACTATTACACAGAAACCCTCATTATCGTTTACCCAAAAATGAAAATTCGGCCATTATTTACTCACCCCATGAACATGGAAAGTCCACAAAACATTTCCAGAGCTTCACAGTACGACAGCTTTGCAGCATTTTCCTAAACAGCTGAAGTACATGGTGACTTGTTTTAAAACGTAAAGAAAAAAACAACTGACAATAACATAAAATGGCTTCACACAGCTTGTCAGGTGTAATCCAAGTCTCCCGAAGCCCCAATCTCCCGAATTGATTTGAAAAGGCATTATTTACACCTTCGATTCGCTGTCGTGCTCGTCCACCCACTTCAGACGGGGTGTCCGCTAATGCTTTTAGCGTAGCCGCTAAAGTGAAGATTTCTGCTTTAAAAGGGTATGAATAATGTCTTTTCAAGCCAATTTTGGATCTTGGGGCTTCAGGAGACTTGGATTATGGTGGACAAACGGTATGGATCCAATATGTTTTTGCTTTTATGATGTTTTTCTAAGTTTTAAAACAAGTCCCTATCTATTTCAATTATTAAAAAGAATGCTATGCCGTTTTGCTGTGAAACTCACAAAATGTGTTGTGGACTACAAATCTTTACCCGTCATTCCATCGGGGTGGGAATGAGAAGATAATGACTCAATTTTCAATTTGGGGGGAATTTATCCTTTAAAAATGGGCATACATTTAATGAGTCATGCTTGTTTCAGCAGATTTGCTGGATGACATGTGATAAGACTGGACAAGTAAACAAATCACTGGAAATGAACATGTCGAAACACTGACAGCTCTAGCATCTGATAATGGTGCCAACACTGACAATATTTCAAGAAACACTGGAATAGCTTACACTGTATTTTGCTAACTGGACAGAATGCTGGTAAGGCAATAAGCAGCACATATCATGTCAGGTGCATCCCCAATCATTTCTCTAAAGTGATACATCTCAGCTTGGATGCAATTTAAACACTGATTCAGCTTTGGAAATTCCACTTTAATGGCTCGATCATGAAGCTGAGAAGGAGTTGCATTTGTTAATGAACACTCTAGAGACAAAAAGGATATTATACACTGGACTCTCTCATGTATTTCTCTGGATGTTTTTAAATACTTTTCCTGTGCCTATACAATTAAAGATATGCAGTGATAACACTTTTAATGTAACTGAGTTGTATAACGTTTTCTATTATCCTTTTCCTGTTTTAAAAGGCATTATCATGTTTCTCTCACCATCTTGCTTTTGTTGAAATTTGTTTTTAAATCCATATTCCATATGTGTCTGTGTCCAGAAAGAAAAACACAATAGTGTATCTCAAATGTAAAATCAATATTAAATAGGAAAAACAGCCATCAGACAAAAATGTATGGAATTTATCATGATATGAAGACACTGTACAATACTTTCGGTATAACTGTATGACTTCAGTGGGTATAGTAGACTATTTTAGCTTATTTATAATGCACCAGCTAGCATAATGAAACCACTGTAGCACTTTTTGCACTGTATATATGAACTGCTTTTACTCTATCCAGTGCACCAGACTGTTTTCATATACTCTGGTAGAACTGCATTGCATGTAACTGTATAGCTTCATTTTGTTACTACCAATGCTCCTTTTTATCTGATGTGTTTTATCTTTTACTTTTTGTTTTTATAGTTGAAATTGTTGGTTGTTGTTTTATCAGTAATATATTAACTTTTTTTGTAGCTAATGGGGCCCAGACATGATTGATAAGCATTGAAAACACACAAACACATACATTTCTGATTTGCCTAAAGCACAATTTGTTAAGAGGAAAATTACATAACACTGAAACTCTTTGAGGATTTTAATATCACTACTTTATCCTTTTAGCCCATTTTATCATTACATTTTCAGAGCGTTTTGTCAAAAAAAAAAAATGCTGTAATACTATGAATGCATGTGGTAAATAAATTTGTGATTGAATTTTACTGTTGTGTTTGATTGTCCAACTGCTTTATAGGCTGATAATAAAACGTCCATTGTGTCCAATAGATGGCAGCCACACATTTATGAACTGTCTTCAAGGGACACCATTCACATTACCGCCCTGAGTTTAGCCTGACGGGTAGCGGATTTCTCACTCTTGAAAAACAAGTTGTAGAAAGAGAAATCACAGAGTTTAGAGACATATGAATGTATTGTATAGCTATGAGTAAGAAAAGTCGCAAATCCAGTGGAAAGAGACGCGATTTGTACGCAGTCTGTGAGTAGGAAAATCCTGAGAGGCCTTACTGAGGGAATAAAATGCCTGCTACGCAACGTCAACTGTACGTCACGAGAAAAACCAGGAAGAGATAGTCAGTACGTGGCCTTCTCATCTTGGACCATAGAAGCAGGAGCCCAGATTCATCATAAAATGGTAGAATTACTCACTTTATCTTGTTTGTATAATTTCTACTCTAATATACAATTATATGTCGTTTATCTGTACATGTTATCCGTAATTTCATCAGCAAAACAAGACGCTTCCTGTGGGAAATTATGCTTTGTGTTGTAGCTAGCTAGATATGCAGACTAGCAGTGTACGTTAACGTTAGCTTATCATGTCGAATACTCTGGTTTAGCTGTTTTCCTAAATAAACATACGATTAATAAGAATAAGTTTTTTGCTAATTTTCAACACCAATCAAATTAAGTAGAGGTTGACGGTGGTGCAGGTGATGTTTAGCGTGTCTAACCTGCTTGTATCTACTCTCTCTCTGCTGCGGCTGCAGGAACTCGAGGCTATGACCAGATACACCAGCCCGGTGAACCCGGCTGTGTTCCCCCACCTCACTGTCGTCCTGCTAGCCATCGGCATGTTCTTCACTGCCTGGTTCTTCGTGTATCCTTTCACTGCTTGTTCTGCATTGCATACAGTATTGTGTATGTGGTAACATGAAAGAAGGGGTCATACCAGAGACCAGTTGGCTATTGCAGAGCATCAACCTGCAGTCAGTAAACTTAAAGGATATGTACACCCAAAAATGAAAATTCAGTCATTATCTTCTGACTTTCATGCCGATGGAAAGTCAGGTGAAATGTTGCTGTCCACAGAATATTTCTGGAGCTTCACAGCAAAACAGTGTTTTAACATTAGACTAAACAACTGAAGAAGATGGAGACTCGTTTCAAATTGATTTGAAAAGTCGTTATTCATACTCTATTAGAAGCCCAAATGCTCAGCTGCTAAGTCAAAAGTATCCGTGCGCATCCACTCTGAAGTGGATCCAAGAGCACCTCTGCGCGGCAAGGGTGTAAATGACTTTTCAAATCAGTTTTAGACATCAGGGTTTCCAGGGACTTCTATTATGCCAGTGAACTGTGTGAAGCCATTTTATGTTTATTTTTCAGATGTCTTTTACATTTTTAAACAAGTCAACATCTATATATGTTGTTCAGGAGAATCCTGCAACGCTGTTTAGCTGTAAAGCTCAAGAAATTTTTTCCTGGACTATGAAACTTGACCCAACATTCTATCGGCATGGGGTTGAATAGATTGTGACTAAATTTTCATTTTGGGTGAACTCATCCTTTAACATAAATATTTAGTTAAGGATCATTGCCTTTGCATGTTGTAAGCACACTTCAAGTGAAGTTAACTTTACATTACTTCTGGCCAAACCTGTGCCAGCAGTAATAATGGCACAGGTTTTGTTTTTTTATTTCTGCCAGTGGCACAAGTTCTCATAGAGCACAATTAACAAGTCATACTACTGGTTTCAGTTGTTTGTTTCCTTAAACATTTCAGGGACCCACTCAAGTACATTGTGATAAATCTGGTTTGTTACAACTTGGGACTTCATAGTTCAGGCCATGATTTCAATTGAAAGCAATAACAATGTGCTCACTCAGTTTATTGTTGAGATTCTGGACATGTCGGCATCTCTAAAAGACTTGCAGTCAGCTGCTCACAGCCATATTACAAACTCCCAGGTTAGCCATAGTGATTTAGAAAAGAAAATTAAGGTGAATGGTAAAACTGTTACATACAACAACCAATCCAAACATGACACTTTACAGACTTACTTCCTGCTTCAACATTGACTTGTGAAACTGGTCAAAGATGGGTGTCCACACAGTATCCCTGTGCATTAAGGGATTATAAAAGATATTTAGGGTGTGTTCACTTTTGGTTTTATCTTAGATTTAAGCGGCAGCTAATTTTGGCTAAACTGTTGAATAAAAAAAATATGAACCACTTCCCCTCCATTGGAATAGAGATTGAGACTTAACTTTTGCATAACAACACACAACATGCTGATGGGTATTAATTAAACCATCTAATGGCATAATAGTGATTTTATGTAAATATCATTACAGAGAATACAGGAGTTTGGCTATTGGTTGTACTTTTTGCAGATGACCCTTAACTTTTCATCAGCTATGAGGTGACGTCAACAAAATACACGAGGGACGTCTACAAAGAGCTGCTGATCTCTCTTGTGGCTTCACTGTTCATGGGCTTTGGTGTGCTGTTCTTGCTACTCTGGGTTGGGATTTATGTATGAAGGTAAATGTAAATCTTGTTCAAGTCTGCTCGTTTCTATTTTTCAATTAAGTAGTTTTGTAGTTGTTAACTGGGTTCTGTCCCTCTTTTCCTGCAGTTCCGGGTGACTGACTTAAAAGAATGAAACATTCCAGTGGGGAAACAAGGACAACACAACACAACACAAACTGGACTTAATTGGACTGCACTGACAATATTCTGGGATTATATGGACTGGTTTTCTTTTCACAAGTAAAGGGGATTTGTACAACCTTTGGTGTCTTTCTTTAAGCCTCCTACCTGCAATGACTGCAAATATCCATAAATCTCATAGATTTTATACAGTTAAATAAAATGTTGATAAACAATTTAATTTAGCCCAGACGAGAAGTTCACTGCAAGTTGACCCTTTGGATGCATGAGATTAGACTGTTATTTTAACCCACTGAAGACTATTTATGGTGCGTTTCACTAGTGGCGCCTAAAACCTCAATCCCTGATTAATCTTTGCGTTAAAAATAGAGCAGTCTGTTTCACCTTGTCTCCAGGATAATACCGACTAGCCTAGTGATGAAGGATTACACTGGGATTAGAGAAGGATTATTTAATAAAAACAGCGGGAACGCAATTCAAAGATCCCCACTTGAAGACAAATGCATTCACAGGAAAATTGGCTTATTGGAATTACATTAACCGTGTAAACGGCACATACTAACCTTACATAAGGCAAAATAAACCAACAGGTGTCTTCCTTTGTGGAGCAGAGCTTATCCAACGAAGCTGCTACTACTACATGTTGTTCTACAAATGTACATCAAAATAAATCCATCTCTAACAGTTCTTCCCTAAACTTAAAACATACTTTCATTCTGTCTGCAACCCAAATTGATTTACAAAGGCCACATAGATTAACAGACTCAATCCTGATTAATACAATACTATACATGCCATGGTTGGCTCACCTGCTACCGTAAACCATTTAAGTGGCTGCCCACTTGGCTATGAAGAGCCAGTAAACACAAACTGTGGTTGAGACTTTGCTTCATCCTCTTTACCTGTTAGAGTTGAACACCAGCCCACTGAATTGTCTTTAATAGTTAAACACTTTCCAAGTGTCCTTTTAAGCTGGCGATAATGCCAGTGTTATCATGTCAGAAAGGCTCCTCGCAGGTCCTTGGAGGTCTCTCTTGACCCTGTCCCCCCTTCACTGACGAGCTCTGGCAAAGGCGTCACGCAGCCACAGAGAGTCCTCATACAGCCTCGGGTCTCCCATATACTCCGCTGTGCGCTTGTATAAGTAGTAATACAACACTGCCGCTGATAACAGGAAGAAGAACAGTTACTCAACACAAAGTAGATTAGTTCTGATGGAAATTACTTCTGAATAAATGCACCAGTTACCTGTTCTCTGGAAAACGAAGAGAGTTTGAAGACCATCTGTCCAAACAAAATGGTTTGAATCAAGCCATCTGAGGTTCTAGAAAAAGGAAAACAAGTGACAAGTAACAAGTGAATGGATGGGAAAATGTGCACAGTTATCCTGATGTAAGAAAGCAGAAATTGTATACATAGATGATTAATTTCAGCAATATTTCACTTAGATACATGTCCATTTGTGTTTAGTGCTTGCACACAGCTGACATACAGGTGTATGTGATAGTGTGATGACGCCTACCATCACCCAGCAGTGGAAGCAGATGCTGAGAGTCAGGTAAAGAGCAGAGAACACCAGCAGAGCCCTGAATCTCTCCAGTAACAAGGACACCAGGCCGACCTGGAACACGTAGGTGTTGAACATCATCAGCAGTATGATGATCACGCTGAACAAGATGGCGATGTCCTGGATGCTGTAGACAAAGTTGATATTGGTTTATTTGTAATATTGGTTTCTGATGCAGTGTGTGCTTCATATTACTTATCAGTGCAGCAATAATGTGTCAACAAAATACCTGTGACCATGTCAGAGAGAAGGACACTAAAAGATGGTACATTATTACCTTTGTTAAAAAAACTGATAAAGTAAAAAAAAAAAATATGGATCCTGTTTGGGTACTGATGACTTATTAAAATTAAAAAGCTCTAGATTAATTCACTGACCACAACATCTTGAAATGGCTAAAACTCTTCTATTAAATCAAAAGAATATGACTTGCCAAATCAAAAGGTATGTTCACCAGTTCTGTTTTTTAACAGCTGCCAATGGACTGGCTATTGAATAAAGACTAGCCAAGGCATAAAATTATGTAACAAAGAGGTTTAACTTGGTATTTTTCATGAATACTTTATATATTGGACACAGTAATGACAAAGGAAAGTTGGTTTTGACGATTACCACTTACTGACAGAGTAGAATTGCAAAGTTATTTCTATTTTCAGTCTCAAGGATGATAAAAAGTAAAAACAAACATGGATGTTCTAGTAACCTCTAAAAAAAACTAGTCTATAATTGAAGTAAAACTGTTCATGAGCATCTGAATACAGTACATTTTTGCCTATTGCTCAAAGTGTCTGGCTGGCTGGCTGCTATTTTAGTTCAGTGACTTACATGAAAAGCACTAGTTGGATGACAGGCGCTCCTCTCAGGAGTTCACTGAAGGAGTTGACGAAGAGGTCATAGGCCAACAGTGCCAGCTGGATCAGCAGCACCAGTGAGTAGTTGCCAGTCTGGAGCATCTTCAGGGGTTGATCCTGCGAACCACCAAGCTCGCAGGTCTATTCACCTCCTTGCTTCAGGCTGTTTTTCTTGACACTTGCAGATTGCCGGTACTTGATGGTGAAACAAGTCTATCTGATCTAGATTCACCCTCTACATATTTAACAGAAAGATACTGCAGAGGGTTAGAAGAAGAAAGGCAGTGCTGAATTCACAACTTGTCCATTCACAAAACGGGTGGAAAATTGTTCTATTGCTTTTTGTTTTCTTTATTCAGTCCATCTGTTCAGAAACATGCTGTTTGTTGTCCTCAGGGGCAAAGCATCTTGGTAATGATTGCAGGAAATCCAAGATATCACATCAGATGTTTGGGTTTTTTTCATTTGCTGCATGTTTACATCTCTGGTGTGGAGAGTCTCCTCGTCTGCTGCATTTCCTGCGAGAAAACAACAGAGCATCTGTAAAACAACAGACACGATATGATATAGTTAAAAGAAACATTATGATTTCTTTTCACCTCCGAAGCGTTTTCACTGCTGTAACTCGTATCTTTGCCTTCTAGCCATCTCCAGTGCGGATGAGGGTGGATGTAGCTTGTCGTCTATCGGCTAAATTAGCAATAAACCTAACCATGCAAGATCAACGTGCCCAGGCTGTTTACGCAAACAAGCATGGAGAGGTAAGGTGTGGGATTACAGATTAATTTCACCTACGTGGACACCACAATCTCTTGTTTTGTTGCATGCTGTGGGAGCACACTCCCTTTCTTTCTACGCATCTAATCCAGGACGGTCGCCCCACGTTATGTAGTGATGGACGAAGATAATCTGGGAGACGGATAACAGAATTGCAGCTGACGGTTTCAGAATCTTATTTCCACCACAAATTACTCGGTAGGCTTTGGCACAGCTCAGATTTTAACTTCCCAGGAACTCCCTCTACACACGTTTACTACGCTAACCATCACAATATTGTTGACGAACTCCTCACAAATGCCAAATTAACCAGCACACACTCACCAGGAAAACGTGAAGCATACAAATAAATCACTCGGAGCGAAGAACAACCACTAAATTACTCATATTCCTACTTTTAGCAAACAATGCTACTCACTTGGAGCGTCCACTGCTGCTTTTCCGCGGTAACGGATGTATTTCCGCAAATTCCATGGTAACGCTACTTTTTACCGTAATAACGCACATATAGGTTCTCCGAATATCCTCCAATATAAAACTATATGATTATAAACTTTATTTATATAGCACCCTTAGAGACAGAAAATGTAAAAACAAAAACAGTTAATGTGAGTCATTATAAGTAATAGGAATAAAAGTGAAAGAAAACAGGCAAAATCACGGAAAAAGAGAAGGATAACAAAAAAAGTCATGCTAAAATAGAAATGGATAAACGAATGAAAACAATAAAGGACAAACATCAACAATAAAACACAGTACTCTTTTGTTGTTTCGTGTGTTGATAAAAATAAAAGGAGAGAAAAAAAGCTACATGTTCGTAAAAAAAGATTTCAATCAATCAAAGTACGTGTCTCCAATTCGCGATCTACATCAGACATTACGGTAACCTTCCACAGCTCTCGGTCGTCACCGCCACCCAGCGGCTGCACGCGGTACTCGACTGCAGTCCTGTGAGGTGATCAAGGGTTAGTGGACACCTGCGTTCAGGACAACACTGGTGAGTACTCAAAGTTTCTACAACTTCGCGGAATTGATAGAAAACTACAGTAATTTAAGTCGTTGAGACATTTAACAACCGCGTTTATGTTCACCTTCTCTCCGCTATGGTGACAGTTACATTAACAACCGACCAACGGTTGTGTTGTGAGGCTCTTCTTCAATAATAAATGTACATTACTTCTTGGTTTTGGTTACCTCAGCTAGCTACATTGGGTCCAAAATGTGCCGCATGTCAGCCACTTAATTCATAGAGGACTGCCGAGCTGAGCCTCAGACAAACTTTTAACGCACATTCGCAACGTTGCTCAGCGTTTTACAACCACGCATTGTTTTTAACGAGCTGTCACCGTGTTTTCAAGCAACATATGTTCAAGCGCGATGGTAGTGAATATGTTGTAATGTGGACGTTTATCACTGAAAGTGTCGGGCCGTGTTGTAAACTCACTTTCCCTGAATGTGAGAACTCCACCTTGCACCAAACACACACACCGACCTTGTTAAATAGTGTGTTAGGTGTGTAAGTTTATTTGACCTTTGGCGTGGCTGCTGGCTTATTAGAAGTCTGGTTTTGACATACAAAATCCTCAATGTTTGCAGGAGCAGCTTATCTTGGATCTCTGCATATCTCTAATGTTATAAAGAAGTTTTTTAACTTCATAGAGCAACATCTGGATGTTTTACTAGCCATTATCAGATCATAACTTTTTAGGGTTTTATGCCTTCTGAGATAACCTAACTGGAGAGATAGGAAGGAGAGGCAGTATTTAACAGTGACGCAGATATCAATCGTGAGTGCACCTTAACCTGATTTCTAATTTAATTTAGATGACACCATTTATGATTTATTCTGATATGTTGTTCCTGTGTAATAGAAATGCCACTAACCCCACAGATTATGTGTGTTACTCGTCATAAATCACAGTTTATGATGGAGGTACTAAGGCATGTCTTCCTCATAGTGCTCAAGAGTAAAATTTGTTTGCAATTGTGGTATTTCTCACAATGCAAATACCTGAAAACATTTTATTTGCATCGCTCTCTCCCCGGGTTTTCCACCCTCCCTTAGTGTACACAGTAAATCCCCTCACATGACACCATCCTGTTTTTTATTCTCCACACATCCTGATACGCATCATCATGGCAGCAGTGGCAGCATATTGTTTGTTTAACTTATCCTCATCTAAATATTGAGTGAGAATAACTGGTTGTGCTGCCTTAAGCTAAACACTTATGATTTACCTTGCCTAGGCATATTGAAACATACACAATAACGTGCCATCACACTGGATACCTCAAACGACTGCAAGAGAGTGACATGTCTGTCACCTGATCATAGCAGCTGTAGATAAGTCTGGACTCACAGCTGAGTTTGTTCTGCACCTCGTGTTTGACAAGGGAGGACCTGTAGGCTTAGCTTCTCACAATATCCAGCAGCAATAAGAAGGAACATCCAAAGTGTCGTTTGGATCATCAGTGACGTAAAAATGAATGTCATGGATCATGCCTCACACTTGCAAATTCCAGTAATAATTAACTTTAACACTGTTGAAATAAGGATCGACTTCCCATCAGGCCTTTGGTGATAATTTAAAAAGCTGTCAAGCGTGACTAAACATTTTCATTTGTCACATCGGTGCGCCTGAGATTCAGCAGGTCAGATTGAAAAAATGTCAACTATGAAATTAATTGATGATGTTTGAGATTGATTTATTTGAGTTTGTTGAGCGCTTTAAACATCAGCACTTTATTTTATTATTTGAACAATTTAAGTTATGACAGTTTCTTGTTGCTTAGGATGTGATTTAAATGAAGAGAATTATTTGTCTACGTCTTTAGTCCTGTTAACAAGAATATGATATTATTGGGTGCACCTACATTGTGAAAAGTGAACCAGTATTAAATGATAGCCACATACACCAACTCACCAGCCATATCCCTCTGTCTCTGTGCAGTAATGTCTAACTGGCTGAATGATGGCGAAGTGCTGGTGGGTCATGGCAGTGGTGAGGCAGTGCCGCTGAGCCCCAGGCCGCGGTGCCTACCAGCCGGGAGCCCAAAGCCAGGCCGGGTACGAAGTCCCCTGACCTCACCCACTGCCAGAGAGGCTATGCCAGGCAGCCCACAGGCAGAAACCATGGGCAAAGCCAAGGAGCTGTTTGTGCTGTGTGACAAAGAGGGGAAAGGGTTCATCACAAAACGGGACATGCAGGTGAGCAGCTGATGTGGTAGAATTACAAAATTTAGGTCCTTTAAAGAGTCTTGAACTTTCCATCTTCTTGTGGTCAGAGGCTACAAGGGGAGCTGCCGCTGTCCCCTGAACAGCTGGAGACGGTGTTTGAGAGTCTGGACCGACAGAGCAACGGCTTCCTCACTCCTGTTGAGTTCAACACTGGACTTGGTGAGTGTTGTGTTTTGAGTGATTTGAGACCGCTGCTCACTATTGTTCACAACCATCCATCATCCACTTTAAACTAAATCCTCTGTGCTTCTCTCTGTCTGTGGTGCAGGTGAGTTGGTGGGGCTGGAAGACACGACTGAGCTGAGTCAAGACGAAGCAGAAGAGGATATGGACGGGGTGGACTGGTCCCAGGACCCTGCAGCAGTTAGATTTGTAAACATCCTGATGGAGCTGGGCGCTGACAAACTCTTCAAAGAGTAAGACCACTATCACACGTTAACTGCTAAGATTTCCTATGACTTCTACAAAAGCATATATGATACTGCCTACACACAATTTATTACATAGCCAAAACTAATGAGGTATCTAATACAGACTGGTTAATGTTATTTTTATCATTCTACCTTCATTGATAAAACAGGGTCGACAAAATAGATTCAAAAGCACCACAGCCACTAAAATTACAGTAATGTTGAATCAAAATCTCCCTTAAACTGTTGCAACAAAACATCATGTGATAAGTATTGTATAACAATATTTGCATACTGTGTTTACTAGAAGTGAATGCCACATTACATGATGTATTTTCTTCACTGTAAACGGCTGTCAAAAAGATCCACAGTTACAGGAAACAACAGTGCGGAGTCCCAGCTGTTTCATTAGAAAATATAAACTATTGAGTGGTTTTATTTTAGTGTAGGTCCTTGACACTATAATAAAAGTTTCTTTGTTCCCAAAAACCCTTACAAGTTTTGAATTTGAGAAAAACATCAAGACTGAAAGTTTTTTGAAAATAGACATACAGTACATCGACATGGGCCATTGAATTTATATACTTTGTGAAAGAATAGAAATTGAAGGTCTTTATACATTTTTACTTGATTACTACAAAAGGTTACATCCTGCTGTCTGCATGTGTGTCTCCCGCAGTTGTTTGCCATCACAGTTGTAAAGTGTTAACACATTCAAGCCTCTTTGTATTTGAATTGTTGCCTGTGAGCTTCTGCAAAGTTTGTCATTGTTAAAAATCTAACAGTAATTAACATTGACCCAAGTCTCAGACTTTGTTGTGTTGGGTCGTTAAAATGGAGGAATTTCTCCTCCTTAAAACAAAAAACTGTCCTGAGCATCTACTTATTTTATAGGAATTTTACTGTGCAGTTCAGTATAAATATGCTTGATGTACAACTGTACATATAGCATTTGTCATTTGAATCCATAACCTCTTTGTAATGTGAGTGATATTGTGCTGTTAAGGTTTGATATTCACAGTCACTTTAACAGTTGTGCTGTGTGTTGTGTGTCAGTCAGCAGGAGTTCAGTTCCTTGTGGTGTGACCTCCAGAGAGACAGGCCGGAGCTGCTCGGTGTCCTTGAAGGCATCCTAACCCATGCAGTGTCCCATTTACAGGACTCCATCAGAGAGAGAGACAGTCTGGAACAAGCTCTTCGCAGGTCCTCTGCATGTGGAACATGATATACTACATTAATTATGTCATATTGAAACGGGAGTATTCAGAGTTTTGATTTAATTTTTTCTGTTTCAGACGGGAGAGTGAACATGATCAGGTTGTTCGGTCCATATATGAAGAAATGGAGGGCCAGATGCGAGAGGAGAGAGAGAAGCGCCTGGCTCAGGTACACACATGTGCTATTTAGTTCTGCCTTTGTGCTGTTTAACAAAAGTGATCAACATAACAGCATTTAATACATTTATTGTGAAATCAAGGAGACCATTAAACAGAAGCAGAGAGGGCAGAAACTTGACAAGGAGCTGAAGAGTCGGGAGCAAGAGCTGGAGAACACACTGACCAAACAGAAAGAGGTGGCCGTCCGAACAGCATTAATGTTGGTTCCAAAAAGTGTGAAGGGTCATAGTTTAATGAGTGAATCAACTGTCTCTGTCCTCAGCTGGAGACCAGAATCCAGCAGCTGAGCTGTGAAAAAGCAAACATCAAGCAGCAGAACCAGCAGCTGCGGAGCCTCAACATCCAGTTACAGGAGCAGGTGGAGAGCAGCAGAGAGCAGCTGCAGGCTGCTCTGGGTCAGCTCAGCTTGCTGCAGCACGATGCTACCCAAGAACAAGAAGCCAGGCAGAGGTGAGTATCTAACAGCACATACTACATGCTGTAGACGTCCCAACACTTGTATCAGAAATTGGATTGTCTCTCCTCATAATTTGATAACAAAGCATTAAGAGTTCTGATATTAAAAAACACATGGGAGTCATATGACTCTTTTCAGATCAGTCGAACTGTTACCAAAAGTTACCATAGCCGATGTGCAATTAAATTGAAAACACGCATATTTCATCCATGTGAGACAAGTTTAAAAATAGCCAAATGTGGAGAAAATAAGATTACTTTAAACAATCATTTTGACTTTGAAAAATGTCTCTGAGGTCTCCGGCAGCCTGCCGATTAAGTCATTGTTACCAATCAGTCACACACCAATCACAGCCATTGTCCCAAAGATCCTCCTCCTGCTCAAATGCTGCCACAAACTGCTGCTGCTGGCAAGCTTGCCACCACCTTTAATAGATTAAAGTAGAGATGCTGCCTGGTCAATTCAGGGAGCGTCTTAAGAGCACAGCCACCAGCGCCAAGCATAACTGTATTTCTATATGTTACAATAAATGGTCAAACCTATGACGAGAGTGTTCCTGACTGAAGTAATGTCCTAAAGCAGCTGGGCACTGTAATCTTTAGCAAACACCACGCACGCAGAAGTAATAAGTGTAGTTGTTTGGGACTATTTTCTGTTGTGGATAAATACACATTTGGTGCCCTAATGAGCATTTATGGCAGCAGGACGGTGTTTGTGGGATCAGCTCAAAGTCAACTACAGTGTCCATGTTCATCATCATGACGTCTTGTTGACGTGTTTAAAATCTATTGCACAAAGTTATCTAAGGCTTTGACTACACAGGCAGTACTTACAGGGATCAATTAATTATTTTTTCTCGGATTTGTTGCCAAGAAGAAAAGTAGAGAATAATTGCAGACTCATTCTTTAACAATCTCTTGTTTGCTTCACTCTAGAAATGTGATGAAGGTGTCAAGGAACATACAGAAAGAGAAGGACAGTCTCATGAGACAACTGGAGCTTTTGAGGTAACAGCTGCTGCTTCAGTCAAGTTCCTGTAGTAGTACTCTGTGCTGTAGTGTCTGTACTTTTCATGTCTTTTTTTAATCGATTACTCACCAATCTAAGCATGGATCTACCAGTGTGATGTTGGTTGTAACAGATTTTCTCCCTTTCTGTCAGGGACATGAACAAAAGGCTGCGAGACGAGAAAGATGTCCAACAGTCTCAGAGGAGGGTTAGTCACAGTCACAGACACACTTCTGTCCATCCTGCTCTACCATTAACTCATTACCTCAGTGAAGACCTTTGTACTCCGTGGACACAGAAGATTTATCCAACCTAAGCTAAGTCTTGGAAAGGCTTCATGCTGGACAATGATTATTTATACGGGTACTGTTATGGTTCGGTTATTGATTGAACTCACTTGGGACTTTTTGCAATGTCAGCATGTGTTTTGTTTTTCTCTTGGAGATGTGGTCAGTGAAGTGAGTTTTGTGAAAAGACATTTATTCTGTCCTGTGTCAACTTGAAGAAGAGTGTTTTATATCTTTATTAATGATACTGTACATAGCACTATTTATGCAGGTGATTCAAAGTGGGTCAGTTGACTAAACTAATAAAGCCCTTTATCAAAATTCTGATGATTATGATGTTCTTTGCAGCAGAATGATTTCACTATTGGACTGAGTACTTGCTTTTTGAATGAACAAAAACTAAAAAATTCTCTGCCTGTGTGAAGCATTCAGTATTTCTACAGAGAAGATGTTGCTTGGAAAATAGCATGCAGATATTATAAACACTAAAATACCTTTTATTACAAAAATCTTAATGCTGCTCATTTCTTCTGCCTCACTTCTCACAAAAACCTTTTAGACTCCAAATGTCACAAAGCCTTTGCAGAAGAAAGGGTCAATCATAGGTAACTACTTACTGCAAGACAAGCCACTGAAGAGGTTTGTATGACTTACCACATCTGATATCACATTTGTCATCTTTGCAGTAATGTGAGGCAGATTGCCCGAGGAGGTAACTAATTTTGTGTATTCGTTGATTCTGAAGACAGCTGAGCTCATCCGATGAGTTGGAGGAGAACAAAGACAAAGAGGTGACAAATGCAACCAAGAGACGCCAGCCGTCACGTAGAGTCAGTCGTGAACATGTTGAACAGGTGCAAACTCAGGTAGGGAACATATTAAATCCACAAATACATAAATTAATGAATTCTTTTGAACACAGTTGCAGCAGCTAGACACGGATTATGAGGAAGATGAAAAAGTTGTTCATGCACTCATCTTTTCTCAACTCGACTCCTCCTTTCTGGCAGATACTGAAAGTCTTGCTCGCCTCCAACTTGTCCAGAACGCAACAGTTCGGCTCCTTAATGGTTGTAAAGGAGACTATGCTTTTTCATTTTCTTCCTTTCCTTCTGTGTTTTATACTGTATAGGTTTTTGTACCTGTGAAAGGTCTTGAAAGTTTAAAAGCCCAATGTTCGCACTAATGGGAGCTCCTCTCTCCTCCAGATAGCGCTGCTCCTAAAGTGCCTGAAACGGCATATTAGTAGTCTCTCCATTAATTCCCTGACATCACTCACCATGTCACACATTTGCACACACACAGTAGAAGTGAGGCTAAATGGAAGCTGAAAACACGACAGAGCCGACACTATAGACATAGTGAGCAATGCTGGCTCAGGTGTGTGTGAGCTGACCAATCAAAGCAGATTGAGTATTCAGGAGGAGGGGCCTAGGAGGACAAAATCAGCAACTTATTTAAAATCACCTCCTCACCTCCTTATCTGTCTTATTCCTCTTATGTGATGTTGTCTTCTTATCGTCCTTTTATTGCTTTTACTCTTTTTAATTTAATTTGTATTGTTTTTTTCTCTTGACAATTTGTGTTTTGTTTGTTTTAACTTCTCTTAGTCAGGGCGTCTTTCTGTTTGGCTTAACTGTTGAGTGTTTATCCTGTGATATGGTCCTCTTGAGTTTCCTGCTTTTGCTTTGTCTGTCACGGGTTTTAAAGGTGCCATATAAACAAGGTTGTAATTATTATATGATAGTATTCTAGGGCTTCTGTCCTCTGCACAGTGATGATAGAGTGCAAAAGGAAAAAAACATGACACTGAAGTCAAAATGTTCAGTCTGGTGCCTTTACCTGAATTTTAGAGCAACATTGTCAGTCCTCAGCGAGTGTTCAAGGTGGTGTTCCTGGGTAACTCAGGCGTGGGTAAGACCTCCTTCATCCAGCACTACTGCACGGGACACTTCCACAATAAAATGAGCGCTACTGTCGGTAAGCTCTTCTTTTATTATCACTAGTATCGCAGCGATTAACGTACACCTCAGTGGATATGTCGGTAAAGTATGAAACCATGTTGGTTCCAGGTATAGATTTCCAGATGAAGACTGTAACTCTGGGCTCCACCACCATCACCCTGCAGCTCTGGGACACCGCAGGACAGGAGAGGTCAGATGTAACACAGCTTATTCCGATCTTTCCCAGCCACGTGTTTTTCATGTGGCTTTAACATGATACCATTTGTGCTGTAGAATCATTTAAAGTGTTTTTATTTCATCCAGGTTTCGCAGCATCACTGAGCAATACTTCCGCAAAGCTGACGGTATCCTCGCCATGTATGACCTCACTCAATCCCCCTCCTTCACCGCTGTGAGAGGGTGGATGCACTCTGTAAAGGTGAGCAGGTGGAGATGGAAAAACATGCAAAACAGTTTGTCCCAATTTGAATACACATGCAGGTAAATGACAACACGGCACAATAGAAATCTCTGCTGACATCTGAGTGATAAATCTCAACTCTTCTTTTAGCTTTTTAGCTCTATGTTTGTCAGATGTTTATGTAGATTAATGTACCAGCTTTCCTCACTATTGATGTATTTTTTGCTTCAGTTTTTGTGTGTATTGTCACCTGCTGTGTGTCTGTCCCAGGAGAAGATGTGTGACGGTGCAGTACTGATGCTGCTGGCGAACAAACTGGACCTGGCAGACGATCACAGCAGAAGAGTGACAGCAGGGAAGGGGCAGAGACTAGCAGAGGTGAGGCACATTTGAATATTCAAACTACCTTCTGGTGTGATTTACTCACAATGCCACTGCTAAGGAAGGAAACACTACTTTGATATAAATAAAATAAAATAAAAATGTTTTGTTTTATGCAGCAACACCAAGCTTTGTTTTACGAGTGCAGCGCAAAAAGTGGACATAACATCGAGGAGCTGATGACTGATCTGGCCAGGTATGGTTTCTTATTTCTTTGCTGTATGTCCTTCACATCATCTGGATCCTGTAAAATGTTTATTTCTGCTGTGCTGGCAGTGTTTTGGCACGTATCATTTGTTTTGTCCGACAAATTGAAAGATACAGGGAAAAGTAGTAAATAATCAAATTTTAAAAGCTGAAAAAATGATTGATAAATGTTTAATCGAATTGTCAAAACCTTTTACCTTTTACCTTAAATTACTGTCAGATATTGATCAATGTATCAAATTTTCATTACTATATTTCATATTTAGTCTTCTAGAGGTGTTGATTCTGTGTTGTTTTTGGACCGTAGTTTGTGTTGCTATTGAATTGTATTGTGTTTATTGAGAGGTGTTTCTAACAAGGGCTACAACTGAACTAGCAATTTTCTCACAATCAAATAATTTGCACATTTTTTAATAATCAATCGTTTGTTCTATTAAATGGCAGAAACGTTGGTCTCACTGTGAGTCCTAGGTGATGTCTTCAGATAGTTTGTTTTTTTGGACACGCATTCTAAAACTGAAAGATATAATAACAGTGAAAAGCAGCAAATAATCACATTTGAAAAGCTGAAAACAGAAAGTATTTGGCATTTATGTTTGATCGAATTGTCAAACCCTGATAAACTGGCAGCAGGATCTGCTGTGTTAACTGTAAACTTATTTTTATTCTCACATGTTGTGGATTCTGCTGCACAATGATTTAACCATTTTCTTCATTTCAGGCTGTTAGTGTCGCAGCATGACCGACAATGTGAAGATGCACTTTTATTGACCGAGGACACTGAAAAAAAACGCTGCTGTACATGAAAAGAAGAGGAAAGATGTCAGCACCATGGTTGATTTGTCGGGACAGACAAAGGTCATTTATATCATGTCATTTTGTGGACAAGTTTACTGAACAGTATCTGTAATATTTGCCTGTGTATGTATGTTTATAAACCATCCCATAAAATCTATTTTTGATGACTGCTTTGGTGTCATCGTCTTTTTTTTATTTTACATTACAGTCCTTTAAGCTTTTACAGTTTTAGTTCCAGTAGAGCTCATATGTGTGAGGAACCAGATGGGGGCAGCCATGTACTCTACACAACATGTGGAGCTGCCTGTGGTGCCAAAGGAGGACAGACACGCTCAGACGCTCGGGTGGAGGGCTCGTGTCTGAGTGTCAGCTGAGAACTTGCACTGTTGCAGTTAACCTTCAAAGTCAGCAGCGCGGTGACACCGGGGTTGTTGTGATCTGGGAAGACGTACCCCGATAATCTACATCCTTCAGTGCTCGCCATCTAAAATCAGGTAGGAGTATTTTAGTCTCAGCGGAAAGGGAGAGCAGTTTTTCCATGACACAATGAGTTAAAAATAACTCTGACCATTGGGAGATTTTGTTTTGCTGGACAATCACATATACACATGGAGTATTTTGTCTTGTGGCTGGAACACAACACTGCATTTTAATTTGTTTCATAGTAACTTTTACTCTTTCTTGATTTATGTCTTTCTAAAGAGATGTTAGCTGATACCTTAAAATTTACAATCCCCATCTCTCATGGTCCTCAGATTCACAACTTTTTGAGAAAAGAAGCAGAGGAAAGTTGTGCTCAAGTTAAAATTAAACAGACATGAAGTGAAGCATTAAAAGTCAACAGTATATCACTGGAGCGTGAGAAGATCAGGTTAAGTTACTGAGATGGGGACATGTATATCTGTCTGCTGGATGACATGTGACACAAGTTAAGTATGTTTTACCCACAACATATTTGATTTCATCTTTGAGCTCTTCACATTGCTCTAGTATACCCATATTTTTTAGTCTTTTTGTAAGTTTGAAAGACACTACATTTCAGTTTTCAGTTTCATGTAAACCCTTAAAAAGATGAACTGTTTTCAGGAAAGCACTGTCTACTGTAGTTTTGTGTCAGCTCTCTGCCCAGTAAATCACCTTTCACACCAAATGTGGAACTAAAGGAGACTGAAAGAGGAAATTCCTAAATGTATACCATAACTGGCTTGTCTCAATCAGATATGACAGTAATAGGATTTAGTTTGCTGTCATGCGAGTTAAAAGATATGTGATAATAATCTTCAATGTTGGAGGGTAAGCAGCTTGATTTCATTCTCTAGGTTCTGCTGTGCTAATCTTCAAGAAATACTACAAGGGGTTGTTTAAGGTAGGCCATACATGATTTTCCTAAAAAACAAGGTACAGATTAAATAATGCTAAATAATCCCTCTCAATCATCACTTGTGACTCACCAGAAGTTAGTCATAAGTATATTTGCGGAGACCCTCTGCCTGTATTTTGTGTTTTTTTTAGAATTGCTGCAGTGTTAGGCGTCAGCGGTTCTGCAGAAAGACAGTTGATTGCTGAGTCTCGTTCACAGGTTGTCAAATACTGACAGGGGGTGATGACTCGCTGATTTATCTACAAACAGCAACAACAAATCCTACATAGTATGCCTTTAACTCGTTATGAAATAAACTAGACTGATGCCTCTATGACATGTAAGAAAACCAGACCATCAGCAAGAAGATTGGCTATTTCTATCTAGTGTAGTCATTCTCATCAGGTCCAGTCATTAAATTAAAAATATTTTTTATGGTGAAGTTCTGAATTGAGGGTCCTCACAGCCTGAGGAAAGGAGCCGCTCTGTAGTCTGGCGGCTCAGCACTAAAACCAAGTTTACTTTTTTTCACCATTGTCATATTAAAGTTATTAATCTTACATGGACACAAATAGTCACCATCACTATGTATCCAACAAACAGCTGTTTTAAAAAGACAACGTTTTAAAAATATGTGTCGTTTTTCTTTGAGTCGCCTTCAAAACAAATGCCTTTATGACACGAGTCAGGGTGCTCATACCACATTTGTCGCCAGAATGTACTTGTAGCTGCTTTAAAGCTGCTGTAAGCGTTATTTTTGTATCAAAATGAGTGTTAAATAGCACATGTCTCTCCTCCCCCTGCTCATGCAGTAAAAAAAGAAAGACATGTTCTGGTGTCTCTGCCCACTTTATCCTCTCAGGGGAAAAAGAAAAGAAACAATGATATTTACCAATTCCAGCGCTCCTGGTGACAGCTAATGCTACCAAACAGGCCACACGATGAAAAATGCTTGAAGAAAAAAAAAAGGGAAAGAAAAACTGCCTCGAAAAGAGGAGGGAGTTGAGTCATTGTGGTGACAGAGATTCCTAACTGCAAAACGGACTGAAAGTTAGCTAAAATGACGACGTTACAGCAGCTTTAAGTTTTTCATTGTGTAATTCCTGCCCTGTATATATACATTAACCTACAGTGTACTAACATATGCATTTCTTTTAATTTCAGAATGGAAGCTCAACGTGAAAAAACAAACACCTGTGGGACAATTTGTCTGAAATACCTACTTTTCCTCTTTAACTTTCTTTTCTGGGTAAGTTAACAAATAAGCATGAAGATATTCTCTCTTTAAGATAACAAGTTATTTAATAGTGTTATAATTACTTCCCACGATATAACTACACCGTAACTTAAAGTCTGACAGTTTTTACTGTCTTAACCTCATTTTTTCTTAACTTTAGGGTTTAAATCTTCTCCTGTATAACCTGCTCTGAGCATTTCCACAAAGAATGCACCCACATATGAACGAGACATGATTTATGTGCATCAGATAACAAAAACAAATTTAGCCTGAACGTCTCTTGAGGCTGACAGAGAAATAAGAAGGCGTTGTCTTGTTTGCATCACTGTCACATTTGAGGAGCTGTGTTTAAAAACTGCTGACATTTCTGAGCTACGTTCTTGATATGAGCATCTGGTTTGAGTTGAGCTGATAACGGTGTGTTCTTCCAGCTGGCGGGAGGGGCCGTGCTGGCAGTGGGACTGTGGACTCTGGTGGTAAAGAGCGACTACATCAGTTTACTGAACTCCAGCTTCTACTCAGCCTCAGCTTACATCCTGATAGCCGCTGGTGTCATTGTGATTGTGACCGGGATAATCGGATGCTGTGCCACGCTGAATGAGATGAAGAGTCTGTTGATTGTGGTAAAATGGATCAGACACACAAAACATTGCCCCGTAACAGAGAGGTTGTTACTACACTCCAGCCCATTTAATTAATGATGAACCTAGAAAAGACACTTAAGTTCCTGTTTATACACACACAACCTGCAACTGAAAGTTAATCCTTGGTGACCTTCTGTCTTGTCTGCCTGCTTTCAGTACAGCTCATTATGTCAGACAGGCATGACTGTCAAATATAACAGACAAAGTCACGCAGAGTGTGTCTTTAAGGGTTTAGATTTAGAGTGTGGCTCATGCCAGAGGAATGGAGGGCATCGCAAGCGCTCTGCTTGGCCTGAAGAGTGTTTGAGAGACACAGACAGACGCAGTGACAGGACGTCACGCAGAAGAAAAACTGCACACACTCTGTGACGTTATGTCTGTTTCCATATTCAGCACAACCTTTGTAATGAATAACATCCTTTACCGCAGATACTTTGTCATGTTTTAGCACAGTTTTAGCCGTCCTCTTGATATTTCATGTCCCTCTGTTACAGTATTTGTGCTTACTGCTCTGTATTTTCCTGCTGGAACTCATCGCCGGTGTGCTGGCCTTCATTACCTACCAAGAGGTGACGTTTATTTTTCTGTTTGTATGTGCTTCTGTGAATTTGACCAAAGTATACTGACATATATTAACCCAATATACTTTAATTTTCAATACAATATTTCCTGATAAAGATCTCGTATAGTGTAACAAACTTAAGATTTTTGTTAATATACTGCTATGACTGCTATGCTATTATACACTTTAAATCCCACTGTAGCGTTTACAAATCTAACTTTTTTTTCTTTCTGCATGTATTTTATGTGTATTTCTGTCACTCCATTATCCCTGAAGTGATTTCAAACTCCATACCTTGCTCTCCTTCATTTCTATTTAAATGTTTTTACCACCCATGAAATGCTGCAGTTGCTGCACTCTCTCTTGTGAAATCTTCTCTGCATGCCTCTCTGTGCATGTTGTTCATTTGTCCTGTTTTCCACCCTTCTCACACCTCTCTTTTTCCCCCCTTTTCTCGCTCCAGTGTTTCCCTTTCTGCTACCAGGTAATCTGCTACCACCTGTTTCCATTTTATATCAACCTGTTGATATAAAATTATTTGTTTCCACTCTTTGCACAAAGCTTCTTTTAATTTGCAAACTTATTTGAAGAATGTGGAAGAGGTAGTGGGGTGAGAGGATCTCTGCTCATATGGTTTGAGTTATGTGTGGGCATTGCACAGGTACAGAAGAATGTTACAGGGGAGGATAGAAACTTGACCTCAGGCTATTTTTATTGATGGGAGGAGATTTGCAGGTGGCACATTTTTTCCTGAGCGATCACTGAAATGCTTTTCCCGTCTCACAGCTGGATGAGGAGCTCAGACAGAACCTGAAGGTCACAATGCAGCAGAAATACCGGCAGCCGGGTGAGGAGAGTGTCACGCAGGCTGTGGATAAACTCCAGCAAGAGGTGTGGAAGTGATACTGAATGTCTGAATCACAGCTGGTTTACAGGCAGGCAAGAAGTACCACCTAACCCTCAAAAACCTAGAACAACTTTGGGGGCACTTGACTCGCTGACACTGTATTTATTTTGTTTTTCTTACCGTGTTCTAGCAGTTAGCATCAAGTGTCATACATCATTTGATTCAGGAGAACCTTACGTTTGTTAAAAAGGTTTTTTTTTATTTTAAAAGATGTACTTGGATGTTTTAGACTTCCATATGAATTTTTGTCTACATCTGACCTTTCCTGGGCCAGTTAAAGCCATTTATTATAGTATTATTCTCAGCATTTTTCAGTGAAAAACAGGTGTAATCCCATATTTCATTTCCTGAAAATGTAGATATTATTATCAGGAATGTTATTAAATCATAACAAAGCAAAAGTGACTTTTTTCAGAGAAATATAATCCATTGAACATGAACAACAAAAGTAGTTTGGCTAAAACTGTTGCCCTTTGGCCCAGAGGAAGAAACTGTGTGGGTTTCCTTGATGGGTGATCTGAATGCCCAACAAAATAAATGTATGTGACGCCAATGAATCGTGTAGAAACTCTGCATTACATGACTTTTAAAAACATTGGGTAGAATGAAGCTCAAAAGTTATTGAACATTTTAGAACAATAGCTATTTTTAGCCGTAGCCGGCTGTCTAGCTATTTGAGGGTTAAGCGACCTCAGTGTCGGGTATCTGCTTGATCAGATTTTATTAAATTTGAGTCCACCCCTTTAGCCTGAATGTCAGTCATCATTGTCTTGTCTTGTGTTCCTCCCTGCTCTCGATCCCTCTCAGTTTATGTGTTGTGGCAGTCACAACTACTCGGACTGGACAGACAGTGAGTGGATCCAGTCGAATGATCAGCTCGTTCCTGATAGCTGCTGTAAAACTCGCACTGACCTCTGCGGCCTCAGGGACCATCCCTCCAACATCTACAGGGTGGAGGTAGGTAAAGCTATCCATTTGACAGTGGAGAAATGATAGAAATTATGATAACGTTTTAATTTCTTTCCCTCTCTTCTGCTCCCAGGGAGGCTGCATTATGAAATTAGAGGAGTTCATCCTCAGTCAGTTGTATATTCTCGGTGCAGTGGGTATTGGGATTGCATTTCTACAGGTAAAACACTAACCAGTGAGCAGAATACAGAATAGTATGGACATCTCTTTTAATGTTGTGCAAAATGCCCCCAGCTGATCTGTGAACATGTTGTTTCTGTGTGCCGTGCAGAACTAACCAGTTCCTCGTGTCTTTTTTTCTTTCAGCTTGTGGGAATGATGTTTACTTGCTGCCTTTATCGAAATTTGGAGGAAGATCCGTCCTGATTTTTGACTTTCTTGAATATCACAAACTCACACAGTCAAGTCATGCATTGTAAATTGTTTGGGTAGACTTTTTACACAGCTCTGAATGCTGTAAAGTTGGCAATTCAAATGATTATTTGATGAAAATACAGACGCTATGGATACTATAATGCTGCTGGGCAGCACTGTTCCTATTCTGCAAACTGCCATTGCATGCTGTTAAGGAAAGGTTCACCCAAAAATACAAATTCAGTCATTACCTACTCAGCAGCATGCCGAAAGTCAGTCAATTTTTGAGTGAACTTAACCTTTAAGTGTCTCCCCATTTATGTTAAGATAATGATGTGTGGGTGATCTTGTAACCAAAATAATTAATCTTTTTTTAATGTATCACAAAGTGTTTACCGAAGTTCTCGTTAAAAA